>NW_028145755.1:1582500-1790000 GCF_977016875.1 Pavona decussata
GTGTAAAACAGCAATACCTCAGCCAAACTGTCCTGTAGACTTCTAAACTCCTGCAGCAGGTGTTCAAGCTGTTATAAAGAGAGAGAAACAAACTAGAAAACAGACCAATGTCCTTCTGAGTTAACAGCACATGATAAAATGATTTATCTTTGTACAGATGTAGATGTCATACCCTTTCACTCAAGTCAAACCTCTCTTTGTGAACCAAGGTTCTAACTTTTGAGTCCTTTGACAACACCAAAGAGTGTGGCAACTTAACTGAAAACTAGTGGTCAGTAGTTTGATGTGATGAGGTCGTCACTTAATAACAACAACAACAACAACAACAAAAAACAAAATTTTATTTACCCCAGAGTCTACAAAAAGCATTTGCAATGTAACACACAAATAATATGGGTACTGGATACCTGAAATAACCTTAGAGTTTAAAACGCAAGGCAACCAGTTTACAGAAACCAGTTTTTTTCTTGTCTTAATCCAGCATGCTTTTGGAATTGACACCCATATTGTCAACAACTTCTGCCAAATTTGACAAATGACTTGCTTGAGATGAATATTAATGTTCAAAGTTACCTGGTTATTGATGTACTTTTCTCTGCTGGATATTTTCTCGAGTGTTCTACTGATCTCATGATGAAGTTTGTCAAGATGTCCCTACAAAGATTTACATGCAAAATTAAACAGAATCCTTAGATTGCACATCTGAAACATGAATTGGTTAATGGAGCAATACAATGAGTTTTGATAGCTTTTGAAAAGCTAAGAAAGTCTTGAACTCACAGAAGAATGCTAGTCTTGCCATCTAAGTCTTGAATTAAGCAATCACTTACCCCAAATCATTATAAGAATTTCATCTACGTCATGAATGAAGCAAGGCTCTGCAGTTCCAGGGTTTTTGAGCAGATGGCTCAGGAAGTTCTAATTTCTTATGCTATCAGTTTCAAAAAAGTAGGCAGAAAATTCAGTTGAATTTACTTGGTAAAGCATGCAAATTTTGTGGTTCCCTGGCCACTGTTGTGTGGTTCCAGAAAATAACCATACCCCTCACCCCAGGAAAAGATTTTCCCCCTGCCCCTCTGGAAATCCAATTTAGCTAATCATACTTTCCTTTAAATTTTTGGCTGTTGAGGCTTCCCTACCCCACCCCCTCTAGAATTTCCAATCCCTTCTGTGGGGGAAGGGGGGAGGGTATGGATATTTCTTTAACTGGACGTTGCAGTGTTTCAAATAACTTCCAAAGGACAGGGAGGCAATGAAGCATTTTAAATATGGATCTCTTCAGATCTTACATTTTCCAATCTATTTGTTGTACCTTTGTTTCTGTCAGGGAAGACTTGATTCCTTCACTGTGTTGTTGCATCTGCTCATAATGTGTTCTCCAGTCCTAACAAGCATTGAAAACAACATTAGTATGTTTAGTATCAATAAAATTAGAGACTATTGTGGCTTGCCTAAGAAAACAGACATTTTGTTTGCAGTAATGTCCAGTTTACCTTGTTATCAGTTCTTATGTGAACTTTCAACAGTGGCAGAACTCTTTCAACTTCAAGTTTCCACTCAGCGGCATCTGTAGTTGATTCCATGACAGAGTCAGGCTTTGCAGAGTCAGCAATGTCCTACAGAAAGGAAGGAATGTTTCTTTGGTCAATGGAGAAATTAAGAATTACAAAATGACTTTATTCTAGGTATGACCCATTTTACTGTAACAAAGTGAATGGTTGCTTTAAATCAATCCGCTTTTGAACAACTGGACCCCAGTAGTATCACTAGATGAGTATGTCTAGTGTTCAGGGTGAGGGAAGTCCTTAAAAAAAACTGACCTTCATAATTTTATAAACTGTGAAGACTCAATATAAGTAATTGACACTTACATTCATCTGAGACTGTTGTTTCATTCCTGCAAGATCAAGGTAACTGTCATCTTCTTCAATTTCTTCCTCTGCTTCGTCCTGAGATATTCAAAATCAAATACTTACTGATCAGCATCTAACTTCTACTGTATTGTCAAGCAGGTACGTAAAGAAAATAAAATCATCAAATGGAAATCATTTTTTTGATGAACATATGCTGTGGGTTAGAATGAATCCAGGTTAAAATGATTTCAACCTAGGTTGATTTGTATTTTCCTTTGTTAAGGTTGGGTAATTTAAATCTGAAACAAAGGAAAAATATACAAATCAACCTAGGTTGAAATCATTTTAACCTGGGATTCATTTTAACCGACAACAAATACAGTTTCCCACAACTAGCATTTGTACAATTGTAAAACAGACTGTAAGGAGAATTTGTAGTTTGATTACCATCATTTCCTCCTCTACTTTGTTCAGTGTCAATTCAGCTTCATCATCTTCCATAGTTTCCTCTTCAAAGTCTTCCTGCGCATGTTGTGGCCTTGCAAAAAACAAAAACATAACGCCTATGAACAAGATAAAATCAAAAATAAAAAAAAATCCAATCACCCTCGCATGATTCCTGAAATCCAAAAACCTAACACATCATATTACATTTTTTGTCAAGTGAGTTGCTGCAAAAATTTCCTATGACAAGGTATTTTACAACACAGAGCAACTTACTTCTGCCATGCAAATGTCTTGGCCCTCAAAGCCTCATCAGCAAGTTTATCGATCACATAGCAAACCTATAAAGATAACTCAATTATTTATTGATTTTAATGGGGAAAGTCTGATATACTGGATATTCACCCTGGGGGGGGGGGGGCTCCCATATAAAAACAACAAGGAAGTAAATTGTACATTTCAGGGTTAATATCTATGGTTTGGTACTGTGTATGATGACCAACATTAGAGCTTTTCTTGACTGGTATATTCACAGGGTATAACCTACCCACAAAATGAGGTTAAGCTGCTTGTTTCAAAATTTAAGGCGCTGTTACACTAGGCAATTTTTCTTGCAACTTGTCTCACAATTAATTTTTGTTGTGATGCAAGTTGCACAAATTGTTGCCCTGAAAAAAAGGTCTTGCAATTTTTTGTTGCCACAATTGTTGTGAGAAGAAGAAGTCAGTTCCACTTTGTGCAACAGTGACTGACACAAAAACGTTAGGAGGCATGTTTGTGTCCGAGTGTCTTTTACTAGGCAACGATTCATGCAACTTGTGCCACAACAGCGCAACAAAATTGCGAGACAAGTTGCAACAAAAATTGCCTAGTGCAACAGTGTCTTACAGCTGTAACTGCTAGAATTTGCATTATTCTACCTGTTCTCCTGATCCTGTTTTTAACTTTGCTGGAGGAAAGTCTGCCGAGACCCCCTGGAATAAAACAACAAAAATTTATAAACATTTTGAAATACTATTATCAACAAGTCGTTTTATTGTAATTTACATCTGTCTTGTGAAGTACATAAGATAACCTATCCTATCAAAACTATTAAAATTCATAGATTGAACTATCTATGAACAATTTCATTAAACTGTACAAAACAATATTAATTTGACAGACTGAGAGAGTTTTCTTACCAATTTCTTCAACTCCTCCAAAATGTTTGATACAGTTGCATTGGGGTCATCATACTAAAATAAAATTAAAAAATTCAGAAGACAATTTAAAAATAACTGGGCATTGTTCACCTATGTAATATTATGAAAACTACTGTATAGATAAGTGGTGAAGGTAAAAGAGACAGGCGATCAGAAATTCCCCACTTTTATATCCTTTCTTGGTGGGCTGGTGTATAGTAAATTTGAGACTTTGTGAGACTGCCAACTCATTTGCAAGCCCAGGACTTTCTTAACCTTGCAAAAGAAATTAGGACTCTGAGAGATGGCATCATGCAAAAAAATTGAGACTAATGACCCAAGAAATTGTTGGTTCAAATTTGACAAGAAGTGTATTTTTTTGAAAGACTATTCACTCACACTCCCTGGGGATTCCTGCTTCTCCACACTTTTGTTAAATAATAAAAAAATTACAATGCAACTGGACTGGTTTTAATGCTTTCAATTTTTTACCCCTTTTCTCCATTTTGATGTCCCTTTAACAGTTGCTTATCTCCTAGTTCAAGCCTCTTTTTCTCCCAGCTAGGTACCACCCCCTCCCACACTTCTTTGTCCTATGCAACCACATAAATGTTGTGGTTTGACATGAAATGTTTTTGGCTTAAAAATTTTCAAACCAGCTTGATTTTTATTCCCTTTGTCTCAGATTGTGGTAGTGAATACTGGACATAGATAAAAATTAAACTGGTTTGAAAAATTTTAAGCAAAAAAATAAATTAATGAATTAATTAAACCACAACATAGAGCGTTTTTCAATTGCGTGTCGAAAGTAATTTCGCATTTGCTTTGGTTTTACATTTCTATGCTCTGTGATTGGTTAACAAAATTTGCGGCACTTTCTCAACCAATGGGAATCCAAACTAAAACCAATAATTGGTTAATTATTGTGTTTTGGTTGTAGGCGTTTTCCCGCACTTGATGCATTTTACATGTATTTGCTTTGAATTCTGATTGGCTCATTGTGTTGTTTACTTCTGCTGTGATTGGCCAGAGTAATTACTTTGGTTAAATTGGTTTTACGACACTCAGTTGGAAACCGCTCTATACCAGTTTCAAGTTTAACTACACACACCTCTTGTGGTTGCTCAAAGTTCCTTCCACAGCATGTAAGAAGCCAGGCAGATAAAGATGTGAAGGTAAAAAACTGCTCTCCTGGGTTGGTTGGCATAGCAAAGAAGTGTCTGACAACAAATGAAAAAGTAATTGTGAGCAATAAAGTTTAATTTCTCCTTCCCTTATTACTAAAGATATCTGTGACATGATAGTTATAATTTATATCACACATGATAGCATCGCTGTTAGCATATACTGTGAATTTGATATGAAGGTTGCTGGTTCAAGTCTGGTTTTGATCCACTCCCTTGTACTTCCCCTCTTCCACCAGCACTCTTTAGATTCATTTTCTGTTAGTTTTTCCAACATCTGAAGAAAAACGAAGCAGGCTGCCACCCTCCTTCTCTGCCAAAAATTCATCTAGGTGAAGTTTTGTGACTTACATGTAACACAGTGCCATGTTTACACTTGGCAGGTGTCTGACACTTCAGGCTCACAGTAAACTTGTCTCCTATCACGAGTTTCTTTGAGCCATTTGACCACCCACTTGATAGTTGATAATAGTTGATGGTAGTTTTGACTATCATCGACTATCATTGACTTAATCATGCATCGTTTTACCAGGGCTTTTATATGTAGTATGCCCACCAGTGAAGGTGAGGTAAGGGGGGGGGGGGAGGGGGGGAGGGTTGGGCTTACAACTGATATTATATGCTGTCTTACATTCTGCTGGGATCAGTAAAGTAGGAAGTGTCCTGTTTGGTGATAAAGAGACAGGTGGTAAGTGTATCACCCGGGGTCTCATGTACTAACGTTTACGTTTTTAACACCAATTTTCAGCATGCCTACTAGGAGTCCGGTCGTTTCGCTACAAAGTCGTTTCGCTACAAGTTGTTTCGCTGCAAATAGAAGTCGATTCGCTGCACATGTAAAGTGGTTTCGCTTCAGTGAAGTTGTTTCACTACAAAGTCGTTTCGCTACAGAATTAAACTTGAGTGTTCCCAAAGTTTTCGATCGATGGAATCATTTGTATTACCCAGTTTTCCCAAAGGTCAATAATGTTAGCTTTCGTATGTAACATGTAATATCTTCGGTGTAAATTTGGAGTATTCTATTGAACAAATTATCTCAAGCGGACTCATAGGTCCGTTACATCGAGTTACACGACATTATTGATCGTATTTGTATTTCTTGATCGAAGGGATAATATGCGCTTGAGTTGTAGTTGAAGTCCCACATGTATTTATAGTCTCGTTAGTCTTGATAAATAAACTAAACCAACATGAAATCGCCTTGTTCTACTACCAAACCGGAAACGAGAAGCGAAGGACTTTTAGAAAGTCTGGAGGTTTGGGTACGTACGTTTCAATTACAATTACAACGGGGGTTTGTGTTCGGTCAAGCCGTGTTATTATGAAAGGTTTGTTAAGCTAATATATACGTTATAGTATTTTGTAACGAAACGACCTCGAGTATCATGAGGTTGTAACGAATCGACTTAATATGTGCAGCGAATCGACTTATATTTGCAGCGAATCGACTTGAAGCGAAACGACTTTGTAGCGAAACGACCGTAAACCGCCTACTATTACGAATACTGAGCGTCTTAATGAATATTTTATGCAAAAAATATTCATTTCATTGCATAGATGAACTAATTCTTACCTTGACAAGGGTCTGAACCCCCATTGCTTGCAGAAATCCGTCTCGTAGTCAAGCAACTTCAGTTTTTCCAGAACTTCTTCCATAACTCCTACAGTCAACATATAGCCCATGGAAGCGTTATCCGCCCCAGCATCGGCGCCTCGGCGAGCTTCACCTTCCATTCTTTAAACTTCGTACTTCGATTACCCCAAAAGATGACTAAAACGACAATTTTTCGCAAAGAAAACTACATTACGGACGCTCTAGTTGCCATGTTATTTTTCGTCTCGAAGAAATTAACCTCGCTTTCATTTACCAAAGAGAGAGGGATGACAACGGAGGACTGGGTTCAGTTTGAGCCCGTGCGTCCTACAACTGACCTGTTTATTTTCAAGATGGCGGATGAAACTACGAAAAAAGTGAAAGAGTTAATGGCAAAGAAAGATGCAATTGAAAAAGAAATCAAGGAGTTCCAAGAGGTCTTAGACTCTGTAAGGCCCTTGTCATGAATATCGCGAAGTTTATGTTGTGTAAGGTTGTTCTAAGGGTCGAATGAAACTGAGTTTTTTTGCAACCTTTTTGCAGCAAAAGGGAGTTGGGATGCATGAAAAGTTGATAGACGAGGATAATTATCCTCGATCGGATGTGGATGTTTATGCCGTGCGAGTGGCAAGAAATCGGATAATCTGTAAGAAAATTATTTTCGTACATTTCTGTCAATTTTATATTGTCATTATTTTAATTAATTTTTTTTTGGAGACTGAATCTTGACGTGGTGATCTAATTTTTGCTGACTCATTCTTCTTTCTGCATTGTAATACTGAGGTTTACAAAATGACCATAAAGCTTTAATGAAGGAAATTGAAAAAGGTATTCATGAAATCCATGCACAAGCACGAGAAGAGAAAGAGAATCAAAAACAAAGCCACGAGGAGAAGACAGTGGAAGGTTTGTATAGCAGGTTTCCAAGATGCCTTTTATTTTTTTTAATTAAAATCTTATTTTTTATTTTCTTCTTTAACTGAGATGAGGCCAGATAAAGACCAAGTTGTATGATGTGAAGTTTTCATATGATAGGGTTTATACTTAGTCACACTTTGAAAAGATGCGAGAAACATACTACAAAATTAATGTAATGTTAAATTGAATGAAAAATAAAACACTGTCTATGCATATGGGAAATAAAGAATAGTTGGCGGAATCAACATTGGAAAAATGCGCAAAATTTTTTTTCAGGTATAGCGGGTTGGGGGGAGGGTGCTCACACTATCTAAACATGTTTCAGGTCTCCCTAGACTGCAAGCAGTCATACAGTACTTTTTTCCTCAGATCACGCAAGCAAAGTGAGCCCTCTTCATTCACTTTTCTTCTTTCCATAATTTTAAAATCACTTTGCGTGCATGATCTAAGGAAAAAGTACAATTGCTTACAGTCTAAGGTTTCCCTAATCTGTTTCTGACTGTAAAATAAAATAAAAGCAATAGCATCCATCTGTTATCTTGGTTTCAGGTAGTTCATCTAAATTAAAGGCCTTTCTTCGAGTTGATTCAGTAGCCGAAGGATCACCATCATCGCAAGCAGTAAGCATCTTCCCAACATCTAGTTTCTCCTTACAATAAGATTGCACTGTTAAGAAGACAGCTGATGAGATTACAGTAAATGATCAACTGTGACCTTTCACATGAAAACATATCCTAATGGTATCCATTCAAATGGAAAAATGCACGGCTAGTGAACAGACAATGAACGGTTCACTAAGCCATTTGAAATGGTTATGGTGAACAATTTTAAACAGATGAAGAGAACGGCTGCTGAATAATTTTAAGTGGATACAGTGACTGGGTGAACCGTTAAAAAAAAATTTCAAATGGCTTGGAAATAGTCTTAATTTACCACCAAACTCTAGAGATCAACATCTACACTGTCCTTACAACGTCAGTACATTATCAAGCAATTGGGTGAAAGCCGGTGATGGGACTAAAGAAAATCATCAATCAGGAACATTAATGTCATATTTGGATTGTTCATCTTCCATCCACATATGCATGTCCAACACTTTCGTTCAGTTTTGTCTGTTATCCTTCCCTTCCTTTTCTTGTTATCCTCGGTGAGAGATCCTGTTCTTGGTGTCCACATAGCCAATTAACATTTCTTGTAAAAAGAGGATGGAAGGAGAGAGTGGATGCCTTCAAACTATCCGAGGATCCAGTTAACAACTCTTTTATTATAATTTTTTTATTACTATTGTACTGTGCTTCTTAATTTTGCAGGGTTTAAAGGTTGGTGATCACATCTCAAAATTTGGCTCCATTACCAGTGACAACTTTAAAGACCTCCAAGATATTGCTTCTGTAGTACAACACAGCAAAGGGGTAAATATTAACAAGACTGTCCTGTGCTCTTCTTCTACATTCTGAACCATTCACAGCCTTGGAGACCTAGGGGGAGTTAGTGGGGTCAAAGGGATTTTTGTGGCTAAAGTTTACTTTGACCCCACTAACTCCCCCTGGGTCTCCGAGGATGAGCCATTCATAGTCCTTTAGATTTATTTTTAATTTTTTGTTCTCTTAGACCCCAGTGAGTGTTACCATTGAAAGAGAAGAAAGAACACAAATATTACCACTTATTCCAAACACATGGAGTGGAAGAGGACTTCTAGGGTAAACTATCTGACTCATACTTCATAAAATCAAGGCTTCCTTTGGGCCACCCCTTCCTCCCCCACTGCCATTAATCAACACTCCTTGAAAGACCTGCGATCACTTTTTGATGTTGCTACATGGTGTAGATGGCTGTGGGGGGGGGGGGGGGGGACACTCAAGGTTTTATCTGGAAAGGCTCCACCCTGAGGTCCAAACCTTTACCTTTTTTAAAATATCATTTTCGACCAAATAAGGAACCCTTGTATATACCTTTCTGAGAAAATGGTTTTCCTTTCACATAACTACAGTAGAAAACTGCATGTCTTTCAGTTGGTCTGTTCCAGATATTTTGAAAGGCCCTTGTAAATACCTAAATGACAGTTTTCTCTACCCTTTTCTATACTTCAGCTCGTGAAAGCTGTACCCTCTTACGTACGTCCAGCCTGAATAAGGTACCCCCTTCGGGTGGAGCCTAGTAATTGATCACTCAAATAAATATCTAGTTTCACTATAGGTACAAGGCAGATGTCACGGAGAACTTGTCTTTAATGTTCTCAGTAAAACACCCCAAACTTGCCCAGTTTAATGTGCATTAGTTACATATTTTGTATGCTAAATCTGGATCTATAGGTATTACCTTAAATGCCTGAAGGCTGAATTTCAAAGGATTCCATCACTAAATCGAAGAATTGTCGACCACAACAATGGCAAAAGTCCTAGTACATGTAATTAGCCTTAACATGTGAACAAGAAATTAAAGTTGCAGACATTTAACACGTGAAAACACAAAGCTGGGCAAAGTTGGAACATATTTTCTAATTTATTGGCCACAAATAGTGAAACATGTCCCTTTTGCGCAAGTGTCTTTATGAATTTT
The DNA here is from genome assembly GCF_977016875.1 of Pavona decussata. Taxonomy (NCBI): domain Eukaryota; kingdom Metazoa; phylum Cnidaria; class Anthozoa; order Scleractinia; family Agariciidae; genus Pavona; species Pavona decussata. The sequence goes on from NW_028145755.1 coordinate 1,592,234, forward strand.
ATTCTGACAAACAACCTTTTACATTTGATTGTTACATTTACATTGAAGCTACTACAGGTTCAGGGGTTTTATTAAGAGCCAGGCACTGGGGAAATTGACTGTCTGTGAACACTATTTTGCCTGACTGACTGGTATTATCATCATAAAAGAACATATCCAAGTTAACTATCCTGCCAGGACGCCCTAACCTCTCACTGGCCTGTTCAAAATCTTAATGAAACCCTACAGGTTGCAGCTTATATTTCTTCCTTTGGGACTTTTTACATTCTGTTATTGATAGCTTTATCAACCTCCATTTCCTCTTTTTCAGCTGCCACATTGTTCCAGTGAAATGAACAGTAAGATCCAAGGAAAACGCTGCTGTATCATAACAGAAAAGTTCACAAGATATACAGCATCAATAAGATAAATTATTATTCAACTCATTGACACACTGTCCAAGTATGGTTATGGCGAACTGAATATGTGTCGCCCGTAGTCAACAGATATCCTGCATTAGCATACCTCTGCGACCAACTATCGCGTAGTGCGCAATCTGATTGGCTACACAGGTGCCGTCTATCGATCAATAGACGGCAGTTTGTCAGAGCGCGCGCGCGATTTAGCATGCATCATTGCACAAATATATCAAAATTTATGAAATAAACAGATTTTTTTGCTTCATAGATTGATTACTGAGGTATACTAAAACAATTAAACGGCTCGCTCTCGGTTTCTATCGCCTTTGATAGTTGGCTCGGGGCGAACTATCAGCTGATAGAAACCTTGAGCTTGCCGTCTAATTGTTAAATAATAATTCATAAGTTTGTGTGTTGGGGAGAAAAATGACAAAATAAGATCGCCTCCAGCTTTTCTGCAAAGAAATTTTTTGTCATTGTATTGAATAATAAAACAATGTTATGCTGCTCAATCCTGTGGAATATCCCCTGATTTTAGCCACTCAGCGTACAGCCTCGTTGGCTACAAATGTACATGTAAGTATCAGGCAATATTCTGCATGATTTGGTCGTTTTGGTAGCTTCATACTATGTGCAGAAATTAACATCACTGGCTTAACATTGTCTGAATTAACTTGCTTTTCTAAGGCAACATTCAGAGCCTTTTAAACTAGATTTAGTAAAATAAAATTTAAAATGTGATCAAAACTGTTAAGTAACACTATTCTAGATTATTGTTATCATCATGATGGTGATTTAAGGCTTGCAACAGCTTCTTTTCATACCAAAGGTTAAACTTGCTGAGATGTATCTAGAGAGAAACCTCTGGATTTACGTCTCAGCAAATTAAACCCTTAGAATGGAATTCATATTCATCCTCAGAGATCTGACATTAGGCACATCACAAAAGACCACAAGAAGGATAAATAGGCACAACAAAATAACATGGAGTCTCCAGTAGCTCAGTGGTTAGAGCATCTGACTAGATCACTGAGGTTCGTGGGTTCAAATCCCATTGATCTGGAGGTCAGATTTTTTTTCGATTTTCCCACGATGCAAAAACTTATCATGATGTTAAATGTGACATTTTTACATAAATTCTAATTATTGCTAACTAAAGGCTTGTGAGAAAGTAACTATTTGAAACTACATTTCACTGGACAGTGAAACTTCACTGAAGATGAAGGTTTTTGTACTTACAGACTATATAATATGGGATTAAATAAGTGAAAGATATCATTTAAAAACCATTAAATGAGCTTTCCACGCAGTTACACTACAGCTTTCTAACACTATCCTCACCACACAATCTGATATTTACACATTCTCATAGTATGCCAGTGGGTTTTTTTTTATAATGTTGGGGTGGATTCTAGGAAAGGGGCACTTCCTAGGGGGATGTGGGGGGTATAATCTGTTAGAACCGATTTCATAGAAATGGTAGTAACAATAAGGTATTTCCTGAATTGTTAATTTCTCAGGTGGAGGCAGGGTTGCAGCCTCTCTTACTTTTCCTGTAGAATTTATTCTTACAGAAAAATGCCATAAAAATTAAGGCCCCCTTCACATGAGTACATTTATGTTCGTAATCACATACCCATCTGTCCAGATAAATACATATTGCTTTCACCCACCCACACAAAAATGCTAAAATGATTAAAAAACACTGAAAACCTTTAATGAACGTGCTTAGAAAAACCACCACTTTGGATTTTGCCTTGTATTTAGACTGTCTGTTTCTTACAGTGATGACAATTTTTGCAAAAATATGCTTTTCGTACTTACTACATGAAATGTTTTGTCAAATTAATCAGATAACCATTTTGGAAATCATTTTCAAACATATGCATTTACAATAAAGATTTCTTCATTTTTTGCATGTGGGTTGAAGGCTTACACGTAAAATTTACATGTAAGCTACATTTAATGTAGAGTAAAATATGTGTTTATGAATGTAAATGTGTGGACAGAACCCAAAACATTTTTACAAGACTTTTAATTCCATGTACAAGTATAAAAATTGCTTGAAGCTCTGAAAACGTTTTCACATGTAAAATAAGGTTACAAACAAATTATCTCAGCTAAGTTATTTACATAAATTTTTCGAAAACGAATGTCCATTTTTTTAAGCTGGTACATTGTAACAAGACATTTTTTCATTACACTTAACTAACTGCCTGTTTAGAAACATACAATAATTTATTGCAACTTTACCCTTCTGTTTTGAACACCTCAGCTTAAATAAGTTTAAAAATGAATAAAAGCAAAGCCAAGTAAAATGAGTACACATTTTGGTTAAATAATAAAATTAAATTACTAATAATAATTGAAGGATTTGGTTGAAAACTATGCAAAGTGGAAATTTGGCTGTGAAATCCAAATGATTCCAAATCGGTTCTGGCATTTGGCATACAGATGGTTATCATGTAAGAATAATAGTTCCAAAATGATTTTTCTGACACCTCATCATATAACTTTTCTGTTGCTTCCAGTAATTTGTTAATAATAATTAGCTGAGGTTAGGAAAAAGTCAGGCTAATTGATCCACCCTAACCTCAAGATATGAAAAGAGACAAAACTTTGTTTCCTAACAGCTAATGAATCTGTTTGCCAAATTAGAGCTAATTTGAAGCAATTTGGATTTCACTGTCAAAGCTCTATTTTACATGTAGCATAGTTCTTAACTGAGTCCTTTATTATGTTCTTTGAAAGTAAAAAAGTGTTTGATTTAAAGAGAACTTCCACTCATAAAAGATGTTGATGTAAAATTGTTGGAAATAGTGTCTAAATTTTCAAGCTTAGTTTAAAAAAGTATTGATAGCATTTTAGCATTCTAAAAATAGGATATGATTATTCGGACCCATTGTCGTGCTTAAATGTCCTGTGCGCTGCCATTTTGGATTTTATGATGTCACACAAAGTTGACACTATTGTCAGGAAGCAGAAGTGTTGAATAATTTTGGCAATCATTAGCCTGTGAACAGCAGACGTATTTCCGGTCGTACGACGTTATTTTTTGGAGGTACAACCGGAAATACGTCTGCTGTTCGCAGGCTAGGCAACCATATGACATCAAGGAATCTGAAATGGCAGCGCACAGAAAATTTAAAAGCAAAAATAGGCAATAATAACATCCAACTTTTTAGAACTTTAAAGTGCTATCTCCATATTTTGAAATTTAGACACTATTTCCAACAATTTGATGTCAATTTGTTGTAAGAATGGAAGTCCCCTTTAAGACTGGCAGTAAGTGTTATCTGTCATCTCAGATTTGTGTCCTGTATTACTGAGTGAAGGATTTCCAGCCCACGCATTTCTCTCAGCTTTTCAAGATGCCTAAAGAACGAAAACAACCAAAAATTCCTGGGAAATTGTACCTACTGTTTATTTAGCTTGCAAAACAAAGAAAACAGAAAAAAAAAGACCAACAAATCAATTATTGCAAAAATACAAAGTGGAAAAAATGAAACTCAGTGGCTGGGGGAACACTAAAACATTTGTTTGTCAAATGTGAATTACCCAAAGTTACCAGAGTCCCAGAGGTTTTCTTTCCTCTTTCTCTTCAAACAACATTGAGCCAAGAAAACAGTCTCAAAGAACCCCAACTTGTAGAGAAAAAAGAAACAAAACCTCTATGACCAGGGTACATGACGTTAATGTACCAAGGCGAGTCCTTTCAAAAGCCCTTCATGCTCAACATAGTTTTACTGTACCTTTTGTCTGCCGTAGCCAGCTTAGCTAGACAAATGGCCGAATTCTGTTTGACGTCATTGCTTAACTTGTCACTGGTAGCATGTTTAAGGAGAATTTCCACCACACCACTGACTCCAGCAAGATGCTGGCTAACTTCCTCTGTAGAAAGAAACATAGACTGTCATTAACATGTGCAGTTTTTGGGCAAATTTTCTCACACCTTTTTAGTGCAACTTTTGTTGAGCTCAAATTGCAGTTTCAAATCGCCTGTGTAAACTAGGGATGATTTCAGCATGATTTGTTGTACAGTTGCAATATCACAGGGGGTTTCAAACATGTTTGAAACTTGATGTGAATTTCCAGGATCTCTCAGAAAATGTACAGTGATATCACACTGAAATAATGAAGCTGATTAATTTACATAATTATGCAATTTAAATTGCAGCCTTGCATGACATTTTCAAACCATACTGGTTTGTTCCGAATACCTAACTGTGTTAACCTACGAAGCTGAGTTTCTTTTTTTTTTCTTTTAAAGAAAACGCGAATTTGATTCTAAATCTGACCTCTCAAAACACTGGATGCATGTAGCAAGCATTGGAAATCATACAAAAATCAAGCTCATAAGAACCCAGGCACCTAGCCTTCACTTGCAACAAAGTGCGTTGTTTATTTGTTTGTTCGGTTATTTATAAACTAAGTCTACACTCTTCAATTTATAGTATTTTATGCTGATTTAGAAAATAACTCCCCCCCACCCACCCCACCACAAATGCACAGATTAAAAATTACTACAACTTACTCATGTCGGCACAGTGACTAAGACACAATGCTGTATTGCCTATGATGGTCTCATCCTCAGAGTGAAGGAGTTGAACCAAAAAATCCAGAGCTAAAGACAGAAAAAAAACCATAAGATCCTGGTCTGGCTTAAAAACTGTAAACACTAGACATGATCAAATATTTAAGGAGTTCATTTGAAACATTCATTACCAGTTCAAGCAGAAAAGCTGCAAGACGTGTACAAAAAATTTCCCTCTGAACTTTAATAGTAATACCGGTAATATTCTCACTGGGTAGATATTCATTGTATAAGCTGCTATACATATTCAAAAATTCATTAATAATTCAAAAGCCCATTGACCTATCAAAATGGTCAATAAAACATCACGTCCAGTGGTTTTAAAACCTCCTCCTTATAAGTATGCAGTGTTTAATGTTTTTCTCGTATGCTAATTTCCAACGTTCACAAAAACATCATTGTTATGAACTCTCTAATGACACATGCTTTGTCAGGAATGTTTTTGAAGCCGTTCAAAAAACTTGCAGCACATGTTTTATCAGGTCTAAAAGCACTCGGCTGCGCCACATGGTTTTAAATCCCGATAAAACACTGCTGCTCGTGCTTTAAACATTACGTCGTTTTTATCTCTTCCGCACTCTCCTTTTTCACAAGGACTCACCTTTCTCACTCAGCACTGCATCTCTTGCATCTTTCCTCTCCATAGTACACAGCGCCAGTGTCTTTATTGCATATTTTTTCACTGTTTCTCTGGTGCTTGCTCCCCACCCCACCTGAAAATGGCTGCTCAGGATAACAAGCTGTGAATTAAAATTTTAAACAGCAGTCAGTTTACAAGGAAAGCATCTTGCCCATGAGCACAAAGTTCAGAATGTCAAATGGCCAAATTTCAATGGTCTTGTAGTTTGAATTTTTTTCAAAGCCATTTCAAAGGCATGATTTCTTTTGCAAGGCTAAGAAGGTCTTGGGCACACAGAATCAATGCTTATTAATATAATAAGCATTGCGCATTGCCATCTTATAGTTTTGATTACCGTTGGTCACCCCTGAATTTCTTGACTACAAAAACATTGAAATGCTTGTATGACACACAAACGACTAGGTGCCCATGCCTTCCATTTCTTTCAGAATTTTACAGTTGACTCCTGATAACTCGAACCTTCAAGGGAAATTGAAAAAGGTTCAAGTTATCGGGAGTTCGAGTTATTGGGGGTAAAATTATATAGAAAATGACCTGAAAGGAAAGGAAAATTGGTTCGAGTTAGCGAGGGTTTGAGTTATCGGGAGTCGACTGTACCTTCAGGATGCGCATCACGTGGATGTGGATTTTCTGATCACAAGCTTGAGTTAACGCCTCGGGTGAATGTGCCAGTATGTGTCTCAAGGTAGCAAGACTGCGCTAAAACATTAAAGAAATAGAATATCAAGGCTGATAGGAAAGCTACCAGCAAAGACAAACACCAAAGCCTTAACAGTCACTGTGGTGATAAAGGGGTAGAGATCATAGGTTACGGGCATTATTGCCGCCTTCACATCAGGCCTGCAAATATTCGCTCCGACGAACATGCAATTTTGACATTCCAAAAATAAACACGAAACCTGCAAGAAATACTTTTATTATTGAGTCATGTTATAGTGTGTGAATTAATTTTAGATCTTGTAAATAGCTTTTCAAACTAAATCAAACTTAATAGCACTTCATTACATCAAAAAGCATTATCACATATTTAGGTAATTTTTATTACTTACATTTTAACGGTAAGCAATTCAGCCCTTGACTGCCATGTATTGTTTTCAATAAAATCTTTATCTTTATCTTTATCATGTGTTACCCTTTAATCCCTGATATCAAAGAACAAATTCTCCTATCTTGTCCCCATACTTTTCTTATAAAAGTACTGGGGAGAAGTTATTAAAATATCAAGAAAATTCACCTTGGTTGATCATATCCTCAATTCTTATGACCTCAGAGGTTGATTAAACCATTGATATTACAAGATAAATTTTGATGCTGATCACTGATCATAATCAATTCAAGTCTGTTCTCATGCCATTGACAATGATTATGGAAAATCACAGCTACTACTACAATGTACTTTATTATTTTAGATTCCTGCCAAAAGAATACTTTTAAAATTTACTGCTTCAGATGGCAAAATTAGATGGCAAACCTGAAGTTTCTATCAGTTGGTTCGGAGGAAAGCGCTGCACCAGTTGTCATCTGAGAGCAAGCCATGCAATAACCCAGTAATAGGTCTAATGGTTTGTGAGATTAGCAACTTTCCTTGCATGCTCTCCCTGAGCAGTTTATGAAAACTTACAAGCCCTTGCATTGCCAATCAGGTTGTGAGCTTCCCAAATAGATCTGTTACCATGTTATGTTTCTATTTGTTAAGTATTTAAGAGAAACCAGAATGTTTTTTACCTCACAGATTTCATCATATCCTGTGTTTAGCATCTCAATAAGGGATGGAACCAACTTTGGGGCTGCATCCTACAAGAGCAAAAAAGAAATAGGAATATTCATATGTAGTTTAGACTGTTGTAATTTGGTAATTTGAGAGTGAGATTGTATTAAGACAGTTTTCCAGATATGAAAGACATCTCGCTTCTCAAGCTCATAATTTTAATAATTTATGAAGATAAAACAAGGGAAATTGCTGCCATGAAGGAAGTTTGGAAATGTTACTTTTGGTTAATTATCATAAAATTTGGTGAACTTTTACTTTGATTTTCTCCAAGAATTATTAACAGTTTGAGAAGCTCTAAAGAGTGTTTCATCCTATTTCCAAACACCTCAACGTTGGTTAAAAAAACTTGGCTGTGCCTTGGAAATTGGATGAAACATCACTTTTCCTTGTGTTTGATATATTACTAACATCAAAAACTCTGCAAAGATGGCCACCTAACTCAATTTTTTAAATTACAGTAATCTCATGAGTAGAACACTCAGTTGCTGATAAATTAACAACAAAACATTGATCCATTTCATGTCCATGACAGTTCTTTGTAACAGATGGATTCTTTCAAAAATTCTACCTTTTGATGTTGGTTTGGTTGTGTGGATATGTTTGCTAGCAGTGCCAGAAGAGAAAAGATGGAACGCCTCACTTTTTGGTCCTTTATCCCATGAATATGACAATCCTGTGAGAAAAAATAAAATAAAATAATTATAAAGAAAGACAAAGCTATTATCCTATGCCCTTAGAGCAGTGGTCACATAAGAACTTCAACTTATTCTAAGTTAAATAAGATGGAATAAACAGACTTAAACACTTTACCACTTTAACACTACACGGGTATTTATTCACTGCAGTTAGCACAAAGCACTATTTGAGAACACTCTCCAGATCGCATTGGAATTTGGAAATGTAGTGTTCGAGGAGAGGGAAAAACCTGAGTACCTGGAGAAAAAACTCTTGGAGCAAGGGAGAGAACTAAGAACAAGCTCAAGCCACTCATGACATTGAGTCTGGGAATGGAATCCTGCCATATTGGTGGGAGGCAAGTGTTGTCACCACTGCGTCAACCCTGCTCCCTACACAATTATTGGCAGCTAGTTTTATGTAAAAAAGAAGGTTTTTACAATAAAAGCAAACTACAAACCAGGAACTTGACACTTGTTTGCCACCACTGTTGCTCCTCTGCAATTCTGTTCCTGATGTAAGTGTCCCTCGCCATGTTGGCTAAAGCTGATAAACCTGATGAAACTAAAGACCAGTTGTCTGTCGGCTCACAAGAAGATTTTGAACCCTTATCACAGAGCTTCATCTAAAAAGAAAAGAAGACAATAATTTAAACAGAATTTAAAGTAACATAATTTTAACATTCCTCGTTGCCAATCTATTTACCTAACTCAATTATCATTTTTTTTGCTTGTTCTGTAAATATTGCTTGTAACCACTGCTCACCTTGACTAGCTCTTGCTAACTGCGGGCAGTGCACATTTCTTGTAAAAATTGTTGTCCAAATCAATAAACTGAAACTGAATCTTATGTAGCTAAGCAGTCTAGTACTGATGGCCCAAGACCTGAAAGCTGTTGATGTGAGTATTGGTCTTTGCATTTAGTCCCCTTGTTTTGCAAGCTAGTGCTGTTGTTGCAAGTAAACAAAGCTCACAGAAAGTAATAAATTATTATTAATAATAACTGTCTTCAAGCCCCATGGTTCCAAGCCATTTTTGACAAAAGGCAAGGCAGTTCCCAAAATGGCTTGCTATTATAATATTTGTGGATTTAGCAATTTTGCCAGCCTTCCCAGTGTTGCTGTCTCAGCCCTAACACATGATACAAACTTCAATTATGTATTTGCCTCACCACAAACTTCTGAGAGATGCTTAGGAAATCTTTGTCAACAAGATCCCTAATCTTTTCGCAAAATCTGAAATAAGAAGTTAACTTATCAGGATAAGTTAAATCTTCTGCCAAGCATATTTGCCTCATACAAGGAGCTATATGTAACAACAAAATGAATGAAAATCACTCACTGTCAAGTGAAAAACTTTTGGATGTTTTCCACTGCCTGGCCATTTGACAGAGAGTAATGAAAAGCCCAAAGATGCTGAATGTGACTTTGAGAATGTCTTTCAGAGCATCACAGTTTCTTAGTTAGAAACAAGGCTGGTGTTTATTTAAGAAAGCTGTATTTTCTTCTGTTCAAATTTAGTGCTAAACTTGGAATGTGTCTTCTAACCAAAATATTTATCACTGCAATAACTTGTACAGCTGTAACAATCTCAAGTTGTCATTGTAATTAAACAGAAATAAGACACAAGTTACACAAGTGCTACAGATGAGCAGACATACCCTTGTTCTAGTGCTAAATTATTAATAGTTGACATTGCTACAACAGCTGTATTGGTTCCTCTCTGTACAAGTAAAAATAGTGCTTCTGTTACCCTGTAAAATACACAGACAGGAAACAAAGTGCTTGTGAAATTTCAGAGTAATTCTTTAAGATTTAATGAGACTGAATGTATGAAATGTCATACATATGAACGGCAGTTCTCAAACTCATCAATGACTCATATTAATTCTTACCACTTGACGTCTTTACACAAAGTAAGGCCTAGTCTTCCCTTCTCTGTCTGGGAGATTTGATGAAGGAATGATGTAACAGCAGTTCTGATTACTGGAGAAGTGGGATCCCTTAACAGACGATTAAAACATGGAGAGTGGTCTCTTTTTAGGAACTCCTCAACATTGTAATCTGAGAAAAAAGACAAAAAAGGTTTAATTTACCATTAAATAACTAAGAGCCAGTCATTGATTTAACATCAAGTTACTTATAATTAATAATAATAATTATTATTGCCTCACTTACTGATAGATTGACAAATTAGCCTGACTAACCAACTGAATGACAACCTTGACATTTTAAGGTGTCTATGTGTACACTCATCAGTGGTTAACTTACAGAGCAATTTAGTTTGTGCAGTAATTGTTTGCAGAAAGTATGTACAAACAGCTTTACATGAAGAACTGATTGAGTAATAACTAGTTGTTTTAATTGTGAAACTTTTTATTATTTTTTAATTAAAATCAAAACATATATCATTTCAATCCGTAATATCATGTTAACAGGGCCTCCATTAAAGGGCCCTAGTCAGCCACACCTTTGTTTTTGTTTATATGCGAGAGTTTGGCTATTATATTTTATTCGGAACATGTCGAAATGAACGAAATCACTGTGAAACTACTAAAGATAATGAAACATACTTTCAGGAACACAACTTACAGTTAAGCAATAAGATTTCGCTTCACCATGCAATATCAATAATTTCGATGGCATCGAAAATGGTGGAGGCTGACTAGGGTCCTTTAAGAACTAGTCAGAGCAATATTGATTAAGTTTATTATTGTAATAAAAAACACAATAAGATGAATCCTTATTAATTACCGTTATCAGTGCAAGCCTCCATCAGTATTCTCAATATTTCACATACAAAGTCAATATCTTCTAACATAATGCATACATCTGCTCCTTCCCAATATCTAGAGAGGGAGAAAGAAATTATAGACTTCCAAGAAGGTATAATTATTTGAAGTAATATATAAAACACTTTAATAGAAGATCATTCCATCCAATTTCCAAAGGCTGAGAAGTGGGGTTGAAAAAATGAGGCGCGGACGACCTTTTTTTACCAACCTTGATGTGTTTGGAAAATCGGATGAAACATTCTTTAATTACAAGTGTTTGGTATAGCTTCTCAACCATTAAAATATTTTTTGGAGAAATGCAAAGGAAAATTCACCAAACTTGATATGAGAATTACAGTGCAAAGCGCCTTACTGTGGCCACCAAGCAAACTTTTTTAACAAGTTAGCCAATCAGGATACGTGAATTTGATTAACGGTCACGCCTCCTTGCAAAGTCCAACAGGCAAGTGACGCAAACAACAAATTATTGAAAACATGTTGTTTTGTATTTTATGGCTAACTTGCAAAAAAAAAGTTTGTTTTCAAACTTCTCTGATGGTAGTGATCTCCTTACTATTGCCTCATGAATTATTAATGAGTTTGAGAATTGTAACTCATTATCTGATCTTCTCAATTAAAGCTAAGGCAGTATTCAGCCAATAAACCCACATGGATGGTGCTTGACTATGGTCTTACAGCACATATAAAGGCACAAGAAGCTACTGGTAGCAGGTATATAGTAGGATTTCACCTGCAACCTTCTGTCTGGTACCTCTAAAGCCTGGTTTTCACTAGCAATGCAAGCATAGGCACAAGTACAAGCACAAGTCTAAGTCTAGAGCTTTATGTCAAATGAAAACGAAAGCAACGCAAGCACAACTGCAAGCACAAGAAAGGAAAAATTTTGAACATCATCCTTGTGCTTATGCTTGCATCAAGCTCATTTTCCAGTGAAATAAGCACTCTGACTTACTGTATGCTTGTGCTTGTACTTGTTTATGGTAATTATTAGGAACACATATCCAAACCACAGTCACAGTTACTGTGATTTTCTTTGTTTTCTCTTGATGATTTATTAATAAGTTTGAGAAAGACATATCTAAACTTACGAGGGCTTTGTGAATCTAGCCCCAGGTCATTTCATCACTTTTTAATTAATACACAAAGCCTGTTCACCAGAGAAAATGTCCAATAGATTACAAGTACTGAATACTATGACTTACTTCCTAAATGTTTTATTGCATTCTGTGATCTGGAAGCCTCCATAACATCTAAATAATGTTTTGTTTGCATCTGCAATATTGCAATTAAACTACAATAAACATAACATCCTTCTTAACATTCAAATTTGCAATGTGGCTGACGAAGTTTGGTGGATCCGAACAAAATATTCCAATTTAAAAAAATTTTAATTGCGCTCTGAGTACAGAATTTTCATTTTTTTAAAAATCATGATTCCAGAGCAGGAAAACAATATTTTTGATTCTACAATAAACATGGTGTGTCAACAACAGTAGTCTGAAACTTTGAAAGAACATTTTTCAGTTACCCAATTTACTCCTAAAAGTGCCTCCCCCAATAATATTATGATGTTCCACACTTGAATAGGCACTGCACAAATGAGGTACAGAATTCAATACTAACTACGCCACCCTAGAACAAGTGTGAAGCACTTGAGTTATGGGCTTGGTGCATAACCGAGCAATTAATAGTGCTTTTCAGGTCACTTTTTATTGTAAGTTTTAGGTCAGATTTGCCAGATTTTTTTGTATGTGGCCCTAAATTCCTTCAGGAAACACTGCCCCAATGTTTTATCAACTGCTTAGTTTGTACTTCGTTTTGTGTTATAAATGAAAAGTTAAATCTTGCCCATAATCAAGGGTTTTTATTGCAAACGAAGTGCAAGGCAACAGATAAAACATTGGTGCACTGTTATATGGAGTGAGTACTTGCTGCGTCTTTAAATGCAGATAAGACCCTGGAACAAGCTACTGACAAACAAACAGAGAATAAGCAAAGTTAAACTGTTAGTGCTCCTGGTTTCACGGCAATGAATAACACTGATGAGTAGGGAAGAAGCAATGTATATTTTTTTTCAAAAACATAACAAACAAAAATGCAAGCACATTGACTTACTACTGTTTAGATGTGTCACAAGTTTTCTTGTTGCTTCAATGTACTGTGATGTAGCGAGACTGGTCTTTTGCAGTCTGTTAATAGAATCTTTTATTAATTCTCCATTTTCTTGTCCAGCTAGGTTAACAGCCTGTGATGAGAAATGATTACATAAACACATTGTCCCTTGGCATATCATAGCTGCAAACAAAATTTCTTGCTAAGAAGGACATGTTCTTTTAATTATTAAGATTTTTATTTTCATAGGATGTACGGCTGCACGTCTACAAACTTGGACAGATATTCTCCATCTCAACCTTACCTTAATCATTGAAATACCCATTAATTATGTAATGGGTATTTAAATGATAAAGATGGGTTTGTAATTATTACAGTTGACTCCCAATAACTTGAACCTTCAAGGGAAATTGAAAAAGGTTCGAGTTATTGGGAGTTCGAGTTATCAAGGGTAAAATTAAATAGGAAATGACCTGAAAGAAAGGAAAATTGGTTCGAGTTAGCATGAGGTTCAAGTTAGCGAGGGTTCGAGTTATCGGGAGTCAACTGTAAGTGTTATAGAACAGTCTCAATTTACACAGCTATTACTAAGATTATGTCAAGAGAACCAGCCTATAACAACAAAACTTCAGATAGAGCACTTTTACGTGACTTTGTATTTTTACTTTTTACATGTACAAACAAACAAACAAACAAGGCCTTCAAGTGAAGACATGAGTCAGGAGGTGTGATGGTCTGATGGTTAGCACCAGATCTGGAACCTTTGATAAAGGGATCAGAGGGTCCCTGGATTGAGACTACATGAATCCTCAGGTCAGTCTCCACATCTGCTGTCATGTTCTTTCCTTAGACAAGAAACTTAACTTTACATTGCCCCTACCCAGCCAGCTGGGTACTGGTGGACCATTCAGGGGGAGGGGGGGGGGGGTTAGAACTACTCACTCCATATAACTTTGGTGTTTTATGCTACAGAAATCTGAAAACATGTTGGCCACGTGTGGCTTAAGGACGGCGCATGACCCCTAATGCAAAGGTATTTTTGTGCAGTTTATGACTAGGCAGAAAAAGCAGGTCTAAACAACTTAGGGATATTGGAATCCAAAACGAAAAATTTTTCAGAGATAATTAAGGAAGAGTAATTCTAAAAAGCTTTAAAATACAAAACAATGTGAGAAATTTTTTTCCAGTTAAAGCTTTATTATCTCTGAAAAATACATGGTTACTCCCAATTTTCTTTTTGGATTTCAAAAACACTTGCTAAGACCTTCTTTGCCCCCCATAGTAATAAACCACACAAAAATACCTTTGAATTAGTAGTCAGAGTTTCCCACACCATCTCAAGATTCGCAAAAGCGAAAGGAGGCACCATCGTTCAGTGTTTATTAATTTATATTTCCTTTTCCACCGCATAAATGTAAGTTGAGTACATTAGAGCACATTATTTAATTAAACATAAAGAAAGTCTTTGATGAGAACTACATAATTTTTATTTGCAGTTAAATAGAAACAAGAAGACTCCCACCTCCTTTTCATCTTGAAGTCTCTGTTTTGCTGATTCAGCTTCTGCAATATAATCTGCAAATAGAAAACATTAAGTCACTGTTTAACCACTAGATATGGCCTTTGTACTTCCAGTAAATTCTATGAAAACCATTACCATTTAAGAACAGCATAAATATACAGTTATATGGTGACACTAACTAGTGTTGTATAGCTAATTTAACCTACTACATCAGGGTTCTCTATCCCATCATTCATCTGTCCATCCATCCATACATGCTTTACCTGTTATTGCAGGTTAGAAATGAAGCAGCAAAAGGTTGATGTGGACCAATTTTCTAAAGGGCTTTTTATACAGGGGATTTTTGATACAATTTTATTGGCCACATTTGTTATGTGCAATTTCAAACCACCTGTGATATCGTAATTATTTCATTTTATTATATGGCCGTGTCTCAAAAGGACTGCCAAAATCAATATTGACCGCGGTCTAGATTTTCCCATCTAGACTGATCTTATTGTAACATTTGTCCTCAAAATGATACAAACAAAAAAAGAAAAAAGAGAGAAAAATTGGCTTGTTCCTGTTAATAATACTAAATTGAAGAACCAGTAACGCTAAACGTGGAAGCAGGTAAAGAGAATGAGAGCAAACGTTGGCAAATTTGAGTCCAGCCGAGGAAGCTACGAGCAAAGATGAAGTCGAAATTGAGAAGTTTTTGCAAGCGCAGAAATCCAAAAACACTCAATACAAGACTAAGAGCGAGTTAAACGCATGGAAGAAACTTTGTGAGTCACTGAAAGAGTCTAGAGCCATTGAAAACTCCTTATACCTACCCGAATGAGCTCAACCTTCTTCCAAATTTTTTATCTCCGTTCGTAAACAAGATGGCACCGAGTACGAACCGTGTACACCGAACGGCTTCCAGCGAAGTTTTCAACGTCACTTGTATGAAAAAGGAAGCCTGATCAACATTCTTAAGAATAACGAGTTCTCCAAGTCCAGAGAGGTTCTTGTTACTAAACAAAAGAATCTGGTTCGCCAAGGGAAAGGAAACCGTCCAAATGCAAAAAGAGAGCTAACTGAAGCTGAAGAAGATGCACTGTTTGGAAATGACCAGTTCGGTGTTCACGATCCTAAATCATTACAAAGGTCGCTTTTTAGAAAATTTTCATTGAGCCTGTAGGAAAAAACGGTTATTTTGTCTTCATTCATCGACGAAGTTTGTACAAAGCTGTACTTTGAACAGTTATTTTGTCCCCTTTGCACTGGAGACTAGTGACAGAAGTAAGCCAGCTAAATGCTTGAGCCCGCGCAGGGGAACAAGTATTTTTTTTCCTTTTGATTTCCTGTTTGGCCATATAATAAACAACTTATTAACCGAGATAGGTCGGTCTGTATGGGAGAATCTTGACCTCGGTCGCTGGTACAGACCTCACTGCATTCGGTCTGTAGTGGCGACCTCGGTCAAGATTCTCCCATACAGACCTCCCGCTCGGTTAATAAGAACTAAATAATTTACTTGTAACGAGGGCAGAATGCACGAGATGACTGCACAGAGCCTGGCTCAAAGAACCTGTAAAACAGGAACTTTATGCTCAGGTCTCACGGCTGAAACAATCGCAATCCCATCACCAAGAGATTTCTGTAAAGTCCCTGCAATAATCACACAACACCGGAAACAATTTTCAAACAAAAGTAAAAAGGATCTGTTGCAAAGGTGGCTGATTTTTAAAACGATACCTTTCAGAACTTTCTCCTGCTTAGGAGCAACTTGAATGGCACTCTTAAAAACTGTTACAGCCTGAAGAAAAAAAAAAACAATTGAAAATAAACATGAAAATGTCCATAGATGGCACAGAGAAATGATGGCAAATAGAAGGGTGTTACCTCATCGAATTTCCCTTGAGCTTGTAAGGCTCTTGCTTTATGAACAAAAGCTTTCACCCATCCTGTATCAATCTTACATATAAACACAATTAAGAACATTAATGCCATTGTAACATTGTTCAATAACAAGCAAATGAGAACATGACCATATTACTTTGAAAAGCAACAAGTATGTTTAACATTGACAAACTACCAATTGAATAATAATAATATTATTTACTCACCTTCAAAGCCAGGTTGCAGTCCTCAATTGCTGAATCAAAGTCTTCAAGTTTGATATATGCCTGAGGTTATAAAAATATTCCAGAACTAAAAATTTGTACATTTTGAAGTTACTTTTTTTATACCAAATTTAGACATTCATCAAAAATTCAAAATGGCCATAGGTTGGTTGAGAGGAGGGGAAAGAGGGGGAGGGGGGTTGGAAGCGCTGGTAGAAAAGGAGTTAAAAGCAAATGCATGAAAAGAAAGCCTGACTGAGATTTGGAATTTAACGTTTGATATTTTCACTTTCCAATCACATTGTTTGCTATTATATATGTACAGTAACAAAGGATATTGCTATAAAGTATTTGATTAGTTATCTGTACACAAAGATTCGAAAACACTGTCTGGCTCTTTACCTGTGCCCTGTTTGTATAGAGAACAGGATTGGAATTAAATTTGTTTATTGCCATGGTGTAGTGGCTGATGGCTTCTGTAAATTTTCCTTCTTTAAAAGCATGATTTCCTTTTCCTTTTAACTTTTCTGCCTCAGCTTCATTTCTCTTTTTTATCTTAGCTCTTTCCTTCGCGTCTTCTTCAACTGCCTTCATAAACTGTTCTGTCAAAAACACAACAGTAAGATATTAGAGAGACTCAGAATAACAGTAAACATGAGATTTATGATAAGTACACAGACGAAAATAGTGCAAAATAATTCTGACTTTTGATGCTAACAAAGACTACTCAATTTTACTGAAAAATTGGAAACATCAAGCAGCAAATATAGGGTAAACATGTTCACATGGTCATTTCTGTTTTTTGCCGCAAACATAATCCTAAATCTCTCCATAAGTTTGTCCATAAAGTTATTTGGCAACTTGCTCACAGACAGTCATGTGCCATGGATGACCACTTTAATCTGAGAAATGCTTTTTTGTTGGCTTGTTTGAACACCTCACCAAGGACTTGCTGGAAAACGGGTTTTAGTGGCTAATGACTAGCAAGTTCCAGTCAGAAGGTATTAGAAAAAATAGAAAAGAATACATTCAAATTCTAGTTGCCATCTGTAGCCCATGAATGTCTGTACCTTAAGCTCCATTCACACCAACAAAACATGTTCAAGTAAAGCAGGTTTAACAAAATGAAAATTGGCAACAGAAAGCTGAACCATTGGCTTTGACAAAGGATTCAAGTAAACTTTAACTTGTGCTTTCATTTGTGCTAAATCTGTAGTCGACAAAAATCCAAAAGCAGCTTTTATGAAGGAAACAATTTTAAACTGTGTTTAACTAAACAGCTTTTAAAGGTGTTTAGGCCTTGGTGTGAATGGGGCATTAGTTTTCCATTAACCATATGTAACTGTATTAAAAACTAAAGATTGTATTATTAACTAAAGATCATATTAATAACTTACCAGCACAAACTTCACCAGCATCCCGCTAATGACAGAGAAACAAAAAACAAACATGAGCCCAAATGGTTACAGACTCATTTCAAAAAGGATATCTGTTGACTACGAATGACAAAATATTCAGTGCACAATGACCATATTTGGGAAGTGTTACAATGTGCTGAATAGTAAGATGCATTACTATTCGACACATTTTAAAGGCCAATTTAGACAGTACAACTTTTGCTTACTACTGTCACCTGTGATTGCTGTAGCGTGCGCTGCTTGTGTCATACAAAACATCACACACAATTCTCGTCACGCAACATTGCATATAACTACGATTGCCGAAGGATTTTAAAATCCTACAACATTTTTTTGTGATCTACGCGACAGTCATAAGTGAGTTGTAGGTTTGATTTACACGAAACAATTCATGTCGTAGGACTGTTGTAAGCTTGTCGCATGCCACAAAGTCGCACTGTGTAAATCGCCCTTAACACTACCCAAATATACACAGCAAGTGAAAACAGACTGCCTTGTCTACATTTAAGGAGGCTCGAAAGGGTTTCTGAAAGCTCATAAACATGTCAAAACAAAACAACACTGAAATTTTACCCCTTAAGTCTCTGAAACAAATTGTAGCTAAGCTTTTAACAGGGTTGTTAAAGTTTCATGTAAGACAACTTATGACGTCATATGCGTTGTCATGGTAACCGTAACTCTCTAGAGACATACTCCTCAAAAGTCACTTTTTCAAAGTTATCTTAAAAACTAACTCGGTGACCTATACTTTTTATCAGCGTTTTTGATAGTTAGCAGTGTTCTTCACATCCCCTGAAAATTTGAAAAAAATCTGTAGTGTGGAAATCGAGAAACCTTGGAAAAAGGTCTTTTAAAGATTAAAAAAAATCTGCTCTACAGATTTTCTCTTTAAAGTCTTGAATGTTAGATACAGTTAAATGCTGTTTGCATGAAAAATTTCAACATAGGTCGCCGAGCAAATTTTCGAGATAAATTGATCCAAAGTTTGTCTTGTTACTTCCGGTTCGTGCGATTTCGCGCCCATTATCATTTCCGGTCACGCTCTTCATATCACCGCTGACCGTACTCGCGCGAGTGGATTGGATTCCTTCTGTCAATCGAGCGATCGTGCCAAGTCATCAGTGGAAGAAACCGAAGGAGCATAAAGGAATGAAAAGGCTAAGGGCTTACAAAATTGAAACAAAGCGAAAGGTCGTGTTTATAGTTCGTGGAAGTACTTTAAAACTGTGGAAATTATTCTTTTGTTTGATGAAATTCTAGGCGACTTGGCCGACTTGTTTTGGCGAGGCTGGGAATTGCGATTCAATGGCGGGAGTGCAATAATACCATACAGACCGTTTAGTCCAAATTTGGAATGAATTTCTTGGAGAGTACTGAAGGCCAAACCGGCATCTGCTAACTTCTGGATTGTTGTCAAGGTTAACTTCAAAGAGCCACTCGGGAGGTAAAGATTTCCGTTGAAGGTGTCAACAACTTGTTGTCGTCGCTCAAGAAATGTTGACTGTTGCTGTGCTTCGTTCGGTGATGATGTTTTCCCATGGTTAACAATAGTTTCAGTGCTAAGCTCGAGTGGCGGAGTAAACAGAATCCTTCTCAGTGCTTTCACATCCTCCAAAGCGTCGTGAGCGAGAAAGTCACAATTAAACAGTGCCTTATAAACACAAGCTAATTTGTTGTTCGGCGAAGATTTCAAGGCGTTGTTCGGTTGACTTCGAAGGAATTTGAAAACTGGAAGACTGTCACAGAACAACACTTTCATTTCCTCCAGCTGGTTGGAAAATCTGCTGCCGCCGTTACGGAGAAGTCTAGGGGTATCGAACACAGAGGAGTTGTGTCCAGTGAGAACTAAGTGATCAACAGGTTTTGAGTTGTAAATAGTTTTAAGGAAATGCAGAAAGCGAGTGAGACAGGTTTGCAGTGATGTCGCAGGTATTTGTTTTCCATCTTTGTACAATTGCCTTTGATCTCCGGAATATCGCACAGTTATGTTGTGAATGGCTGATGCAGTGCTGTTGATAGGTTTACTCGGTAAGATGTATTCGGAAAAGGTAGCTTTTTCGTCCTCTGTTATTGCAGATAGTTGAAGAAGTTCAGTAGCCCTTGAAGTCGATGCTGTTTCAATATCGAAGACAACAAACGTGTAGGTTTTCTGGGGATCAAAGGAAATTTCGTTCAGCACAGGTCTTACTCCAGATGATGGGATCAAGTTTTCGTAGTTTGGTAGTTCTTGTTTGCAAAGGTTAATGTTGACATTTTTCAGAATGTGCAGACTTGATTCATTAGTGGAATTTGTTTGGCTTGGGTTTAGGGAAAGTCCTATGTTGTGTCCATAGCTTGGTCCTTCCTTTTTTTCATGTCTTGTGGTGATTTTAATTTTCTTCAGATGGAAGTGTCTTCTTCTTCGTTTGTATTCCATACTGCTTTTGCGACTTTTGTCCTTGATGGATTTACTGTCTTCTTTGTCTTGGTGTTTTTCACAGAAGATACCAGGGGTTATCCCAGCTTTCAGTAGTGTTTTGTTTACAAATTTGTGCCCCTCATTATGTTGAGCCACCCCACAAGCTGTGCGGAAGTCGCTGCTTTCGCTCCCTCCATAATATCGGATCTTCAGATTTTTTGAACCAATTGTTCCATTAAGGGATTCATTTCTTTGCGAGTCCATACATGGTGCAAGTTTTGCTGTGACTGTCTCTGATGCATATTCATCAAAAAGGGTCTGTAAGGCCTGTTTCAGGCTTGCACCATGTAAGTCTTTGCCATGTGGCAGTTCGTTGTGCATGTAGTTTACTGGGTCTTGTTTGTATCGGCACCACGTTGAAGAGCATTGCTCATGGTTGCCAAATGCATGTGGAACAATGGACTTGATTTCTCTACTCAGCTCTTGGGGGCAATTTCTGTTTTGATGAACACAATACGAGAAACATTTGACGAGGTAGTTGATAACCTTCTGAGATAGAATTGAAGAGTTATCAAATTTTTGACGCTGGCTCAGGTTGTACAACCGAGTGCTTAAAGAGCGTTTTGTGTGGATGAAGTCTGAAATTTTTTCCAGGCCATAAGGTACTTTTGATTTAAGTTGAGCTAAAGTTGTGGAATCATCATCCCCAATATATTTGTCATATTTAATACCACGTGTCGGGGCATGTTGGAAAAGCTGACAAGCAACATCAGATTCCATGATTTTTGAAGACCCATCATGGTTTTTGCGACAGTCATGTGGCTTGGGCTTATCCTTTGCCGCTGAACATATTCGACACATTTTGCATCTTGTGGCAAAGCCTAAAACCTTCCCTGTTGATACACCTAATACCGCCCCATGACCAGTGGAGGAATTGTGTGCCTTCCCTCTTTTTTGCCACCCCATATCATACGACACCAAAACACCAATTAAATCTTGGTCATCACCCTGCACACCTGCTGCTACTGCCCTCTTTCGCTCCTCACTACAACTTTCCAAGCAACTTGCCTCTGCCACACTTTCAATTGCTTTTCCAACTTCTCTTTCTCTTACTTTGAAAGTCACATGATTAACAGAAGGAACATTTAGACAGGAAAATAAACTATTGACGTGTGTTTGCCCTATACCAGCATTTAGAGCCCCCAGGGCTATTCGTGTATTAATGTCATAAGCCATGGGCCCACGCTTCCCTGCTCTGTGTTGCATTGAAGTTGACACTTTGTTTATTGCTTTGCAATATCCACATCTGATGGTAAATATGCTTGCTGCTCCTTTGCATTCTTCACTAACAAAGTTCTTCCATGCCAAGGGTCCTTTAGGTAATAAAATAATTTTGTATCATTGGTTGTCCGGAAACAGATATTATTTTTTTGTACATCTCAACTTTTGTAGGGTTTTACTCTGTTCCAGAGTGTAAGAGAATGTAACTAGTATTCATGGTATATTTGCAGTACATTTGATCTGCAAATACTGTTGTTTATGTGATCTCAGTCAGAAAAAAAACTAAATAAATGTTATTCGCATAAAGCCTTTTTTGACGAATTATACATTATCCAGGGTCTTATTTAATTATAGTGTGAAGTGACTGAATCTATTTCAAACTCCGTACATGTATTTTTGTCAAGTTAGAAACTTTGTAAACTGTATAATTACTTAGTTGTTGGGGTTAAATAATGGGAACTTTTCAATGCTTTGTTGTAATTATAGTTGAGTTTCTTTTGAATAAACCTTTGGAAAACGATGTAGAATTGTACTAGTAAAAACTCAAACGAAAAAAGCCGAGCCTCAGAAGTAACCGTATTCATAAAACAATGCTTACCTTTGTCACAAGTTTTACACCTGTCAAACCCATCTGCTAGCGCCTCCATGTCAATAATTCTTGACCCGACTACATGTACCTTTTGACTGTTTTCTTTGTCTGACTCCTGTGTGCACATGAATGGTGGAGTTTGAATGTTTTGCAATATTTTGACGACATTAAACAGCCGCACAACCAAAAATAATTAAAACCATGTTTAGCGTAGTGTTATAAATTTGTACGTACCACATTTTGTCGTCTTGTTTTTTTGCGGGGCAAAAAATCATCGATCGCGAGAGCTGGAGCATCATCGTCAAGACGTCGCTTTTCTACCGACTTTCTTGCCTAAATTAACTTATTAGCGGATCACACACTTTTCGCAACGGTTTTTTTTGTAACAAACTTCCCCTTTTTATTACGCAAATAGCCACATTCATCCTCGGACAGTTTGGGACCGGCGATGTTAATTTCACTTACGGCAGCCATTGTTGTTTACAACGCGCGTCACGCAATTTCGCGGGAGGATCGCGCGTGGGATACAGTCATTTGGATCCAATCTCCCGCGGACATAAAACCCTTT
Organism: Pavona decussata; assembly: GCF_977016875.1. NCBI lineage: Eukaryota > Metazoa > Cnidaria > Anthozoa > Scleractinia > Agariciidae > Pavona > Pavona decussata. The sequence goes on from NW_028145755.1 coordinate 1,615,083, forward strand.
CGAGCCTCCTTAAAGCCTTTTGTCATCCAGCCAAGCACAAGATTTTGATGAAATTTCAAAAGAACTGACTTGACTCCCTGTATAATTTTTTTTGTTTTCCTTGTTCAATCTGGTAAATCTTTGTTGTGCTATACATTTATATATAGCAAATCATATTGTTGGTCCCTTGGGACAACAGTTAATTTTGTTTTCTGTAAACCTCAATGTGTCCATCAACAAGAATTGCAATTCTTGTCAAGATAAACTGTTTCCCTTAGGAACCAGTCACTAGGTGTTTAACATTATTTAGCAAGTAATCTTACCATTTTATTGAGAGCAGTAGAGGGGTCTAGTGTTCTTTTTTCTCCACCTTTAGAAATAACTGTCCTATCAGACTTGGTTTTAACCTGTCTGCATTCATCGTCTGAATCGTAATCGTTTTCAGCTTTGTGTCGTTTCAGAAACTCATCTGCAGCATTAAGCGCTTTGTTTTGTCTTTCCAGGTCACCACATGTTAGATCTTTCATTATAGAGTCTGAAATGAAAGATTTATGGTTGTCAGGGGTTCTTGCTTAAGCTTGTTAGCTCAGTTTAATACCGATGCCGCACAGAAGTTTGAAAAAAGAATCCTATTTTGTTCGATGAAAGTGAAACTCACAATAATTTATGTTATAGAGTAGCTTACTCACTCACTCATGGATGAAATTCACGTATGCCTTTGTGTCTCTGTAAATTGGTTTTACAGCAACAATTATATACCTTTTATTCTCTTAACTTAAAGAATTAACTGTTACAAAAAGCCAGCATTTTCACAATAAAAAGCTTACATGTAATTATAAACAAGCAACTTGTCCTGGATATTCTACATAACAGTGAAACAACTTTAGCAACTGATTAGTGTAGCTTCAGATCATTTCATCACCGCTCTAACGACGCCTGTTTTGCAATATGGAAATTAGGAACTTGTAGAAAACTCCACTCACCGATTTCGTCTACTTTTCCAAGAAATTTCTGAAGCTCTTCTTCTTTACCCGTCGTTTCCTCCATTTTGGCTAAAGAGACTCGTACGATAACTTATCGACTCCAAGAAAACAGTCGTTGACAGTTCGGGTTTGTCGGAGAATTTTCGTGAAATGTTCGAAGTTCCGAAGGTCATTCCGTGTCTGCTTGTTTTGGTTCTCCGTCGGCAGCATTCGAAGGAGCAGAAATTTACGTGTTTTTATTTGTTGAATTAGTCATTTTCACAATTTGAATCACAAATGACTGAGACAGAAGGGGGAAGCGCTCAGGAACGCGATTTTCCTTGATGCTTTTGGTGTTGGAGACGTGAGCAAAGCTATTCAGCCGCATTTCTCCAGTCTTTGAATGCTCATACATTTCCAAAATGGCCATGAATGCTCAGCAATCTATAGTTCCTGGTTTACAATATCGTCAGCTTGGAATTCTTTCCCCGAACAACTTCTCCAGAGGCACTTCAGGTTCTTGTGGACTTGTAAAGCGGCTAACTTTACACGAAAATCTGGAGCACCATGACGGTTGCGTGAACACACTTCATTTCAACATGTCGGGGGAGCTGTTGGCTTCTGGAAGCGATGACCTCGATATTGTCATATGGGACTGGGCAAAAGGAAAGAAGAAACTTGCTTATGAAAGCGGTCATTCAAGCAACGTTTTCCAGGTAAAAGATAGATCTCATGAAAAGAAACCTGAATTGCTTTGGGTAGTTACTGGAAAGTTCATTTCCCGTACTTGTTTGTCTCGGGGGAGACTGAAAGATGTCATTATTAAATCACAATAAGCTAATTTCTCTATTTTGACTGTTTGTACAGGCGAAGTTTATGCCCTATACTGGTGATAACACGATAGTCAGTTGTGCCCGAGACGGGAAGGTAAATACTACAGTAAGCTTCACGACTTTTTAAACCTCAGATGAAAGATATTAGAGAATGAGCAATATATATGAGGGTGAAATTCAAATGTAAAAAAATTTTGAGATCAGGTTTGCGATCATATGAGAAGTGTCAGCTGGTCAAAGATAATTCTTTGCATTGTTCAACTTGTTTTTATTTTATTAGGTTTTTTTAGTAGATTCACTTAAAGTAAATTGTTTTAATTAATGTTTTATATCGATCTTTGATTTCCAACTGAGAATAAACATATGAGGGAAACATTTTAATACCTGGGAAAGGTTACCCCCACCTATTGTAAACAGCTTGTGCCCCAGGGCCCAGTTGTTCAAAGCCCGATTAAGATATTCCTGGGTTAACGAAAACTTTACCCTTCTCCAAAATGGCGGCAACAGATTTGAAGGAGTTAAATTGAACTGAATGAAAAACTGATACTAGCACTGGAAAGCACCTTTACTTTAGTAACCCTGCAAAGTTTTAGCATATTAGGTGTTATATCAGCTTAGGAAATGTAAGATGAAATTTGTCAAATTTACAGATGTTTGTATGACTGGGGGTACCCCCACTCATACATGTTCATTTTTCAACTTACATTTTCTCAGCTGATATTACACCTAATATGCTGAAACTTTGCAAGGTTACTAAAGTAAAGGTGTTCTTTCCAGTGCTGGTATCAGTTTTTCATTCAGTTCAATTTTAACTCATTCAAATCTGTAGCCGCCATTTTGGAGAAGGGTCTATAAGTAATCAGTCAACCATTTTTGCAAAAGATTTTTTCCCTTCCGTTTCGACTTAGAGTTCACCTTTAGGTAAAAATCAGCTTTTAAGGGATTATCCTTAATCGGCCTTCAAACTATGTTTTTATATCTCAGAGCTGGAGAGTCAGATCGGGAGAGAGGCATGGAGGGACATAAGATTTTTTTCTAAAGATGCCTGTTCCACAAAATGTTGTTAGACTGGAAAAAGCATAATATTACTCTTCAAATTTAAGTACATGTAAACTTCCCAAGTCTTGTTAAGCTATTTACCATTCTGGGCCCAGTTGCTCGAAGCATGGTTAGCGCTAACCTGCGTTAAATACCATAACAACCTATAGGTTTTAATACCTCTTAACTAATGGTTAGCACTAACCATGCCTTGAGCAACTCAGCCCTGGGTGTAAAATTTTAAGCCCAGGTACTGACCTGCTTTACCAAATAAATGTATGTATATGTATTTATCGTCCAAAAGCCCTTAGCATTTGCACAAGCATGAAACACGAGATACCATAGTAAGGGGAAAGATGTCAAAAGGCAAAGCACCTGGGAGATCTTGTGTTGAGTGCCAGCTGAAAGTGTCAATATCTCGCTTGAGCTTAAGTGGCCCATGCAGCCAGAGCGTACCCACTTTCTGAAGCATAAAGCAACTAGGAGTATTGGTACTCTCTCTGAATGGGATGCTAGTCCATCGCAGGGTTACCCCCAGCAGTATTTCTCTAGTACCCATTTATACATCTGGTTGAAAAAAGGCTGTGGAGCAAAGATCTTTGTCTTACGGAACAACACAGTAATGCACAGACCAACCTATCCTCGAACCTGCGACCCTCCATTCTTCCAACCATCCAATTGAAAGTCTGATACAATAACCAATACGTCACTGCACCTCCATGTAAGGAAAATAGCTAGACATAAAGATAGGAAGTCTCCCAACTCTGTTGTTGTTTAGTCACTTTCCAACCCCAAGTAGCTGGTCATCTTCACTGCAATCGCTGGCTGTATATATATGTCCTACTCTCTCTACTGCTTTCTAATCCTCCATTTTTCTTTAATTTCCATCGTGTTTGTTTCAAAGTGATCTAGGGTAGAACAATCCACTGACCAATAGTTTAGTGCTTGTTGGTAGGGTTATACTGCGTGTGGCATTCCAAGGGTCAATGTGTGTTTGTTGCTATTTCAAAGGTGCGCGTTGGTTTTCTTCACCCCTCATCAGGCGATGGTTGTAAGACCACCAAGTGTCTTGCACAACACAAAGGCGCAGCTCACAAAGTAAGTGTTGTGCAATTCTAGAAAATATCCATTCATCCTTACAGAAGGTTGCTGGAAGTTTTGAGGAAAGGAATTCTCAAAAGCCAAAGTTTTTAATTAAAGAAAATACGACGGTAAATTGATGCAACCAAATGCTTTGTTTTTCTTCTCAGCTTCACTCAAACTAACACCTATTTCCTTGGGAGGAGTATGGATATTTTCTGGAATAGTGCATTGTAAATCACACTTCTCTTGTCCAGTTTTCATGTTATTGTTTGTTAATTGTTTCACGTAATCACAAATGTGTATGTATGATGAATGGGGTACGCATGGCACACTTCAGCCCCCCAAAACTGCTCCTTAATCCAAACCCTAAAGAGATCTGACGAAGCTTCACAGCGATGAGGAACAGACCATTTTATTTCTGGGGGGTGAGGGGGGGGGGGGATGTTAAGGCATTAGTACCCCAAAAAGTTCTTCACAAAAGTGCTGAAAAAAAAATGTGCTTAACTTCTCAAAGAGAAAAAATTTGAGCAAGCTCTTTATTCCGTAAATTCCCTGAAAGCAAATGAAACAAAAATTTGTGCTGTCTAAAGTTATGGTGTGAGAAAAAGATTTATGCCCAGCTAAATTGCCTGGTCCCCCTCCCCCTCAGAAATAAATTGTTCTATCCCTAATGTATTACTCTAAGCGCCTTGAGGGTCCCGTATCTTCCATTTGGGAACCTGATAGCTTTTAATATGTTTAAAATATCATTATAATTATTATAATTATTTGAATTTATCGTTATATTTTAAACGCCAGCTTTGTATAGAGCCAGGGTCACCATGTGAGTTTCTTACCTGTGGAGAGGATGGTGTGATTTTCCATGCTGATCTGCGAGAGGAGAAAGCCCGCAAGTAAGATTCTGGGGCCATTGATGTCTCAGTTTACTTTAAAAAGTAAAGCATGTGTTGCTTATGTGTGTGTGTTTTTTTTTTTTGTGTTGCTTATTCTCAACTGCCATTATGGGAAGGGTGATTTGCCAGTTCATTCAGTTACTTGCCTTTTAGTTACTGATGTACTCACTTGGTATAAATTCAGGGTTAAAAATAAGAGCCTGAAAACTTTGTTATCCTTTTCATGACCTAGATATTTCAAACATTTAAAAGAAAAAAATTTTGTATTTTAGCCCAAGTTCTACAAGTTTTGTGGCTGACGAAGTTCGGTGGATCCGAATGAAATATCCCACTTTAAGTTTTAATTGCGCTCTGAGTACAGAATTTTTATATTTTAAACAAGTTTTAATATTGTTTTAGGTCAGCTGAATGCAGATGGACAGGGAAATTATTAATTTTTGGAAACTTTGAGTTTGCCCTTTTGAACAGATCAGGTGCTGTACACCACCCACGAAAAACAACATTAATGCTGTCTGATATTCACCAGAAAAATTTGCTGTGCATTTTAGAGATTTCAGTAATTTTTGGTTATTTCCAATTTTCTTATTGTGTTTCCAGTCATGCTCTAAACCAACTCTGTTAAGGACTGTGCCTACTAATACAGAAGTATTTTTACACAGTTTGTGACTTTGTGGGAAAAACAGATCTGGAATCCAGAAAGAAAGTTGGGGGTAGTGGGGCATTTTTTAGAGATATTATTAAGCAACAATAAATTTTCTAAAAAGAAGTAAAATACAAAGCAATGTATGGCATTTTTTCCAAATTGAAGCTTTATTATCTCTGAAAAATGCATGGCTACCCCCAATTTTCTTTTTGTATACTAAGAGCACTTGCTAAGTTCTGCCTTCTCCGCATAGTTTTAAACCACATAAAAATATCCCTGTATTAGTAGGCACCACCCATAGGAAACGCGAGTATCTCGAGATGCACAGAGTATCAGTTAACTAAAATTCAATGTGTACCTCGCATTATAATCTGCTGAACTTGACAGTTGTCTTTCTTGGTACATTTTCCTCTCTACAGACTTTTTTGCTGTCGTATTGAGGAACACAGAAGAGTACCATTGTACACAATTTTTATCAATCCTTTAAATATCTATGAGTTTGCAGTTGGTGGAAGGGACCAGTTTGCAAGGTAAGATAATGAAGTTCTCTGTAAATCATAATTTTCCTGGGAGTGCCTAGGGTACCTTTGGACATTGAACCTCACTCCCCCATCAGAGCACTCCCATAGATTACTTACTGCAATATAAAGCAAGTGTAATTAGTCACATACAATCCACAGCTGGTTCAGTATGAAGTTCCATTTTAACTGTTTGGTCTGAAAAGAGTAAATGTTTTAGTAACTAATTATAAGTAAATCTTGTTTTGAAATCATAATCATTTACCTTGAAATACTTTTTCTATTTGAGGAGTTAGCTGCACATACTGACCCCAAATTCCAAATGCCAAGAAAATAAATCCTGTGGTCTGAAGAAATGTTCAGTTGGTAACCAACAAACCCTTACTTAAATGCTTGAATACTCACCATCGTAAGTTTTCAAATTGAATGATTATTAATCAACATTGAAACGGTCCCCCTCAGGACTATACACACAGGGATCATTGTACACTAGCTACTCATCATATTAATTAACGATTATCGTTTAACTTTTAATTATTAATATTTATATATTTTTAATGTTACTTTGCAGAATTTATGACAGGAGAAAACTGCCAGAGGTACAAAGAACAAATTTTCCGTCAAAGAGTTTACACTATGTGTTACTAGGTTTATAATAATACAGAACATAAATTAATATTTATTTACTGATGGTGACTGATTGTATCATGTATATTTTGAAACAGGACAGTAAGGCTGATGTTGAACCAGTGAAACAGTATTGCCCACATCATTTGGTATGTGTTTTTCAATTAATCATGCGTCAATGATTTTTTGTTTCAATCATTATGTAGGAAATTAGCAGTTACATTTATATATTAAAGGGGAGGTATCATGGGGTTTTTGATATCTTTTGTTAAAAATGATGAAATAAGACCTTCAATCACCTGCCAAACAATTCTAGAATGACAAGAGAAAAGAAATCAACTCAATTCTTGAAAGAAACAACTTATGATCTGTTCTAGCGCATTTTGGAACCAAAAATGCGAGAACTTGAAAAACATTAGCATAAAATTTTTCAAGTTTCAATCCAAACCGGCCTACTCTGTCTCTGGCCAGAGGCAGTAATCGACAGTTTTATTGCACTGGTTTTATTGCACTGGTGAGATAATTTTTAACAAACTTGACAATTATTTCGTTGTTCCTGCTGACAGTCAAACATTTTTGGGTTTTGAAATGATAGCAAATTTTCGTGATACTTCCCCTTTAAGGCACGTGAAATTAACAGGTCATAAATTATGAAAGGAAATTGGTGAGCATAATAGTTCAGGAGAAAGAAAATTTTAATTTCGAAAATGCAAAGGAACAGTTAAAATTTTCCATTGAGGGAATTATCACCATTGAGAGAGTTTTGTCAACGTCCTGACAGATCAAACTGATGAAAGCAAAGATATAGATTTATGATACTTCTGGTAAAAAAAAAAAGTTGAAATATTGGTAAAAGTGTACCCGATGCTGAAAAAGACAGCTATCTGTACAAGGCAGGATTCAAAAGTTTAGGTAATTTAAATGATAGAAATTATCAGCACTCTATTTCTTCAAGCCTACTGGAAATTGATGTGACCTTAATTAAATTTGCATTAATGTCATTTAGTGATAATTTCCTATGATAAAGAAGCATGTGTAAGTCAACCATAAATATGCATAATGATGTGTTTTGTTTTCCAAGTATTTTTTAATGAAATGTTTTAATTTGAATCCCCTGTAGATGGAAAGCAATGATCTTTTTGCAAACATAACTTGCCTAGTTTACTCATATGATGGGACAGGTAAGCTTGTGCCGATTACTATTTGAATATATCTGCAAAGGAACATTTTAATTTTATAAGTCATCAAACTCAATAAACAATAGATTAGTACCTGCAGACTTACTGTTTGAACAAAAATATGGTAGAAAATTTGGCAAACCATAGCTAGCTAAAAAAGTAAGGAGGTTAGTTTCTAAAGAATCTGTGGTGCTGCATTGGTGGCTGAATGAAAATGAATATTTGGTGTTATCAACTGAGGTGAATGTAATTTGGCCACCTTAAAGGTGAAGTATCACGCAAATTTGCTGTCATTTCAAGACCAAAAAATGTTTGTCTGTCAGCAGAAACAAAGAAATAATTGTCAAGTTTGTTATAAGTTATCACCCCAGTACAATAAAACTGTCAATTAGTGCCTCTGGCCAGAGACAGAGTAGGCCGGTATGGATTAAAACTTGAAAAATGTTAGGCTAATGTTTTTCAAGTTCTCACATTTTTGTTTCAAAAATATGCTAGAACAGATCATGAGTTGTTCTTTTCAAGAACTGAGTTGATTTCTTTCCTCTTGTCATTCTAGAATTATTTGGCAGCTGATTGAAGGTCTTATTTCATCATTTTTAACAAAAGATACCAAAAACCCCATAATACTTCCCCTTTAATCAGATTTGAGTGCTGTTTCAAGTGTTAGTACTTCGTGGGAGCAAATCCTTCACCCTGATGAAGAGCTTTTGCTCAAAACATCAGCACTTGAATGTCTTTATGGTGGCCAAGTTACTGTGTTAAATGACCTTAACCCAGTTGATAAAACTAAATATGAATGCTATTCCTTAAGAAGTGGTTTATCAACAAATCAGTTTTCTTTTTATGTTTTAGTCCTATGACATTCTTGTTGAAAATTGTACTTTTGAATTCCTTTTAAAATTCGTTTTTGTTATTTTTAAACAGAGTTGCTTGTTAGTTATAATGACGAAAACATCTACCTGTTTGACTCATACTCAAGGTAGGTACCTTCATTTTTAAATTTTAAAGCTTCTGTCTGTCATGTTTGTGGTCTTATGATTCATAAATGAGAACACCTTTACAAATGTTTGGTCATGCAATTAGGCCACGTTATAGGTTCACATGGGGCAGATTTGTTTATTTGACTTTGATTTTCCTCCTTAGTTCCGAAGCAGAGTACATTAAAACTTACAAAGGCCACAGAAACAATGCTACAGGTGGGAAATTTACTGCATTATGAATAAAAATACCAGTCATTCTAGTGCTGTGGTGGAAGTTGTTGTTTGTCCCTTGCTCCCGGCTGTGTTTATTAATATTTATCATCTCTTTTCCAAAGAACTACTTAAAGTCGAAGGCATCCTCCTTCTGATTCTGATAGACTAAAGGAGGACACAGTGCACCACATACAAACGTATTCCACTCCACAACCAAAATACTTAAGAGTAGTAAAATAAAGGAAGAAACTGGCTGCTTTAACTATTATAGAACCACGTTCATGTGGATTTTTAGTTTCATCTTTGTTGAGCTTTTTCATTTTTTATTTTTTTGTAGTAAAGGGTGTCAACTTTTATGGCCCACAAAGTGAGTTTGTAGTAAGCGGAAGCGACTGTGGTCATGTCTTCTTGTGGGACAAACAGACCCAGGAGGTGGTGCAGTTTCTCGAGGGAGACAGGACAGGGGTGGTAAGTGAACTTCTGAAAAAATTCCCTGGGGTAAAAAAAAAATTAAATAGGTGTTACTGTTTGGCTCATAGATGACCATGCTCCATATCATTGTTTGAGAGTGATTTCACTGGACTCATAAATACCTCCAGGCATACCCTTAGTTATAAAATTCCCAGGGATAATAAAATCCCTGGGATTCCTTATTTTGTGGGGAAGATATTTCTGGATTAATTTCGTTCAAGTTATGAAGTGTCCCAGGGAAAAAAAACTTGGAAAGGAGGAATGGGTGTAGAAGCTGTTACTTGATTTAGATAGTACTTGAGCAAGTAGAAGACGTCCTATATTTGACTAATTACTGTGTTTGTTGAGCTGTCATCTTAACCCTGTCTAGACTGGGCTTTTTCTTTCTTCTGTTTGGCTGGGTGAAGGGGGGGGGGGGGGGGGGATTCTTCCCCCACTCCATAACTTTGCAAGCATCAAAGCTATGGCAATAAGACTTGGAGGAGAGATGTTTCCTTTGAGGTCTGCAACATCATGATTGCCAAATGGCAGCAATCTTGGACTTCTGGATTCCCCAAAACCCCAGGAAAGCGCCAAAATTGAACAAAAAGTCATTAAAATCAAAAAGTTATTCAGGTGTGAAGTCGCTGTGGGCAGAATCCTTCCCTTCCCCCTGGTCTAGATACAGTTAAAGAAGATGGTAAGCAAAGCCTGGAGGGATCAAACAGTAATTTAATGCTGTTTTATTTGATCCATTTATGCCTGTTAATAATGCTTGTTTTGCTGTGTCAGGTGAACTGTTTAGAGCCACACCCCAATGCACCTGTTCTGGCTACAAGTGGTCTTGATCATGATATCAAACTATGGCTGCCAACTGCTGAGGAACCAACTGCTTTAGATGGGCTCAAAAACGTAAGTAGTATGAACAAATAAATTATTAATTTAAATCTTCTGAAGTGCCAAGTTAGGCGTGACAGATTCTGACAGCACCAAGGGAAAATGCTGCTCAATGCCTGACTGTGTAGTATGGGTTGACCATTCAATACAGGTTTAACTGGTTGAAACTTTAAATAGAAACCGAGGAAGATCCATGTGCCAAGACAAATTTACTGGTACATTTACACCTCCCTTTGTGATTTTCTCTAAGCATTATTATGTATTTGATGACAGGCAATTGTTTGGCATCAGTTTTACAAGGTAACCATTTGTTTGAGTGGCAGGTACATGTAAAAACAATAAACATATTAAGTATCATCTATCTGTCTTCCTGTCTGTCTAACTCACTGGGACTTGGTAAAAGGTAACCACGTCTGCTTAACCCCTGAAGCCTCAATATTGTGCAACCCGCTCTCTGTTCTCCACAATTATTTTCCTCATCATTGTAGTCTGTAAAATTTGGTTAAAAAACATCATTAATGCATCATTAAAAAGTCATAATTTTGTTTATGTTCACAACCTGAATTGGGGCTTAAAGCATTAGTGGTGGTGACCCTTCAACAGATGTCAAGTTTACAGTAAAAAAATATTAAGGGGATATTTTCGGGTACTTTTCAATTATCTGAGGGGAAGCACTTAATAAATGGTTTGACTTTATTTCTTCAGGTGATTAAAGAGAATGATCGTGACCGGGAAGAAGAAAGACTCCGGCCTCATGACCCGATCAGTGAACATCTTTTGTGGCTTATGATGCACCATATTAGGAGACGTCAGGTATTAATCTTCTCCTCTTCAGCAGGCTCAACACATTCATTGGTCCACTGTTTACAGGATTGAAAGGCATTATTTTCTTCTTTAATGATATTCGTGGGGTGTGGGGTACTCAAACATTAGATCTGAGTTAACACTTCACTTACCATTTACATAGAAAACCCAGAAATTCCAGTTGGAAAATCAAATGGTATGCATCATTCCATGTAGAGTACTTCTGAAATTATGGGCTTCTGGTCAAAGTGATGCATTTTTATTACTCCTTTTGGGATTTACAGCTCATGTTCATACAGTTTGCATGTTGTCCATCTTCTGTTAAGACAAGCTAAATCATTTCGTATTTATGCCAAAAATTTCCATCCGGGTGGTTTGCGTAAATGGTAAGTGCCCCTAATTTGTCTTTTTAACTTTGTTTCAGTCACGAAGTGAGAATGGTGAACAGGACAGTGATAGTGATGCCCTGACTGATGATGACGATGAAGATGAGGATGGTGAACTGGGAAACAGAGTGCAGTGTAGTCCATCGTAAATTAACAATAATTTAACTATGAACTTAACCCTGTTACTCTCCAGAGCAACCAAGATGGAAAGGAATATCACAACATTTCTAAACTATCACTGGGATCCTGGCAAAAAGTAGACAGCACCACACTTTTGTTAGCTCACACTACGGAAAAGACCACCTCACTAAATGTCTTACATCAGAATGGTCACACTTTAGGATTTCATCCACGGACTCAAAAGTAAGAACCACCTTGTACGGCATAATAAATAGCACCAGGTGAAATTAATGTTCAGTAGCTTTCATTTGAATGGTCACACTTAAGGATTTCACCCACAGACTCAAAAGTTTGAACCACCTTGTAGAGCATAATAAACAGCACCACAGGAAAGTACTGCTCAATAGCGTCAAAGATTTTATCTACAGACTCAATAATTAGTATTGTACTTCTGTGCAGAGGGTTGACTCTGGTTGTGGGAGGGTTAAACTATAAGCTTAGCTAGCTTCTATCCATTCAGACCTGCTTTGATAAAATCTATAACTGGGAATGTAAATAGCTGTAAATAATCCTTGGACTCCTCAGAGTTCCAGACTAGGAATGCGACAAAAAGCAATTCAGACTGAGATGATTTCTGTTTAAATGATCACACTTTGACTTTAGATATTGAAAAAAGTTAAAAGTACACTAATTTCGCGATTCAAGGGTTTGCTCCTTGAGTGAAACAGGTGAACCAGTTAGGGCAATGATCACACTTTGTACCAAGCCACAGTGCATTATTACAACTGCATAATACGTGGGCACAATGGCCTTAGCTCCCACGAGTCTCCTGTAGAGCATCTGAACTAGTAATCGGAAGGTCTTAGGTTCGACTCCTGATAGGAGCACTCTGATTTTTTTTCTGAGTATGCCTGTGTCATTTACTAATTAATGCATCATTCTAGTACCGTTGGTTGTTCAGACAAGTAGTGGACAGGCTCAAGATTTGTACAGTTTTGCGACCATAACTTTGTCAGGATGCTGGAAATTTATAGGTAAAGCAATGACGCAGCTAAGAAAAACCTCAGCAGGGCCATTAACCCTTTCAATCCCATGATCTAAATGTTTATTCTCCTAACTGACTGCCATACATTTGTTTAGAGAATTTGGTGTCACATCAAACAATCAAAATTTATTCTCATCACCTGCCTGGTTTACAATGTAATAATAATAATAATAATAATAATAATAATAATAATAATAATAATAATAATAACAACAACAACAACAATAATAATAATAATGATGATGATAATAATAATAATAATCTTTTATTAGGAAGCTTCCATCACGTAACGTGGTTTTCAGAACGGTCCTGTAAAGATTAAATATACAAAAGGTTAAAAAATACAATATATAAGACAAAATTACAAACTGGTAAAAACAGCAATTCAAACTAGAAGCTGAAACAACAAAGACATTGATAATGTGAGGAGAAATTACATATTGATCACTCCTGGAAGTGAAAGGGTTAATCGCTAGGTCACTGAATCATATTGCTATTTGTTTGGCGTACTTTGGTTTTTTTTTGCGAGTTTGCCTGTTGCAAGATGGGCAGAGTAGGCTCTATGCAATGAAGCTAGGATCCAACCGTCAGCGGTTGCCTTAGAAACACGAATGACGCATTTCGTGAAAACATAGGCCAAGCTTCCCCGACAAATGGTTCTGCCAGTTTTAACGCGTTCTTTCGTGTTTAAAAGAAGCCTTACTGGACACAAGTTAGGACTATGGCTGCAAGCCCCAGAGAGATCTTAGAGGGAAAGTTTAGCAAGCTATCATAAGGCAGCTGCTTATTATGATGTTTGTAACTGAAAAAAAAAATGGTTTGTTAATTGTCGTTGTGTTTTTTCTCTGGTAAAATTAAAGCACTTTGTATAGAGTTCGTTGTTCGTTGTAGTAATCGAATCAATTTATATTGTACATAGTAGTGTTCTTGGATATGTAATAGTGCAAATCAGTTACAGAATTCAGATCACGTTTGTAGAATAAGCTAAGTGCTAAGCACTGTTATGATGGAAGCAACTGTTAAATGATGGGATAAAAATAATCCAAATAAAGTTTGTGTACGAGAAGTTATGGTTCGAGTGAGGTAGGTATTGATAGACTTGCTACAAGCTAAGCCATGGAAGTCAGGAACATGACTGGCAAAGTCACAAAACACAAAGTAATTCCCCAAGTAAAGGTTTGGTTTTATCAACGTAGTTGATAACTTGAAGGTAATTGGGGCACTGTAAAGTGATTCGAGTGCTAACGTTTCGAGCGTTAGCCCTTCGTCAGAGCAACTGCACGAGAAACTGCAAAGTTTTAGTTTTATGTAAGTTTTATTTATTCACAACTTAACTTAAGTACAAACTTAAAAAGTACAAACTTGCAAAGTACAATCTTAACGGTGGCTGAAACCACAACTGATAAACTACAAAGTATTCAATGCTTTTTTCTTCAAGTGAAAGATTAAGAGAGACTATCGTATCCGTAATTAATTTTACTACACTGTAAGTATTTGTCGGTTGTGCGACGCCTTGAAGACTCCTCCCAGAGTTAAGCGACCAACAGGTATATCTGTATGGAAAGCTACGATCCGGATGCTTTTACGATCAACCCTGACCTGTTATTTCGTGGGAGAAGAAAGGTTCATGTTTGTAAAGTTCGGTAGAGAGTTTCTACATAATAATATGTTTAATAATTTTCCTTTACTTTTTATTTTATTTTATCTTCACATTCAGTATATATATATATATATATATATATATATTTTTTTTTTTTTTTTACCGAAAATGCCCCCACACAACTTCAACAGAATTATCTTAAAGGGAGTGCTTCCAAGTTTTGACTAAAACGTTTTTAAAATTGCTGCCTATGCCCCCCGGTGGGATAGTCCGTGTTTGAGCCCAGACAGACAAACAGTCTTTATTTATTCACGATAATAAGTTAAAGCTCTGTAGCTTGTGGGGTCGTGCGTTAAAATTGAGAACTAAAACTAATCACAAAACAATCCAGGTCATTAAAAAGAAATAGCACAGTTCAACATACTAATACCTTACATCATATTACAGAAAATCACACAAAACTCCGAAGGGAGTTTTGGGGGGTCTGCTCTCCCTTGTCCCTGTTCAATGTGCACCCCGCCTGCCACAGCTGGCGATTGCTCTGCGCTTTTTGCTGCACCAAGTTCGTTCCTCACCTACCCTGTGTGTCAGAGGATTTTATTGCGCGATTTCCGGTTCCAATCGCCTTAGTTCCGGGTGCCTCTTTTAAATGGAACTTACATGAAGCAGCTGACAATTTCTTTAAATTGACCGCGGATTGCCTGGGGCGAGGTATTCCAAGATGGCTTCCGTCTGCCTTCCGTCCTCTTGTTTATGATTTGAAGATACAGCCTTCATACTACAACCCATGGCTTCTTTTATCGAACGCGACGAACGGTGTGTTTTCGTAGGAAACCTTGAAACTCGTGTAACAGAGGAAATCCTGTGGGAACTCTTTTTGCAGGTACCAACAAGCTTTTAAAAACAAAAAAACTCGATAGGCCACTTTCACTGAACTGCAGACATAACTTAAGCTTAAGCTTAAGTTAATAAAAACCACTTAAAAATAAATTTTATCGTTGTATCTTGCTTGGGAGGAAAGGAATGGCCTTTCGAATTTCGAAAATTCAACAGTCGTATGTGAGGCGTTAGTGATTGCTCACAGATTTCATTTCGCCTTACAAACCTCTGTACTTAATTAAAACTTTCGAAAATTCACCGGAGCAATGGGCAGGAGAGATACATGTATAATGGTCAGCTTTAAGGTGCTATTCTCATTTACCCATTTTAGCAGCAAAGACTTATACAAGGGTGTCAGCTACAAGCTACATACCATTGAACCTGTAGCAGTGTTATAGAGATGTTTGCTGTTTAAATTTTCTGTTTCAGTTTTTGTTGTTGGAATGTGCCAACCATTAAAACAGATTAAAAATAACTCTTTGTTCAACAGCCAATAGGCCCCTGGTTGGCGCATTGATAGAGACCTACAGATTTGACTATGAGTATGAGATTGAGTACAAATAGGACTCTTGAAGTCTAGTTTGTGTGGTTAAGATAACCGTTTGTCACACCAATCTTGTTTCTGGGGTCTCCTTATCTGCTGGTAAACAACGGGAAGGAGCGAGAGTTCTGGGGATTCGACTGATTTGAAATTTGAAAGTCATACTCGTACTCAATCTTGTGGTCGTAGTCTGATCCGAAGGTCCCTAATATCAATAGGTGGCGGCGAAGCATTGCTATAACTATAGGATCCAAGGAAAAAATTATCATCATCTCATAAGCACAAGAAAAAGAAAAGAATCTACTTAGGGTAACATTTCTGGACAGCCTCATACAATAATTATGTTACACTTTGCAACTTAAACTCTATTCCAGCCACATTATTTGTTAAACTGTTAGTAATAGTATAGCAGTGGTGCGTGTATATCAATGCATGGGGTTCTGTGGAACTCTTTCCAAATCTGGTCTCTGACAGGAACGTTGCCTGTGACATAAAACACCAATCAAATTCTCTAACAACTGAGCTCCTGTGAGATTTGTAGCTACAACCAGTTGCAAAAATGTTGATACACTTTGTGCCAAAAATGGCTTTACTTACTTAAATGGATCGCAAATAGCAAATTTGTCACAGAATAACAATTAGCCCCCTTCTCCCCGTTTCAGTGTTGTTCATCTAAGTTTTGTACGTCATATTGCTTAGCTAGCAACATTGGAAAGGGGGAGAGGGAAGAAAGATTACGTGCAATAGCGTAGTGAAGAGTTGTCTCTCGTTAAGGTAGGATGTCTCAACTACTTTTGCGACTGGTTGTAGCTATGATTTGAACCACTTAATCATTCTGTTGAGAGAAAAATCTAATTATCATTGATGTTTATTTGCTAAAGTTTACAAAGCCCACAAACAAAAATATTGACAAGGTTCCTGAAGAAGATTAGCTGAGCATATTCTTGTGGATGTTTAGCCACTAACTCTATTCTGCATTGCATTTAGGCTGGGCCACTAGAAGCAGTCCACATTCCAAAAGACAAAGAAACTGGCAAACAAAAATCCTATGGTTTTGTAAGCTTTACAGAAGAGGTCTCTGCACCTTATGCAATTCGTCTCATGGATGGCGTTCCTTTATATGGCAGACCAATTACTGTCAATCACTCTGTACAGAATTCAAATTCAAATTCTCCGGGTACTCAAAGTCCGTCAAATTATGGCTATGGATTTCCTGATGACACACAGCTTAGACGACCACTGTTCGATAATCCCAATGGACAGTTCAGTCCACGTACAGGGCTGTTGACTCCACCACCTCTTGTTAGAAATGCTGGTGTCCATGGCAATTTTCAGCAAGGCTACTCCTCTCCCAGAAGCCCATGGGATATGATGTCACCATGGCAACAAAATGGAGCCCAAGGCTACCCAGGAAGAAACGGTCTGCAATCTGGTCGTTCACCAAGTCCTCGATTTCGACCACTTCAGATACCTAATAGACAGTATAGACCATATCATTCTTAACTCATGGCACATAATTTAGAAATTCATATTGACAGAAGGCTATGAACTTTTTTTAAATCCCTATATTTTAGTTGCACCTTTCCCAAAGTTTCCCATGCATACATGATTCCATAGTTCATGCAAATGTTCAGTTAAATGAATATTTTATACATTTTATGTCCATGGGACGTATCTTGTGGATTATCATTATTTAATAGTTCCTGTAGCTGACTCCCAGTGGATAGAGCATGGCAGGTTAACTTCGGTTGGGAGGTCAGAATTTCTGTCAATCTTTGAGTTTTTTATGACAAACTTCATGCAGTGAACACGCTTTTCTGACTTCTCACATGTTTATTTTGATGAAAATCGTTTGAACTTATGGAAGAAATGTTTTAAACTCAGTGAATAAATGATAGGTGTATTTTCAGTCAGTTTTTCAAATCCTAGCAGCTTGCAAGGACCTAGTTAATGACCAAGCTCCCACGAGTCTCCTGTAGCTCAGTGTTAGAGCATCCAAACTAGTAATCGGAAGGTCAAAGGTTTGACTCCTGTTGGGAGAAATCAGATTTTCTTTTTTGCGAGTTTGCTTGTGTCACTGATTGAAAAATTCATCTATAAGCGTTTGAACTTGTTTTCATCAAAACTCTTTAACTGTGCCTCGTTTTCAGACCGAGGTAAAAGACAGCACCGAAATAGAATATTTGTTGTGAGAAATTTGCTTTTAAATTCAATTTTATCACCTGCCTGGTAATTGTTTTGTTTTACATTTTAAATGTTGTTTTGCCAAGGAAATAATTTATTCTTATGTTTAAATTCACGATGAAAAGAGATACTGTATCTCTCAGGTAAATAATACAATTTTGATGCTGTTATGAAAACTACTATTTTTAGTAAAATGGATTGAAAATTAATTGCAGAAACGTTTTAAAATTCAAAGTGATCAATCTAATTTTCAACAGGACGATTTTACCTCTCTAAAGCTTTTTATTTAACATAAACAGCTGAAAATTTTAAATTTCGCCCGAAAAATGCTTCATGAAATTCGCGAAAATCTGCTTTAGTAGATGGCTTGTAGTTACTACGAAAAAAAAATTTTGTTGAATTTTATTGTAAAAATGGGTAAAAAAAAAGCGCGTTACAAAATTTCGCGAATTCATTAATAACGGTTGGCGAAATTAATAGGCACATCGGTGCAGTGCGTTGGTTGGTAGACAAAACAAAACGATAAAACACTGCAGCCAAAATTAGCAGTGATATCAGTCATCAGAGCTGAATGAATTTTGGACACGTTTATTTCGTAAGCTTTTTGGAATGAAACCCGCTGAAATTTTTGCTAAGGATTTTTAACACGTCGCAAATACAGGTCTAAAATCTTCGAAGTCATGTTTTTGTTAGGGTAATTTGAAGGTCGATGTGTTTTTTGTCGAAAGACAACCAGGAAAAGACAGACTCATAGGCAGACAAGGTAAGCAAAATTTATCTTGAATCGCGAAAAATTAAGCGGTAGTTTCTTGTAAAATACAGACGGCCTTTTTCAGTGGCATCCGACTCAGTAAATTTATTTAGGGGGAAAAATTTAGCAGCAATTTTCGCTTAAAAGTTGGCCTGAATTTTAGACTTGCCTTTTCCCCGGTCTTTTGCGAGATTTGTTTTGAAACTCTTGGATAGTAAAATTTAATTTTGTTCCCGGCAGGTTTTTAATGCGATTTGTTGCAGTTACAATCTCGGATAGTTATGGGCCGAAGAGTATCAATACTCCCCGTCGCATTTTCGTAAGTTATGGCAAACGTGTGCACACACTTCTAGGGACTAAATAGACTTTCTCAAAAGTCCGTTTAAACAGAACTTGGTATGCTTTTTTTTTGAGACGAAAAACACTTATGCGCAGAAGCATCCACAAAAAACTTTTGTTACACAAGCTGCACAAATTCTGTCCAGTTGCGAGCGAGAAGAGAGGGAGTGCATACTTTTGCCTCGCGGTCATGTAAACTGAAGTTCCCGGCGTAGTCAATCGAACGAAACCGAACCAAAAACTAATCGAACCCAATCGTTCGATTGGAGTTCGATTGGTTCGGCAATCGAACATAATCGAACTGGAACTTTTTGTGAGTTCGATTAAGTTCGATTACCGAACCCAATCGAACTCAATCGAGCGATTGGGTTCGGTAGAAAAACAAAATGGTATACAAAATTGATAAGCATCAACTCTCAATAGAATTGGAAGGAATTCACTCTTTAACTGAGTTTTAACTAGAGGAGCAAGTGTGAGAGATATTAACACATTTCAATGAACTAAAATCTTTATTGTTTAGCTGATTCGAAATTGATTCATTCACAATATAAATATAACATGAACAGCTCAGTACAACATGTAAACTGCCTTTTTTGGTCGGACCCCTATCTCCTCTTTTCTGCTTGACAACAAATTTATCCCCGACACGGACGGCAAAAGAGCCCTCGTGGTAGCCCTTTACCACCGCTTCCAGAATAGTAAGTTTCACCTCTGCCCTGTCCGACATCTTGCCCTTTGTACGGCGTGTTTGAAATAGAAGCCGAAACTGGTTCGTGTTTCTGATTGTTGAGGTGTTCGATTGAGTTCGATTGTTAAACTGTTCGATTACCGAACGTTCGATTGCGTTCGATTGGCAAATTTTTTTTTGTGAGTTCGATTAAGTTCGATTACCGAACCCAATCGAACGATTGGGTTCGATTGGGTTCGATTACCGAACGTTCGATTGACTACGTCGGGAAAGTTGCTCTCTATCTTGCGCATGCACAGGCAGGTGTTTTGCCAAAGGAAAAATGAAACGGCGGTATCGTGCCTTCTGCCGTTTTATCCCCTGGCATCAAGGACGAGTCACTACGTCACTTGTCCTATATCCCTTTCATTAATTAATGATATCTTTTTAAGATGTGATTTTGAGTAGACCACGAACGTTTCGCGTCTCCTCGCGAGAGAATTTTTGCCCGCGCGAGTGGTTTGCTCACTTTACTATCCATAAGAAAAATAAAAATAAGGGACTTCTTGTAGCTACTCATTGACAGGTTACTTTTCCACGCGAGATTCGCGTGTGCTCCTCGTTATCCTCCTCAGGATGGGAGGCCTGGGAGGCCGATTTCCATTGTTTCTTTCTCCGCCTCCCACCCCGCCCTTAAAGCCTGACACTCTGGCTAACTCCCACAGCTCTTCACGGGCGTCCAAGATCCTTCCAAGGTCGGAATGTTATATGTTATATCTTATCGCTCACACTTACTTTTATATGACTAAACACTGAAGTCACCCAGAGATACAGACAGGTCAGAGAGCAGTGGACAATACTACTCATTCGATCGTGACTTTTCCCACTGATTCAATGCTATCCTATTAAAATGCACGTCTCGGCCGCCTTTGTTTGAGGAGACATGTTATTTCCGGGGAGGCAAATTTTTTCAAAGTCCACTCTTTGTTTTTAAAGTGGGTCACGGAAACAATGGGAAAGAAAACCCACAAAAAATATCCAGAACGTGACAAACACAAGGTAACCTATATAAGCTATAAGGGTGGTGGGGTATGACCTTAAAACTTGTGACTAGAGAAACTGAAGGTTCTAGCTGCTGTGGATAGTTATTTAGCTTCTACCAATTCTTAGCACATTTAATACTAGCTCTGTAGATTGCGTTCGAAGAGCATAATTCTTTGCCCACACTATTAATAATGGTTAATAATCACTCAACCTTTTGACTCCCTTCATACCGGGCTTCATATGATTAATTCTGCTGACAGCAAACTCAGCGACGCATAGCTTAAAAGCAAATTATTCACCAGAAAAGTTAATGATCAACGTTTGTTTCCGTTGCGGTACGTGAGAATTTGCGTTCTCAACTCCAAAATTGATTTTCCATCTAGTTGGGAACGGGTTTGGGCAGAAAACACGTGTTGCGATTCGCTTGTTATCGGTTGCCATCACGGTAAGTAATTTTATTGATTTGTATTGTTTATTCTTAGTAAAATCTGCTGATACTGATCTCAGACTAGATTTGGCTCAAACCATCTGCTTCATGTATCAGGGAGCTAGGGATTAAAAGCTAATGGCGATATAAGCTGATTTCGTGTAAACTTCCTTCGATGATGGTTTATCAGTGTACATGTGGTGCGTGATCTTCTACAACCGGTCAACAGATGTGAATAATCTATCGGATGATGATCTGTCAGGAGCCTCACATTTGCCAGCTCATGACAAGCTTATGAGTTGTGCCCTTATTCTATTCACTAGTAAGATTCCTGAATCTCGCTTTTCCTCAAACGTTTCCTCAAGGATAGCCTTTTCCTTGGAAGTTTATGTTATTTTGTTCTAAGTATAATGGCAAAATAATTTGTTTGTCTATAAATTCTAGTACAATGATACGATTGTTTGGTTGGTTGAGTTTGTTATTTGTTGTTTTTTCCGTCTCCAAGATCAACAACCTTCATAAAACTTATGTTTAAGCTATTTTAAACCCTTTAAACGGAAATGCATCTCGCGCTGGTGTTTTTTATAAGCTAGGATTGAGGATTCTGATCTGAACAACTACTGGCACACCTCGCGCGTTCCACACTCGTTCATTACCCATTCCACGCGCGACAAATGTAGCTGGCGAGTGCAGCTCGGCTCGCAACTCGCGACTTCGCAGCTTGCCCCAAACAAGCAAGAGTGCCAGCTCGCAGGCAAAATAATTAAATCCATATTTCGTCTGTAGCGAAAGACAATGTCTTGGCACCATAGAGGTCAGTTTATTGAACTCACTAGATCGTAAATAACGTTAGTCGCAGTGCAGTGAACATGCATGTCTGAATAGGGCGTCACCTCAAAACGTTCGATAACAATTTACTTGCTTTCAGTCGAGTTCTTCATTCAGATTTACATTTTAACATGTAAGTCATACTTTCACTTCTTTGCACAAACGAGAGGTAAATTCCGGCCATGTCAACTAATAACCTTCTATTGGTTACCAAGGGGAAATTTCCTAAATGTTGGCATTTTGTCATTAGTACAAAATTAAAAGCAATATAAGTAACAGAGTTGTAAGAGGAAGTTTTAAGTTGAACCTCCTGTTTCAGGACAAGTTAATGCAGCATGTAAGGACTGCCACAGAAAGGTAAATTAGCATGGGCCTAGTTTTGACTGAGAGAAGTGCGTAGCGTTCGATTTTGAAGGTGTACGCACGAGAAGTCAATTTTAGGACCGAAGGTGCTTACTACTAGGGGGTCTATGTCTTCCACATGGCATGTTAAAGACAAAATGGCTGATAAAGAGAGAAAAAAACGGCTGACAGCGGTACCTCTGGACACTTTGCCGGAGCGTTGTACCATGACGATGCACCACGAGATTTCGGCCCGCGGTTCGCTTATGCCAGCTGGAGATGGTTCCGCGCTGCCCCGACAAGACAGTGAGGGAGGGAAAAGTCGGCCCCTAGACCATATGAGACAGATCCCTTTCGCTGGCACCTCAGTTCCACCTTACTGAGTTAAACAGGGATTCAGCCATGTATATATATGACAATGTAGTCATTTTGTCTTCCATGTGGTACGTTTTGAGGTTTGAGCATGCGCAGGGGCTGAAACGATATAACAACAGAGGGATAACCCGTGGTCAAGCGACCTGTAGTCTTGGAGGTACCGCTAATGGACTCCTTTTACCTTGCTTCATTCTAACAATTTTTATTGCCGTTTTCCCGAAAACGATTGCTCCTTGTTGTGGGGCGAAGCGTGCAATCTTGAAGACACGAGAAGACAATTTTTAGCGCCGATTTTGTTTACTACTAGGGGTTCTGGGGGAATGCTCCCCCAGAAAAAGTTGAAATTGAGGGTCTCGGAAATGCCAAATGCCATCAAGTAGTTTACCAGCAAAGGGCGATACATCTGCCGTTCGGACGAGCTAGCAAACTCTGCAGTTATAACGTCGTCATGTATGTGTTTTCAATCTCTTCATACTACAAAAGCTATGTTCAGCAGTGCATGCTTACACAGGATAAGTTAACTATGTTATAAGAGCGGAATAAAATTGGGGGTTTGCGTGGTCAAGAGTCTCAACCAATTTATCGGTCGGTCAATTTAATGATGTAAACGCTTTCAGGCAATAAAAAAATGTATTTTTCCAAGTTGAATATATGGAAGCTAAACGGCTACTATCAGACCTCTGATATACTTTTCTTTTTCTCGCCAAAGCGAGTACTGTAGTTTAATATTCAAC
Source organism: Pavona decussata (assembly GCF_977016875.1). Lineage (NCBI taxonomy): Eukaryota > Metazoa > Cnidaria > Anthozoa > Scleractinia > Agariciidae > Pavona > Pavona decussata. The sequence goes on from NW_028145755.1 coordinate 1,638,443, forward strand.
CGGCAACACGGGAAGAGGTGAAAGATTCCTTCGAGATAACTTATTCTTCCTTTCGTAATGCTTAGCGAAAATTACAGCCTCTTAGCGGGAGTTATCTTTTGCTGGTTAGAATTGGACGTGAAGCCAGGAGTCCATAACGGGTCCATGACTGTGGAAAAGGCCCATGTGCTGCACCACGCGTTAGACGAATTGAGTCACTATTGACAAATTTTCAGGAAAATTTTTATAAAAGCCAACTATGTTTCAAGTTTAAACTTTCAGAAAGCATGTACAGATAGTACTCATGTCTTAAAGCAGGAGTCCACGTGACAGAGCCGGATAACAAGTGGTTATTTTTCTTTGCGGGTCACCTTTTTCGAGAAGACATTCTCGTACTTGGCGTCACTAAATTTGGCGATAAATAAAATAAAATACAAGAGCAGTTATGTTTGTTTCACTTCTACTCTGGCCTTATCGCATAACTACGTGACTGCTATTAGACAAACTCGTAATCGGATTGGCTACACAAGGGCGTTGTGAATTCCGATAGACTGCCCTGATCTAAGAGCAGGTGCAAAGAAAATTGCCGAACTTTCAAAACTAACGAGCTAGAAATAAAACATTTTATAATAGATTTATTTGTTGAATAGATCGTTCAAGCTAAAACAATTCGGCAACTCGCTCTCGGTTTCTATCGACTTTGAGGGTCGAAACAACCGATAGCAATCTTGAGCTTCCTACCAAGTACACAAGTTCTATTGAGATATATCTGACATACTATTAAGAGTTATTACCCGGCCAGGTGTTAACTCCCTGGTCAAGACATGAGTCACCTCAATGTGATATAAGGCGTTACATGAAAACTCCAAGATGTAAGAGGGTTTTTATTTATTTAGTTTTTTGTATTTGTAACAGACGAGAAAATCAACATAATTTTCGATAAAAAAAGATGCCAAAAAACAGTAAAAAGTCAACATCCCACGCGCGCAATAAGTGGTCATCCTTGATAGAAGAAACACATAGTAGCGCGCGCGTTCCACGCTCGTTCCACGCTTACTGTACATGTCTCCATTTCTCGGCCGCAAATGCGAGGGTGGAGACATACATTCCCACGCAGACGACGATCGGGCTAATCACGAGAGAGTGTCTGCGTGGGATCGCGAAAACGATATTCCGTGTATAATTTTATCACTTAAACGACACGAATGAAAACAAGAAGAATGATACCAAAAGAATGTACCTCTTAACATTTTGTTGGCCATTTTTCCTCGGTAAAAACCGCTTTTTTGCTTTCTTCGTTTTCTTTTTCTCTAGTGGAAGAAAAAACGCTTTGACGCTTGCACGCTTTGAATTAAAACATAACTCATAACTGGAGATGAATGAACACTGGTAATATTAAAAAACGCGTTTGGAATCCTTAATGTCGATAAAAGTGACCGCTAAGCTCTTATATAGTCTAAATTCTCTAAATATAAAGTATTGTCACGACACAAATATTATTTTTACCATTGTTTTGAGATCCATCTGCTTTGTCCTGTTTTAAACTTTGTTAATCCAAAGCTCTGCAGTAATAAGGTATAAACCTGAAAATAAACAATAATAATGCATTTTTTTTTGTTAAGCTAATGATTTAATTACAATTTAAACTGCAAGTAAAATATGCAGAAAATAACATTATCTACCAACACTTTCAAACATTTATATATTGGTGCATACCTTTTCGAAGTTTTGATCAGTATTTATTGATATTTATTCTAATAAAAAAGAAAAGTAAGACCGCATAATGCACGAAAATCAAAGGAAAAGTGACTTGAGAAAATCTAAGACCAGGAAAATTAAGCGACTTATTTATGGAGACTGAATTCGTCTGCCACAAATTACTATTTTTGCTAGTTTTTCTTTGTCTTTGTTAAGTGCGTGAAACGGAAATCAGGAAATCAGGAAATCTGGGAGTAATATTACGCTAATGTGGCTTAAAAGCTAGCCACGACACACATAAAAGATTTTCATCCTCTGGAAAAAATCGTCACTAATTCTTTCCTCTCCTCAACAATAATTAACCGACGGTAATATTATAACCAAAACAAGCGACAACAATATGAAGTTGTAGTAATAATAGTAAATTTTGATTGTAAGATGAAAATAGTTCATTCAATAAAATATTCATGCCAGGGATTTGGAATGGAGTTGAGTCATTTTGAATTCGTGTCGATTTCCACTTAATTTTTCGTGAGATTACACGCGCGCGCATGTGAATGGCTTTGCGTTTTTTGATGGCTTCGTTTTGAGAGGGATTTCTGTGAGTCCGAATTTATATTTCGATATTCATTTCATAAATCTTCTGGCCAATGCTAATGAGATTTTTTTTTCTCGGCGGGATGAGCTTCGCTCCATGCTGAGTCTTTTCTTATATTTCCTGCTCGTGAATTAATACATTTTGTTCTGTTACCGGTTCTTCTTCTTCTATCTTTTTTTTTTTCGTCTTCACTTCGCTTCGTGTCATTCAGATCAGTGAACAGTAAGAGTTACGTTTGCTCTATCCATGTAATGCTGTAATCTCGCGGATTCTAGGTAGCGTAAGCTTTCTTGATGGTAAGTGACTAATAGAAATTGTTGTAGGAACTGTATTTCAAGGCCACGTTTGAGCGAAGTAGCCGTAAAAGTAAATATATCTCAGTGCATTTGTGCTCTCAGAAATGAAAGCGTCACCATGTCAGATGCGCTAAAAGCCTTGTCTTTCTTTGTCTTTCTCAACAGGGATTTGAATTTCAAGATATTTAGTTGCAGTTTTTGAGGTAATCATTTCTGTTTCTAATTTTGTTTTCTGGTTGTACAGCTTCAATGAGTGGAGATATAATATTTACTATAAATATAATATTTACTGAACGACTATGCACAGGAAAAGCTCAGTTGTTTTCAGCTCTCGACGTTGGTTTATTTTCAAAAACAGTTTGCATATACAACAATTAAATCGAACTGTTTGTATTTCATTCAAGTTGTACCTCCGTTTAAATTAACATTGCTATATTCAAGATTGCTTAAGATAAATTGTTTTCACTGAAACGAGTGAAAAATGAATAGTGTATACCAAACTAAAGGATTATCAAATGATATCAAGCGTCATTTTAATTAGCTTTCCGGCATTGACTAGATTATTCACTGACTCGAATAAAAAGTTTGCGGAAACTTTAATGTTTTACCGATAAGAATTGTTAAGAAGATTAGAAGCATTCGGATTATCATTGAGCGATCAGCTGTGTGAGTTTGTGTGTGAGAAAACGACAAACCGCATCAATCTCTCCCACGTGTTGTGGTATCGAAAAGTGTGTATTCTTTGAACCTCGAGTTTGAGTCAGTTTTGGAACAATAGCCTAAGTTCAGTTTTCAGGGTGAAGAGCTGTGGAAATCCTCGCTGTGAATTCTGAAAAATTACGTCTTGTCAAAGTATTTGTTTACTAGAAAACGTTCAATTATTCAGTTGTTCAGTGTAATTGCAGGTATTAGTCTTAAAATCATTTTCTTTCCGAAAATAGCATACTGAAATATTTCCTGAGAATTCTTTTGTCATCAGGAAGGAAGCGTATTGAGAATCATCTCAAACACTTCTCCTTCAGAAATACTTTATATGTATGAAATATGTTTTGTCAGTTAAAACAACACGGAATAGAAACAGACGAGAAAAAGCCGTGCTGCTAGCCTCAGGGCAGACGTATTTCCTTTAAGCGGAATAGAGTGTGTCTCGTGATGGTGGCCAATAAAAGTTGATTCTAACATTGCCTACTGTCAAACAACCAATTAGAGCGCCTTCCCAACATTCCAGGGAAACAGCTAATAGAAATAAATAGATCATTTATTAAAAGCCAAATTTTGCAGTCGAAACGACTGAATTGAATAATGATGGACACTGGAACACGATTAGCAACGGTGCAAGACAGACGTCTTCTTTTTTCCGCGCAAAGAAAATAGGACACGTAACCCGCGCGCAGGCTACTGTGTTGTACGCAAGAATGTAAAAAAAAAAAATTCAGATTTTCATATCTCATTCTGTTTGTGATCCGGTCCAGAGGATCTTCTTTCGTGACGTCGACAGTTTCGCACTAAATAAAGCTTCTTTCGTGTTTTCGTGTTCCGTACAGCAAAGGTTTTGATTAAGAAACAGTCGAGTTGCCTTCTTTGAAAAATCGTTCTTCAGTCATACCAAAACAGCAAAACTCTCATAGTAGACTGACGGGTTAGTAAGGATAGTAGACTACGAGTAGTCCCCCATTTTTCCTCAGGGATAGTAGGGCGAGCGAAACGCGAGCGCGCGTGAAAATCACCCCACGCGAGAAAAGGCGACACGCGGCGGGGAGAGAGAAAAATGAATAGTCTATAAGGATAGTGGTGCCCAGATTAACCCCAGTCAAACTACACTTTCCGAGCCCTTTCCACTTATTTTCCCTCTTTACTCTTTATGTTATGTTGGTTTTTGGTTCCTTCGTTGGACTTCTCGTGACGTTCGTCGCTCGGTGTTGCGGTTTCGCCGCTCAAAGAAGTCGACTTGTGGCAAGTCTACAGTCAAACGTAAAAAAATTAGAAACGTCCCTTAAAGATAAGATTTCTACATTCAAAGATTAAAGCTGATAAGTTTTGTGAGTCAGTGTGAGTTCATTTAATCATTTTACGATATACTAAATCGTGACACACAAAACTTATCAGCTTTGTCCGCGGTCAAGTGCCCATTGCCAAATTGCAGCCAAACTGCCTAAAATAATGTTTTCAGCTCGAAAATTCACTTTTCGTTTGTGTTAGCGGTCAGTTTTGAACTTTTTGTCTGGTCATGCGTAGAAAACATAAATTTCTTTTAGTTTTGTAGCCATTACACTTCGAGCAAAAGCGCGTGGACCACGCGAGAGCGCGCGTGGTTCCCTCGCTTTACTATCCCTAACAAGAATAAGGAACTGTTAGTCAAGCCTCACCCATCCTGGTGGGGAACAAAGTGAAAAACTCAAAAAGTAAAAAGATTATATTATAGAATTTCTTGTAGAAAAAATAAAACATATTCAGAGATTGGCAAAAAGATGTAATTTGATACTGAAGGCAAAATCAAAGAGCTTGGACCGAGGTACTTTTCTTTTGGCTGATTAGGTCTCTTGTGGATCCTACGTCAACTGACAGCATTATCGTTCGCGGTCCTTTGCAGTTTTCACGTGTACTTTTCTTGTCGGCAAATTAGTGGCAAACGCCGAATTTTGGCAAATCGGAGAGTTTATGGATGTAACGCTAGTGAGAAACGTTCAGAGATGGCCAGCTAGCCCTACTCCAAATCAAAACAGTGTAAATAGCTTTTGATAATAGCACAAAGGTTTTGTTTCAATCAGCAATTACAAGGAACTGTAATAAAGTAAAACCACAGGAATGGGGCGTTACGCGGTTTGGCGGCCTGAAAATTAACCCTTGGAGCAAATATTAAGGCGGTGAAAAAACCCCCGATTGTCAGGTGTACTGTTGTGTTTAATTGATGAAAGCTAATTCTAAACGTGTCCCGAAAAATACCCCCCTTACGCCTCAGGTCCGTACAGGCCTCTTCCAAAAAGAAATTAATTACAAGCTACTAGAAAATACTGCTTAATGTGTCAGTTTAAAGATTGAATGGATTAAAAAATCAAGTTTCGGCATAAACACAAGCACCACATCCGAAAAGTACTGCTCAGTAGCTTTCATTTGAATGGTCACGCTTTAGGATTTCATCCACAGACTCAAAAGTTAGAACCACCTTGTACAGCATAATAAACAGCCCCACAGGAAAGTACTGCTCAGTAGTTTTCATTTGAATGGTCATCCACAAACCACACCGGGAACTTCATTGGAGCACAAACGTCGACCCGACTTTTGTATTGAATTGATCCATGTTATGTTTTTCCCGACAATGCAACACTGAAGAGGTTGAACAAATAAGTTTAAATAACTCAAAGCGAGTTTTCTAAGAAAACATACCTTCACCCATCATAATTTGATCGCAGCTTTTAAAACTTGTTCCAGTTTATTCATTGATTTTCGACCCCAAGTCAACAGGTGTGACGTAAATCTCTGCTTTTTTTTAGGGCGAGGAACTATTTGTGGTTCAAAAATATTTACTGAGAATGTACCTATCTGGGCGACTGTAAACTACTTCAATTTATGTTCTTGTAGAACTCCATCAAAATAACTCTTCGTCAAATTTTCGTAGGAGATTTGTGTCGATCCGAAGTACCTTACCTCAATATTTCTTTATTTATGAATATAATTGGTTAATTACCCTTATAAATAAAAATATGAATATGATTAATTGTAAATTCGGTAATTTATTCTCGCACATGAAAACAATAGGACTTGACAAACCATTGACGGACTGCATAAAATTTGGCCGCTTCCGGTGTTATTTTATTTGAGAATTTGCACTTTTTCAACCGCGATCACTTCTTCTGTAATATCGTTTAAGACTCACATCACAAAAAGAGATGTTGGTATTCCACGCGAGTGAACGCGCGCAGCGTAAAAATCTCGCAAAGCCCACGCGTATGGTCACGGTGTAATGTCATCAATTTATACTTGTCAACTTTAAAAATAAACTCGTGACACGATTGGCTAACGCGTGACCCCATTGTTCCACGATTGTTATCTCGGAAATTTCGTCCTCGGTCGATTTATAAATGTCCATATGAATCGCTTATGAGCGTACGCGTTCGATTAAGGGCTTTTTTGTCCGCAGTGCTATTTTCACAGGCAAGTGTAAAAGGTCGGCAGAGGTTGCTGGGAATCTTACCGAGTTTGGGAACAAAATTGATAAGAAGCGTGGTAAATTAACTGCCGTCTACAATGTGGTTTTTTTCCGTCAGGTTACAGAGCGTCATGTTGTGGTGTGTCTTGTGGATATGTTGCTTTTTCAATTCGTTTCAACGAGGTAAGTCGCTTTCTTCAGTAATTATCACTCGATTGCCGAAAGATCACCGCTATCTCTCGGCTTTAAAACCTGCAGTCCTTTGTACTTATGACGGAGTGTCTTTAAAATCTCCAAACACAACAAACTGCTGCGATTTTCTAACCGTAATATCAAGTGTGCAATATTAAGATCATCAGCTATGAAATCTCTACCCTTCGTACGCGCTACAATATCAGGAAAGCTAAAATGAGGTGCTTGTTTTTGTTCAAAATCGTAACAAGCTTAGTAGTGGATTTACCAACAATTGATTGGAATTGCCATCCATCTTCAGGACACTTAACGCATTGTAAGTTTTCTCAACTCCGCTAAGTTTCTGATCGTTTATCGGACGATCGATCTCAAGCGATTTGTCGTGGAAGTCAAAATTTAGTTCTTAACAGTAACGAGTGTCTTGTGGCGCGTGAGAAATGCTCGCAATTTTGATAGCGCTAGAGAGAAATTTGAACTTTTCCTGCGTAAATTTGCCCGCTGAGTTTTGTGGCGTCACCACATTTCGATCGTCAGCTTGTTCGCCACAAGTTCGTCTGGCTGTAACTATAATACAGCTGTGTAACTAAAGGACAACTGTGGGACACACGCGTTTGTATTTCAACACGCGAGAAACAGTCCTTCGTGAAAATTCAAACAGCGTTCTTATCCACAATAAAGCAATTTATATAAGGGATCGCCGGCGGCAAATTAATTTCTTAAATACTGGGAACATTTTGCTAAAAGATCGCGTCCACATAACTAAAGCAAGAATGTTTAATAACGAGTATTTCCGTTTTACTTTAGGTCTAGCGCAAGGATCGTCCTCCAACACAGATCCAGGCGGTGGAAAAAGCCCACCTTTAGAGATCAAAGTAAAGCTTGGATCGGACGCCATTTTACAGTGCGATGCTGTGAAACTGGGGCAAGCCTCTCAGCTTTTAGAATGGCGAAAGAACGGCTCAAAAAGTCCGATTTTCGTCAAGTTCATGAACTTCAAACCGCACATCGACTCACGCTATTCACGTCGCTTGCACATGATCAACAGTTCCGCGGTATTACTTTCGAGCGCTAAGGAAAGTGATGCCGGAATTTATCGTTGTAGAACGATGCAGTCAGGCGCTGCAAGTACAATTTTAACACACGGGAGATGGATAGTTTTAAAAGTTGAAGGTAAGTCTTTGTTTTTAAATAGAGCATGCGAGCGATACGAGACCTATATCAATGTTTGGGTTGTGTGTGTTGCATTAAAGAAATCCTGCCGTTGTATAAAACAAATTCGTTTATACCACGAAATGAATTTGTTTTTTCGGTTTTAACAGGTGAATATAGAGTTGACCAACTTGTAATTAACAGTACCTTAGAATCAGAATTTTATCAGGTTTTCTGATCACAAAATTAGTATGTATGAAATACTACCCCAAACGAAACCAGTTAAAAGCTATTACAATGCATAGATCTTTGTTCAGCGTAATAAATTTCCTGTATAAAGGTGAGTATATTTTCTGTTTATCTTCGCGCTGAAGCGAAGTAAAGGTAACGCGAGTCACGTACGAATGGTTTTAACCTGCTGTGAGCAGTGTTGATTATATAAAGAGAAAAGTTTATATTTTATTGTGTGGTTCAAGTTCGCCATTGTGTTCGTATTTTGGCGGTAACGTCACCCGTGTGGTCAACATGGCTCCTGCATTTAATGGCTTCCGAAATAGCATATTCGTATAATTTCCTACAGTGTGAATTTCTTTGTAAATAAAAAAAAAAGAATAACTTCGCCAAGTAATTTTAATTTTCAAACCGTTTCTCCGCCCCTTCAAAATTACAAACACACCGATAACCTCGACTTTTTGGTTTTGGTATGCTGTGCGGTGGGTAAGTTTTAACGCGCGGTTGAAAACCTTGAAAGGGAATTGAAAATGACAGGAAGTGATCCCCTTAAGAAAACGAGAATCATCAACTTTTTGTCAACTGAAAATGCTTTCTATCCTGCATTTGACCGCAAGAATAAACCAAGTACGATACCAGTTTTTATTGACAAAAAGTCTATTTTACGCTTTTTATCATTTTCGAAGAAGAACATGACATCTTAAAACTCCGTGCTTTGTAAATGGACTCCGCGCGTCAATTTCTGGAGTTTTAAAAACGGTTAATCCGTAAACCGTCGCAGAGCCTGGCGTTGCCGGAGTGAATGCCGCTAAAAAATTTGCCGGTGTAGCGTCGTTTAAAGCCCTCCTTATTCCATGTACAAAACGAAAGCTTTGTACCTTTTGTCACAAGCTATTGTTTATCTTTGAATTTGAAAGCTTGGTTTGGCGCACCATGAAACCAGCAAACTTTCAAATAACATCGTTTAACGGTCAGACAAATTGCATCCGAATTGGTGTATGACATCTTAGGGGTATAACTACATGTGCGAGTACTTTCGGTGTAAAGTTCACTAGCGGTACAAGACTTTTGAGCTATGTATTTTCCTGTGCACCGACCGCTTTCTTAATCCCTTATGATTGAAATCTGCATTGTGGTGTTAAAACGCGGAGACATTACAATGTAAGGGCATAATTACTATGTTAGACCGACAAAGGCTCGTCCTAAACCGGCAGTGAGAGTTTTAAGGTAGCATTGAATAACGTCGAAAAGCTAAGAGTCGAATTTGAAATTCTACTGTGAAATCAATGCGAGGTAAACCATCTTAGGCAAGCTTTTTTGTTGTAATCTTCCAAATTTACGAAAAGCATTATCAGTTGCCTTTTGTTATAGTTTTCACACTTGCTTTGTGTTGGCAAAGAGTGGACAAAACAGAATAAGTAAGCGACATTGAGCCAGTTATCTCGAAAGCATCAACCTCCTTTCCAAGGTCAATAAATGACTTGTTTTTAAGCTTTTCAGTCCGCAATTGCCCATATTTTGACCTTAAGAACTTGCAGTTGAAGCAGGTGACGATTTTGTAAAGTACAGATGTTTGATTCGAAAGTATTTGAAGAAAGTTGCAACTACAATACAGCAAACAAGTACGGCGGCCATTTTTTTCTGAACTGTACAATATTGATAGAAAAAACCTTTAGCCTTGAACCCGACGCGATGCAAATCGGATTGACAAGTAAACGAAATGACCAAGACCAAAAACACTCCGTTTATAGACTTACATTGTTGCGAAAAATTCCAGTTAACCACAAAAAACAACCCGCCAGTTAATTTGCTGCCTTACGCCTAGAGAACAGTTTCCCTTGCAAGTAAACACGCCTTCCATTTAATATCCTTTGTTTGAAAAGGTTTTACTGCTGTTGACCTTAAACCCCGCCATTCTGACAGTTTGTCTGTGCTTGTCACATCTGAATTGTTCTTTTTACTCAAATGAAAGTTACGTAGCGCTTTTGGAATTCATTTTACTCCAATTAACATTTTCTTTCGTAGTTCGTTTATGCAAGCTCACTGCGATCAACTTCCTTAGCGATTTTGCTCGTCAAGAACTGATAGAGCCAAATAAACTTTCCAAGCCTCTTGTACACGAAAACTTGGCTACAACAACTGTAATAATTGGACCTACCGAACGCAGGAAATTGGAAATTTCAATTTCAAGATGCAATAACGTTTTTGTTTGTTCAAACAAAAAACAAACCGAATGACGGTTTCTTTTATGAAAAATGTACACCCCATTGAAATCGCCATGGCAACATAGGTTGTATGTGTGATTAGGGCGAAACGACTTGTCAGCTTTGAAGAACAAATTTTGGATAATCGAACAATAATGTTCCTGGGAGGCCGGTCTTCACCTGACCCCGTGCAAAGTAAAGCCACTTGTGCTCTTTTGAAAGCTTCGTCTGGGGTTTAACATTATTATCAATAGGCAGACACGCAAGGATAAATCATCAGCTTTAATCTACGGTATAAAGTCGTCTAGCCAAACCATAATGGTAAACCTTTGTTAGTTCTAGATGTCTCTGCTAAGAATGCATGCTTTTAATCCAAAATCGGAAACAAACATTGTCCTCGGAAGTCAAACAACAAACTGAGATGAAAGTGTTTTAAGGGTAGCACGAATACCAAACTTGCTGGTTGCAATTCGACCACTCATTTTTCCACTCGATTCATCTGCGCCGCTGAAAATTTGAAACTAAATTTATTTTGCCATTTTCTTTGAGCTCATTTCGTTCATTGTGATTTTTTTACTAATCAGACAATTTCCGTGCCAAGATAAATTTGCTAGTGTGAGCTCTTCAATTACTTTACAACGAAAAAGTAAACACATTTTCAGTTTCAGCGAGATTTCTTTATCTGCAGTTGAACACTGGGTGTGTCAAAAAGGGGCAAAAAAAATACTTTATTTCCCCGCCCATTTATATTTGTTGTTTACTGTCCTGCCCTTTCATAAAGGCACCTAGAAATTAACCTACTAAAGGGAAAGTTATTTTGGTTTGCTCCCACGATACATGCATATACAAACGCAGGCATGCGCACAGGCAAACAATATCTCGCGGACATAGTTTGCTAGTTCTTTCGCTCATTTAGTGCGCGCAATTTTGTTTACTGTTTCACAGGGAGGCCCGGGGAAAAAGCGCGGGAACTGACAAAATCCTGTGCCCGAGTTGCAGAGATTTTTGCTCGGGCGCCGAAGGAAAGCTATGTTCAGACTGGTATTCGTGCCCGAGAACCGGAGCCGGGCACCTTGTCTGAACGGGGCGTTTGATTATACCCAATTAAATAGAGAACAAAAATGCAATTTTCACAAGTTCTCCACACCCAACCAAGAAGCTATTGTTTCGAGTCTTGGAGATGTTTTCGAACGAAAAGCTTTGAAAGTAGGCAATTATTTCCGCATGTGGAGGTTGCGGGAATTTGCCTACTCGTCATTCCCTTCAAGTTGAAGTCCTTTAAAAAGCCTTACAGGAAACAATAGGTGACTTTGCGTTTGCAGAAATTTTGAAACTCAGAGGTTTATGGCTTTTTTATGCAGGCCGGATGAGGCTGGTGTTGGAAAAAGCAGGTCCAGTTTCGTTGAAGTCCGGTCGACGGCGCAACGGACTCTTGCGAGTCCAAAAGGCATAATCCTTTATGGGGTCTGCGCCCCAGGAAAGTGTTGTTAATAAGGTTAACAAAAAATCTTGCTCTACTAAAAAAGAAAGCGGGGAAAGAAATTTGCAGGATCCGGCACAAAAGAGCCGACGTTGCATGACGGGTTGCCCTTGTTTCGATTACCAACCGCTGTCCGGGGAACGAGCCAGCATTTGTTGAGAACGACGGAAATTGAACGCAAGGTCCCTATTCCGAAACTAAAACCCCAGTCTATATCAGTAGGACTAAAAAATAAACGGTTTTCCTTTACCCGGTAAAAAAAAAAAAAAAAAACGCAAAAATGTGATTTGAGGAACATTTCCCATCACAGGAAAGTTGACTTTTGCCTGCTCCTTTCAATCATGTGTCGTAGAGGTAACCTTGTTTCAATCTAACAGGGGGTTTAGATCACAGTTGCGGTTTTAAGTATTAATGCCAAATATGTTTTGCACTAAATTACCCGAGACGCGTGTAAATTATTTTACTAGAACGAATGGAAACCTCTGCTTTAGGAGAAGATAGAGATCCTGATAAAAATATTGGTGATAGAACATCATTTAAGTTTTCAGCAGCGTAAATATCTAAAGAAAGAAAGGTACTTTGAGATAACTTAATATTACGAATGAAATGTATACTCAAATAATACAATACCACAAAAAAGTAAAAATTAAAATAATAATAATTTTCAATAAATAATTTATAAAACTCGCCGTACTAATCTCGATCAAGGTGACGTATCAAAATGTTTTATAACTGATCTGGTGAACTAAGTAAGTTAAACCAAATAAGTTATTAATGTGATTGATATATAATTCCTGTAGTTGTGAATGCATTTTCTTTTTTTTTTAATTCCACAGACAAAGTCTAATTCACCGCTTTCTTTTCTTTCTTTTTTTTTTCCCTCCTTCCTTCGTTTCTTCCTTCCTTTCTGCCTGCCTGTTTGTCTTTGTTTTTTTTTTTTTTTCGCTCCACGCACTTTTCGTTTTCTTTTCTGACTCCCATCTCGTCGCTTCCACAAAGTTGATAGCTTTTTTTGTTGGCAAAGAAGAATTTACTTCTTGCCTGACTTCCGCAGTTTTGTTTTCTGTACTCACTTGAAACACTCGCTTGGAACTAATCCTTCCTTTCAGCTAATAAAACTTTTTATCTCGCATGCAAGCCTTCTTGCGCCATTTTGGCTGCCATTTTGAATTGAGATAATCGCGGCGAAAAACGTCGCAGAAAGTAATTCGAAATGGCAGCCAAAAAACCAAAAGGGCTTCAAACTAAACTCTTATGTTAACTTTTAATCTCTCTACTTCTCTCTTTTCTCGTTATGTCAGCCCCAGTCCCTCCCTTCTTCTTAGAGAAACCGCTGGACAAAATAACAGCTAACGAAAGTGATTCTTTGTCTCTGCTCTGCTTGGTTGGGGGTACACCGGAACCGGAAGTGGAGTGGTTGAAACACGGAGCACGCATACCATTTGAGCGGGCTTCTGTCTCAACCGGAAGTCAAGAACTCACAATAACGGCTCTTGTACCAGGAGACAGCGGTCGGTACCAGTGCTCCTCGTTCAATTCTGTTGGACAACTTGTTCACGTGTTTGAAGTTACTATTGAGCGTACGTAAGAAATTATAATTCATCGCCGCATCGTGCAAATGTTACGTTCTTTTCTAAGTTAGTGATAATGAATAAAACTTAGGCCCTGATTTCATGAATTGGCAATGGCATAATTTGAATTTCTAAAATAAAATACTGATTATAAAATGTTATATTTTTCAATATAAGTGAAAAAATGCCAAATATTTTTGTTGATTAAATGGTTAAAATATTAAAAACTGAAACTTAATGGGGACAATAGAACGCCAAAATTTCTAAACTGTTATTCCCAGCAGTAGGGGTGACTTTTCTTTTCAAATCAAATTTCAAGAAACATGGAGGTCATTTATTCATTGCATTTTTTTCTTTCATTCTTCACTAATTCATTTCTTACATCGACAAAAATTGTATTTTACTATTGTTCTCTCTCAATATGTTTCTACGAAAGCTGGAATAATCGCATGACGCCATTTGCACATTCAATTATATTATTTTGATCATGAAGTATTCCAAGATTTTATTTTGAATTTTTTGCCCACCGCAGCTCATCGTATGCATTCTTTCACTGTCTCGCTCAGTATATTTTTTTTTCACCAAAATTACTTTCCACTTGAACTACTTGTTGAAAGGCTTGTGTTTGTTGCATAACCTGTGATACAAAACTTAAGATCGTTGCCAAAAATTAAAAATATTAAAAAACCGTAACTATATTTGTATTTCATAACCATGAACTCTGTTTGAAAAGGTGTCTTTAGTGCTAAGAAATCGTCGTTGTGTGTCACATTTAACCCAGTTTATACTTGAATAGACTGTGCTCTCGGTTCGACTTGTAGGGCGTTTTCGTGGTTATTGGAAATTTTACGACGTCTTTTGCCACATGGTCCCCAGGCTTACGAACAGACGGCTTTGTGTTGAATATTAGAATTTGTATGGACCTTTATTGCGGATTTAGGAGACCAACAAAAAATGACAATAAACAGCCATTAAATCTTGCATACCACATCAAATGTCGTCCATGTGTTGTTTCTTGACTGTCCTGGATAGCCTGTTTATAGCAAGGGCAACATGTGAGTGGTTTGACATAAAAACTGGGGTAAAACAAGGATGCAATATGTCGGGATTCTTGTTCTTGATTGTTATGGATTGGGTAATGCGAAGAGCGGTTGGCAGTGGTGAAAACGGTATTAGGTGGAAGTTTACTTCAAAACTGGACGACTTGGACTTTGCGGACGATATAGCTCTGCTTTCATCTACCAAGCAGCAGATTCAGGATAAAACGACAAGGCTGGACGAAGAGGCCAGACGAGTGGGACTCAAAATCAACGGAGAAAAGACAAAAACGATGAGGATCAATGCAAGGAACCAAGAAAACATCATAATAAATGAGCAGGATATTGAAGATGTCGAAGAGTTTGTGTACTTGGGGGCGAAAGTTTGTAAAGAGGGAGGTGGTATGAAGGACTTGAAGAACAGGTTATCGAAAGCCAGAGGTGCCTTTAACAAACTAAAGAAGATCTGGATCTCTAATAGCATCTCGAGGAAAACAAAACTGAGGCTGTATAAAACACTAGTAGTGCCAGTGTTACTCTATGGATCTGAGACATGGAAGATGAACAAAGGAGATGATAAAGCAGTGAATGTGTTCCATAATAGATGCCTACGTAAGATCTTCCGAATCCGATGGCAAGACCATGTCAGTACCAAAGAGCTACTGGAAAGAGCAAGCATGAAGCCACTGAGTGTGGAAGTGATGTCTCGAAGATGGAAAATGATTGGCCATATTCTTAGGAAAGATCGCAATGATGATTGCAATGTTGCCATGAGCTGGGCACTAGAAGGTAAAAGGAGAAGGGGAAGACCAAAAACCACCTGGAGACGGACAGTGGAGAAAGAAAGGCAAGAAGCAGGTTGGAGATCGTGGGAGGAGGTGCGGACCGCAGCAACCAATAGAGAGGAGTGGAGAAGCTCTGTGAAGGCCCTATGTGCCACGAGGCACGAAAAGGATATATGACATATATGACAACTAAAACTTGCAAGCTGGCTGAAAAATTGTCAAATACTTGTGAAATGTTCGTGGCTAGTCTGACGCGGCGTTTCGTCCCGGCCAAGAGACTCTTCAGAGACCTTCAGAATTTATAGGCAAACTCGTTGAGCATCATGCGTAAAGTCCCGTTTCGCAAATTCAAGATGTTAGCAGTCTGGCCCTCTATCGCAGAAGGATTCGAGTTGAAATTTATACAATAAAGAATTGAAAAATTGTCAAATACTTGTGAATTGTTCGTGGCTAGTCTGACGCGGCGTTTCGTCTCGGCCAAGGGACTCTTCAGAGACCATCACAATTTATAGGAAACTCGTTGAGCATCATGCCCAAAGTCACTGTCCTGGGTAGCCTGTTTATAGCAGGGAAAACTAAAACTTGCAAGCCGGCTGAAATGCGGCTTAAGGCCTCCATGACAGTAAAGGACAACATTTGAACTGGTATGTAAGCTTCCGTGGCTGTTAATTGTAATTTAAGCCCGCGATATGTTCCATACAAATCCTTATAGTTCGCCACGAAGTGGCCTGTTGATGAGCATGGGTGCCCTGTGTTTTCCCAGTTTTGTGGGGTTTTCATTACATTCGAAGCGAATTTAAAAAAACCGACATCGTACAAATTGAGTCGAAGGGTTTAGCAGTTGGCGCATTTAAGTATCGTGGGAATGAGAGGTATTTTCGTCTCCCGTGACTAATGTAAATAACACCTGTATGAATATTGCAATTAGCAAGTATTTTTAGGTAGTCCTCATAAAAAATCACCTTTAGTTCTTGAGTTTCAGTAATGTACTCATATTTTTACATCAATACAGTTGACCGTCATTTCAATTAACACCATATAATTAAATACCGTCCATTCGTGATATAGTATCCTTCTTTCATAATTCATCAGACAGCTTCCGTATTCGCCCTTCCAAGTAAATATACGTTTTATTTTCCTTCCTTACCTCTTTCACTGTGTCGTGATTGGCATACCATGTATGTGAGCTAAGTTTTGTACTTTTTTGCAAGCGTTACGAGCGTCTTTGATAGCGTTGAATCGGCTGCTTCGTTGTAGAGGTGCTCTGCTCATAAAATTTCTTTTATCAATCGAATGAGAAGCTGAGGATCATTCCAAGAGAATAGATGTTTTGGAACAGTACTGTTAATACGCGAACAGCTGTTGATGGTAAACTTTTGGAGCGGATTCTTTTGTGCTGTTGTTATTGAAATTAATTCTTATTCAGACCGGGGAACGTCGGTATACATGGGGTCTTTGTCCTTGTAGTAATAAGGGCTACCTGAGGACACAGCCAATCAGCGTGCAGTATTTTTTAAAATGGACCAATCAAAAACTAGAGCCAGACCCAAGTAGCCCTTACTATTACTCTCCTTTAAAGCATTTTAAGGCATTCAGCCCCATGAAAATGCATGTTACTCCCTGTAAAGATTTACTCCGTTCAGTTCACTTAGTATCACAAGCAAAATAAAACAAAAACTTTTTGAATGTGGCAAAGCGGGTCCGAAAAGAAGGCAATTACCAGATATCCTGAGGAAGTAGTCCTATTCCGGGATTGCTTCAAAAGAACACGCCCTTAAAAGGCACTATTTGTGTTTTTACTATTATTTAAGAGACTTACAGATTTCAATAAAATTACGAAGATTACTAGAGACGCCGGCTAACGATTAGTACTCGACAAACAACAACAAACCATCCGGGAATATCCAGCGATGACCAATGAAGACGCAGTAGTCTGTTTTACTTGAAAATTAAAAGTCTTATTTAAATATATCATAGGGAATCAAACAGCAATGGGTTTGTTTATGGTTAAAACAGATCTATTGACAAATTGACAAACAGGAATCAAAGGGAGGAAAAGGAATACAATACAGACTAGTGATTATGCTCTCCAGTGGCTTAAACTCTTGAAATATTGTGATAACCCTGTTGTAAAGTGGAATTGATATCCAGCTCGAGTGCACGAGTTCTCAAACTTTTTTTAGTTCAACCAATTTGAAAAAGTACCTTCTGAACACTGTCTCAGTGCTTTACGTTTTAATGTTACTCTCGTTTATGTTATTGTCCAGGCGACAGCCCTCTGAACTTAAGACAAAGCGATATTGAAAATCTATTTTGAACATATTTTCGGTTCCTTTTCAATATGTTCGATTCTTTGTCCCGTAGCCACAGGATCAATTAAAGAACTTCCTCAGGGTTGGTTTAAACCCAAATCCTTCCGAAATTTATTTACCCACACTACCCCGCGGTTCCGGGGATTCTAAATCTGGACTCTGTTACCGGAAAAGCACTTCAATACCCTAGAACTGTTGATTGTAAGATAAAGGTTTCTTGTATATTTATCGCGATCATCTTTGAGTGATGTGCTTCTTAAGGGGCTCTAAATTACAAAAAAAAAATCTTATCTCAGCTGGGAAAAAATTGGAATTGATATTGTGAATATGACCTCTGCGGCTAGTAAACGCTCAAGCGACTCTTTGTACATTTCTGGTGCCGCGGGGGAAAAGGATATTATAGGTGTCTCGATTGATATCCTTAATAGCTGTTTTGTCATTGGTTCGTCAAGAAAAATGTAAAAAGACATTTGTAAGAGTGTATTGACGTTGTCATGACGGGACAAAGACCTTTGGAAGTGTTACTCGATACGGCTTACATATTCCACTTCAATCTTTGCTGGTTGCGTATCGTTCGCGATCACACAGAAAGGTTTAGACGTTTCCGCGCATTTTGTGAAGTGCTATGCTCTAAAAACACTTCGCTTTGCTGAGAATGTGTTCGAGGTTGGTGGAGACGAAACAGAAGTTCTGGATGTTTAAGATACTCTTAATATTGGCAAGCACAAATTTGGCAAGGTTAACACAAGGTAAAAGAAGTTTCAACAGATACCAACTCGCACAGCGCGTACATTTTGACATTTAGCGGTTTGTAGGCCGTTTGAGTTAAAAACAAACACCCCATTAGCGTAGTGATAAGATTAGGAGTGTGTTATTGTTTTACAAGGTTAGGGATAAAGTAAACAAAATAATTCTGCTTATTTTATGTATCATGTGGTACTTTGGCCTTGAGTATCGATGGTGAAAATCACAAGACTTTCGGATGAATTTTTGAAGCGTTTGTTTTTCAGTGGTAAAACCATCGTCGCGTTTTTCTTTTTGCTGTTTCTCGATAGTGACTTTTCTTGAAATGGTCTCAATTTATAGTCAGCGTGTTCTGTTTTATTTTGAACTAGAGCTGTTCATTTTATTCAGATCGGAAGGGTCACATGCGGGAAATTGAGAAGGTTGTCGATGCCAGCCAGTGATTTATTTCGCCATTTTATCTGGAACGTTGTAATTTTTTTTGACCTTACATGCAATTTGACGTATTTAATTACGCATTTGCTAAACTCTGCATTTAGTTTTAAGATACAACAAAGTAGCGCACCCCATCTGTTTAGCGAAGAGTTTTGTTTGTGTTCGGATAAGTTTTGTGGTTTTGCGTTTTATAACACTGATTCACTTTACTTCAAATACCAGGCGTAGGCTCGCGTCTTACTTTCAGTTGTTTTTGTCAGTTTAGTGAATAAACGAAGTTTTAAAACCATTCCTTACTTTATCAAAAATTTTCAGCTTTGTTGACTAGGTTCATTTTCCCACAACTCTCTTTTGTTTCATTCCTTGTGCTATTTCCTCTTTCATACTACATTTCAAGCTTCTGCAAAAAAGTCCTTCATATAAGTAGCATGTTTTCACTCTACTTCTTCATTTGCGCTATCAGTATAAAACATCATACACCAGATAACCCATAAGCTGAAGTTCATGCAATATTGGGTACTCTGTGTTTTCACGATGCCCTCTGATGCGGATCGTTTTAATCGTGAATTTTTATTTCTTTTCTTCAGGCAAAGTTGGCCTTCCATCTCGTCGTAAAGCTGTGGTGGAGTGGTATCCTGCCGTTCTAGAATGCCTGACAGATACAAATCTTCCGAGTGAGAATGTTGTTTACAGTTGGACAAAAGATGGCAGTGACGCCACAGCTGATGCTCGTGCGACTATCATTGCATCCGGGGCTTTGTTTATCAAATCCACTCGGCGCTCAGACACCGGTGTGTACCAGTGCACCGCAAATACGGTGGATTCTACCGGCCTAGTTACCTACACTGGAGCCAAAGCTTTGTTGGATGTTCAGTGTAAGTTTTAATCGATATTGTCTGTACCTCTGTCTCCGGGGATGATGTCGAGATATAGGCCTTCAATGTGCCTTTTAATGTGTTAGTTTACGCTCTGCTATCCTTGAATTTATAACGTGAGCAAATAAACTGATATGTGGAAGACGTGACATGGACGTTTTCACACTGAAGGTGTGAACTACTGCATGCTCAATGTACACTACTCTTTCGTTTCGTTCTTTGCTCCTTCCTGACAAGACTGAGAAGAGACAGGAACATAGTTGATTGGTCGTTGATCATCTTTTCTCATTTTTATCACAGATGCCCCTGAGATTAAGAATATGCCGGATACCGTAGCGGTTGCGGAAGGCTCTGATGCCCGGTTACCTTGCGTGTCCGAGGGAAATCCGGCCACGGACTTCACAAACTGGACACGGGACGGTGAAGGTGTTCGATCGCTGCGCAGGTTTGCCGTGCTCGAGAAAGGCGCTTTGCTGATTCAAGACGTGCGGCGGACAGATGCTGGCGAATACGCCTGCACGCCGTATAATAAAGTGGGCGCGGGGAAGACAAAGGCCACAAAGCTTGTTTTGAAAGGTAGGTAGATAAAAATGATGGCGCAGACAAATATGTAACGTACGTAAACATTAAATACAATATAAAGTTCGAATGTCAGCTTCGTAGATACCTTAGAATGTCCCTGTGGATACGAAAAGTCGCTAAAGGCGCAAAATATGCCCAAAAACTCAACATATGTTTCTTTACGGTGGAAAGTTTTTCACGCCCGCTCTTATGTTTGGCTTTTCGATCAACAAAGCTTTCCTCTCCCTAACTAACGGCAGTCGCTCTTACCCTCTGATAGATTCAATTAGGTTTTTAGCGGCTCAAAAGAGAACAAAATCCCGGTACGCGCGCGTCACACGACTTTCAAGAGTGCGCACGTGTTCTTCTCGAGGTCTCGAGCGCGTGTTTTTCTCGAGGTCTGCTCGAATTCTTTCATCCGCTTACCACCCACAATAATCTGTGAATTTTGACTGAGTTAATCTTCCGAAAAATCTTTTATCGTCGTCTAAACCTGTAATGCCTTGTTTTTCCTCAGTTGTTCCAAAGTTCATCATTGCACCGCCAAGTATCATGACTCTAAGAGTGTACGATGACGTCATACTAGAATGCGAAGCCACCTCGGAGTCCCCTGTTACTATTTCATGGGAACGCGAGGGTGCGCCCCTCCCAGCGGACCGTTCGGTCGTAAAGGGCGGAAAGTTGACCATAAAGGAAATACAAAAGAATGATTATGGTGTTTATACGTGCATTGCAAGCTCAGATGACGGACAAGCTCGACATTCTACAACCTTAGCTGTTATATGTAAGTAGAAGCGTCACTATTTGTCTTCTATTGAGAGTTTGGTACGGGCAAGTCGATACCTGTAACAAAGTAATCGATACCACAACATATGATTAAACGAAGAAGTAATCGATATCATAACATTCGAGTAAACGAAGAAGCAATTGATACTTCCGAGCTGTATATTTTTTCCCCATACTGCGCTTAAAAAGTTGGTTTATGATGTAAAGGAGGGAAATGTCCAAATAAATTGTTGAAAGTGCTCAACGAAGGCAGCTGCAGTCCAATTCTCCAGTTAGCTACACTAAGTATTCGGTGTAAAAATAAAAGAAGTTAGCGTCGCGGAAGTTAATCAGTTTTATTTAGATCGTGAAAGTTAACTTTCCAAGAGATTATCGCGACCTTTACCTAAAATTATCCTGAAGTTTTGATATAAGTGTTAAGTTTATTTAGTGTTAACTTCCTGTAATGAGGAAGAATCAGTTTGCTCGGAAAGTGATCAATAGTTCTCAGTATGTTTTTTTTTAACGTATTTCCTTAACAGTTGAAGGCAAGTATCAATTAAGTACTGGGTAAAGAATGATCTGAACAATATTTTCTTGCAGCTACTCCCAGCAAGCCTAAGATAACTAGCGTATTCTTTAACGGTTCAACGGCCGTGGTAAAATGGCGACCTGGTTACGACGGAGGCTATCCGCAAAACATGGAAGTCTGGTACCGACTCTCTTCAGATAATGACTATGAATGGCAGTGGTCGCCTCATCTCTTGGCCAGCACGGTGTCATACCAGATCCCAGGCCTCCGGGCGGGGCAACCTTACCTGTTCAGCGTTAGGGGGATAAACAGAGAGGGAGCTGGACATTTTAGCGATATAGTAGAAGCAAAAGGAGAACCAACAGTTATAAACCGGGATCCGAAAAAATCAGGTAGGATAGTAGGATACACTGTTGACTTCAAGTTTCAAGTTTCAAGTTTATTCAAAAATTCAAAAATTAAGCAAAAAAGAGAGACTGGTCCGCAGGAAGCGAGAGCTAATCTAGGCGGGCCAGACTTACAACTGTTTAAGGATAAAATTAATGTTATTACAATTGTTACAGTCAAAGACAGAAACTTCACCACTGGTGTTATGCGACTTGTTCCATTTCAGTCTTAAAAATGCACTTAGATTGCCTTCGTCTTTTTATTGTTGATTCTCTTGTAGCTGATTTCTTGAGTTAACGTTTTACCAAACCAGTTACTTGGCTATTTTTCTTGGTTTCTTAGTTTGCGCTGTCGACGTATCCGTGTTTCACGAGGCTCCTTTTTTTGCGATTTCAGATGAAATGAGAGATATAAGTCTTAACATAAAGTTTGCAACAACGTTACTCTAGATCTGGCGTTTTTTCCCTATATTGCAAAAATTGCGAAAATCGGTTAACGCAAAAACTAGTAGTTTGTCCGCCTTTTCTCCTATCTACAACGCTGAAACTGTTTTTACTTGAAAACGAGTTATCCTCTATCCTGTGAGCAAGCTTTCCCGCTCCCGCCCCAATCCTCTCGCCGCTCGCGCTATATCCTCTCGCGGCTGACCTAATAGAGCCGGGGAGCTTGCTTGCAGGCTAGTTATCCGCCGAAGACGACGATTCTAATCAAAATGTTTTCATAGCGGGCTTGTCTTGTTTCCAACAGATAAACCGTTAGCTCCAGAAAACGTCATCGTTAACATCACCAAGGATGGCTACTACGTCGCTTGGACATACACCGCTGTCCCCGGCCGACCCCCCGTGGAAAAATTTGTGGTGGAGTACCGGGAGGGCAATGACTCTTCAAAGTGGATGGTGGCGGTTGCCGATGTTCCAGCAGATCGCAGGCTCTACTTATTTCCGGCGGAAATGGCCGAAGAGGACAAGGCATACGACTTCCGAGTTTATGCTTTTGGTGCGAATGAATTTAGTGAGGCAGCTTATGTGACTAAGAGATACAACATCGGTGAGTCATTGTTTGATGACAGCCACTGTTTCAACTTTCAGTTTTTAAAAATAACAAACCTTCGTATTTTAATTTATTCACTGAGTAGTGTGGGACATTACGAATTCATTGCGCGATATTGATCGGTGTCCGCATCGTTTGAAGGAGAACTTCCGCATCGCGCGGTGTATGTAAGGAAAGTGCGAGATGGGCAGAGTGGTGGATTAGAAAGGGGAGGGAGAGAGCAATTCGAGGGCAAAATGCGAGGAGAGGGCAAATCGTGACTGAGGGAAAGAAAACAGCCAGCTTTTCTCGTCCCCCGTCCCTCTCGCACGCGCTCGCACTTTGCGTCGAATCCCCCTTTGCCCTGCGCAGGCGAGTGTCAACATAAGCAACGCACACGAAATTAGATTATCACAAAGATACATACATAGCGCATGAAGTGGCTTTTGACATACATTTTGCATTTACCTTAATATTTAATTTGATGTATTTTTTTAATGTAATTGACTCTTGGAATTTGTCTTGTTACCAGCTTCTCCAGTTTTTGGCGCGCGCTCGGACGGGACTGACATCATTCCAATCATCGGTGGAGTCCTGGGAGCCATATTTGGTATCTTCCTACTCGGCTTGATTTACTTTTTCTACATTCACAGGAAGAGAAGAGACAGTAAGTTGCTTAGAATACGAGCATTCCCTTATTTTTCTTTGGGATAGTAAAGCGAGAGAGCCACGCGAGGGAGCGCGCGCGTCGCATTTTCACGCGGGAGACAATTTTCGCGCGCGCTCGAATGGCTCGGTCGCTTTACTATTGCTAAAAAGAAACTATGGACTGTTCGTAGTCTATTAGTTGCATTGCTGTAATTTTTTTCAAAACGTCATTCGTGTAGCAACAGCGCGGTTCTATTACATATAGTTTCTTTGTATGTTGCAAGCAAATTTTTGATCCACCTTTTGCCTTTCGTTTCAGAATTATCCATCAATTCAAGTAAGAAAGTTCAATTTATCCTTCCTGGGTAAGTCTTTTTACTTCACTTGTGTTTTACAGGCGTTTTACTAAAAATTGCAATGGTTTCAATATTTATTGTAAATGCCCTTCGCGAAAAATTGCGAAAAATGCTGCAATGCTTATTGGTTACATTGATTTTTTGATTTTTCTTTTTTTAAGTAGTTTTATATACATTTGTTTATTTTTTATTTTTTTATTTTTTTATTTTTACATTTTACATTTTATTACATATTTTTACTTTTAATCATAACTTATTATAATCGAAGTAATACTCCTATTGTTAACATACATATTGTGCTTTTGTAATTATTGTAATGCGCATTTGATCATCTTGCCATGGAAAATGGGCAATATAAGCGAATAAATTATTATTATTATTATTATTATTATTATTATTATTATTATTATTATTATTATTATTAACGAGGTTCGGCTTTGCTCAAGAGCTCTTCGCAAACTTCAAAATGGTATATAAAAAAAGTTATCCAAAGTTTCCACGTGATATGTCGTGAATTGACTCCCCCATGGGTTAATTATGTTTCCACACACCCTTGCGGAATAATTATACATTGTATTTTTTTTAAATCCTTGTTCTCTGTGCAAGTAAAATTTGTCTCTCCAACCCCACCCCCACCCCTCCAAACTCCGTTCCTTATCTTTTTGTTGTTGCGTCCGGAATGAGCAATCGTTTTAACGTAACTGGCCCCAGTTGTTCAAAGAGCGGATAACTCTATCCAGTAGATAAATCGCTATCCAGCGGATAAAATTTACTCCAACCAATACATTTTATCAGCTGAATAGCGATTTATCGGCTGGATAGAGTTATCCGCTCTTTGAACAACTGGGGCCAGGGCGTTTCCAAGCGTCATCTGTGCTTTGTGTTTCTTTGTTCACATAGCGCTTTTTTGTCTGTTTGTGTTGTTGTGGTTGTTTAAGGCCTAGGGCAAACGTCGAATCTTAGTCGAACTTAATTCGTCGAACCTATTAATTTTGAAATAGGCGCATGAATGGTGCGACGTTTGCCGCAATTAAGTTCGACTCAAATCAATTGGTTCGACTCCAGCATAAGTTTCGGATAATGCGACAGTGGTTCGGCGTTACAGCATACGGCCGTTCTAAACACGCGCTGAACTCAATTCATAAATCATGCAAATTACAAAATAATTGATTCAAATGTGATGGACTGCGCAAAAGTCACATAAATACCGACTCCCCCATCTGCCAAACGCTATTTCCCCCCCTGACGAGCATGCGCTGTACAAAGACAATTTCGCGACCAGAAATGGCGAGCTATCGAAAGTCATTGCTGACATCGCACAGCGTGATGGAAATGTGTTTTTCGTGTTTCATGAACACTAAAAATAAATGATTGAAATGCGAATTGCCTATTTGCAATAAATGCTCAGTGTTTGAGTGGTTTTTTTTTCTATTTTTCGCAATTAATTGCCAAAGAAAAGCCCGATGAGCACTGTATTTCGGCATTTCGCTAGCAAGTCCTAGCAATAACTAGCCGCACATCGAGTGAATAGGGACCTTACGAATGCAAGACGGTGACGCCAACGCAAACGTCATTTGGAAGTATAACTTTATTTCATTTGAGCTACTTCGCGATTATTTTAACTCATTCAACTTGTATACACAAACGACAAACTAGCCAGGAAAGAAAATTGGTAGGAGTACCGTTCAAGTAAAGGAAGAGAATGAAAAATTCACTCCCGTGGGTTCACGCTCTCAACAAAACCTTGAATTTGGTCATTTCACGTTGTTGTTTTACAGAGGACGACAAAGAAATGTACCAAAATTTAAAACGCACGTGCAGAGCGATTGTTTTTGCTCATTAAGCTTTTTGTGTTGTGGCGTTGTCGTCGCCGTCGCCGTGGTGTTTTCGTAAGGTCCCTAATAGCACGGGGACACGTGCTTATTCCCGTGTTTCACGAAGTGCAACTTGAGAATTAGGGTCTACGCAGGTTCGACGTTTGCTACCACACTGGAATTAAGTCGACTCTTTGTCGAACCTATTTTTAATAAATTCGACGCGACTTAGATTCGACGTTTGCCCTAGGCCTAAGTAACCGTTTTATCGCATGCTGAGTTCGCTGTGGGAGATAAGTGAGATTGTGAAAGAAGCTGAAAATGTTAACATAGTCTCAATAACCGCTGCAAAAAAACGTTTACTTGAGTTGGTGTTAAGTGCAGAATAAACTTTTCAAATCACCAAAACTTGCCCAAAAAGAACTTAACTTTGCAAAACGATAAACATCATTTTTTCGTACTTAACTTAAGTTAACAACTAACATGTTTCTGAAGACGTCCACTTTGTATTTTGTAAATTGTACATTATTTTTAACTGTTTGTATTTCATGCGAGTCGGTGAAGGCGATGTGTTTAAATTCACGCCTCATCCGTCAGCTGGTTCCCCAGCACAGCGTTTCTGTTATAATTTATGTTGATTAGAAAGTCATTCAAGTTTGTTGGCTTACCTTCAATAGCTTGACAGGTGCTTATCGCCAATGGCATTGGAACATCTTTTGTTGTGAATTTTGAAAATATAAACTTCGTTAGTCTTGCCAGAAGAGAGAAATTCAAGTTGTAAACAAGAGGGGACGTTGAGAATATCAGGGAGCTGGTGGCTCGATGTTGGTTGGAGGAAACGACCATTTGGAGGTCTTGAAGATCACCCAATGGATGTCATTTGATATTCATAGTATAGTCTTCGAAAGCGAAAGATTTTGGAAAGATTTTGGAAATATGGCAATTTTTCAACTTTGTGTAATTGCTTGAATTGCTTGAATTCAACATAAACAAATTGCCTGCCGAGGGGATCAATATGGGGACATTATGGAGGTACTGTAGACCATTCTGCAAAACATGCGTCAATATAGTTACTATTTTGTGCATCGATAACTTAGCAAATCAGCGAAGCGAATTTTTTTAATCTGACGGCATAAATTTATGTTGTTTTTTTTGTTGTTTTCTGTCGAGGTTTATATCGGTGGTAAAGCGGCTGTATTTTGCTTAACTGATCATCTTAATTTCTTTGTATAATTTCTGATGGAGCTTATTGTTCGTTGATTTTGAAATCGTCATTGCTTTCCGTGAAAGTGAAAGATATTCGGTTTCTACTCCTCGGCAAGGGCTAGTAGTCTTATTTGTTCAATGGAATACTTCAAAGCTGTTGTTAAATTCTCTATAATTTTATACTTTACACGGGAGGATTTCAAAGATTTTCTCAGTGGGTTCATGTCGCATGCCCAAGCGCAATATTAGAATTGTTTTTCAAAGTGGTTACCCTGCAGGAAGCCGGAGTAATACTGATTATTAAGTTCTATTAACCGAGTGTTTTCTGGTTAGCTTACAAGAACAGAGAATTCTCAATTTTTCTTAGGGTAAAACATTTTAACGGGCCTTAGGCATGTGTTGTGTATGTTAATAGCGCCTTTTAAATGACCAGGGCTATAGCTTTAATCAAATTTGTCAGGGGTGAAGTGTGATACGAACAACTGCAAGCACAATTCTGCGATCGTAGCGGTAATAAAGGTGAAAAACATCAGAACTCAAACTTGAAACAACGGCTATGTTTTCTTAGTTTTTCGTACTCTTTTGTAGAAGTATTAATGATTTATTAGTTATTTTTTTTCGGTTCTTCACAAACAAATACTAAATAACCGATCGATATCGAAGTTTCTGTACATAATATATGAATGTGACCTACAAATTGGGTTTATAAGGGTCGGTGATAATTTAAGGTATAATTTCTGATGGCCATGCTAATACGTATGATATCAGCGAGTGCTCTGATTTTAATTAACTGTAAAATTTAAGAATCGTTGGCCATACAAAGGTAAACATTGTATAAACGAATCCAATTACCTCATTGTAAATTAATGGGATTTTTTTAAATCTCCCTGCACTTGTTTGTATAGGTGAAAGTGTAATTGCTGTGGCGGATCCAGTTGATATCTCTAAACCTTTTTCGATCTCAGGCAAACAGTCAAAGTTGTCAAGAGCTGTTTGTTCGCAATTAGTTTGTTCAAACCTAAATGTTATTTATGTCAGACTTTAAGGGTTTAATGGCTATCTATAAAAAGTGTCTTTTGTAAGCCGGTGGTTGCTTGCAGAAGGTGAATGGCATCTCAGAAGGGTTTAACATCATTTAACTCAAAATAGATCATTTGATAATGTGATTCCAAACTTGGTTGGTTGGTTGGCAACCGGATATCAGCCCGGCTTGCCCATGCAATAAATAGCAGCCGTTCTTGCAATATAAAATCAGCAAGATCTAACAATATTTCTTGGTGGTTTTTAATAAAACAATTATTCCACTTGCGCTTGTTGGATATGGTAGGATCATAGCCAAGTCAGCTACACGTCTTGATGGCTATCTATCTTCTCACATCCAAGGCGCTCGTGGAATAATTGTTAATAGCGAGATTTAGAATCGTGTTAACGGCAAACGGCCACCTTAAGATTCGTGGTAATGTTTTCTTGAAAAAAAGAGTACATACATGAGAATAATGCAAAATTCTGACCTTTGATGCTAACGCAAAACTACTCGATTTTACTGAGAACAGCGGGGGGCAAATACGGGGCAAACATGGTCACGTGATCATTACTGCCGTTTGCTGTAAACGTAATTTTTAATCTCTCTGATTATTCTCTCTTTTGTCCTCAGCTCAAAGGAGGCGATGGAACCCGAAGAATCAGACGAAGATTTTCTTGACGCCGAAATCAAGCTGCGACCCGAAACTGTCCGATTTATTCCCGACCACAACGACACCAATGGAGACCCGTACGACAAATACGCGAAGATAAAACGAGATGAGGACTTCATGTTAACTGGCCACGATGGTCGTTACGGCGGGGACATGTTACGTTACACTACCTTGGTTAATGGAACGTCTCCTCCGCGCTCTCCAGAAGTTGCCTCTTTGGACTCTGAGAAAGTTCATTTCTTTGGTGATTTGGAAACTCGGGACGGACAGTCTGCTTGGTATGACTGTTCACTCTCTAAGCCCGCATCCCGCGAGGTACGAGATTCATACGATCAGTTCTGTAGGCCTCCTGATGCTGGTTCGCGGGACTCGATTTGCAAGTCACTAACTGAAATGAACGGGAGAAAGGGATCGCATGAACACTTGAAACCCAAGGTGGTTCAAAAGTTTGGCTCTAATAGCAGTCTACCCGAACGTCGAACAGCTAGTGGGTTGTTTCGGAACCCGCGATTTCAGCCCATAAAAGAGGAGAGCCCGCGCGAACGGGATGTCCCTCGAGGTAACGGGAATCTCGCTCGGAGACAGCCTCACCACTGGTCGACCCCGGCGGTTTTCACAAAACGACAGGATGGAAATAACAACAGCGATGAAAAAGCTTCTGATTCTGATTCGGGGGACTCGTCGAGACGAGGACGCACGAAGCGACATCGGCCTCATTCGTTGTACGAAGGCAAACTTCGGCCTATTTCGGAGCAGGCCTCGGATCCGAAGCTGCGCTGCACGTGCGACGAAGAGGAGGAGTCGGATGACTATTTTAATTATCCAACGCTAAAACTAAAGGATGAGGGCAGTCCATCTTTGGTTGGAAGGAAATCCTCTGAAACAGAATCTTCCTCCTACCTTCATCTTGACAGGTCGGAATCTCACAGATCTTCTTTCAGTGAACAGCTGAAGAGCTGGAACGAACATCAGCCTGGCAAACCGTACGACTCACACCCGAACAAGGACAAAACCCATCCAATCGATACAGACTCGGAGAATAGCGTTTCTCCGGCAATTTCTTTAGCGTCGCTTTCGGAAACGGAGAGTGATCGGGAGATTGCCCGGAAACTTTACGATAGCAACCCGAGTGCGATTACAAATAGCGCTGCGGCTGTCGCCATACCTCGGGTAGTTACGAATTTGAAGTCGAACGACTCCGAATCGTCCTCAGATGAACGTGGAAGACACGGAAGCCGAGATCGATCACGAAAACTGTCTCCACCTGTGTACAAAGAGAAGAAGCCTGTGTCTGTCACAGATTTGAACTTAAATCCCATGGAACGATCGGATTCAATGGATCAGCTTAAAATTTGCGATCCATTCTTTCAGGAAAGACATCGCGTTTCACGCTCATCGTCAAATGCATCCAGCGGGATTGGATCTGTGCAAGTGTCCTCCAGCGAAACAAACAGTATTGAGTCACCTCGGGAGGCGAGACCGCGAATGAGCTACCGAACATCTCTCGATCGCACGTCGAGTGGCTACGCCTCCTCTCGTGATAGCTACGACAATCCCGATCGTCTTCGGCCAGGTCTCGTCTCGGCACGATCATCTGTATCGAGCGACCGAACATCAACCGGCCGCGCGTCGAGCGGTTACGCTTCCTCTCGGGATAGCTACGAAAATCCGAATAATCTACGACCGGAGGACTTCTCAAAAGCTCACGCCCAAATACGGTTGAGCGGAAGAAGACCGCGATCAGACGAGCCATATGAGTTGGATCCGTCTTCAAGTGAATTGGATGAATTGGAGACCGAGGGATCTTCGTACAATCCTAAAGTGTACGACGAGATAATGGCGCTGCAACAGGAAATGGGAGTCAACTTAGACGGCAGTGATTCCAGCAGAGAGAGCTTAAAAGAAATGGAGAAACTCTCGAACTCTGAGCTGTTGAAATACTCGCCTCATTTGTCTCCGTCGAAATATAAAGTGGATTTATACAGTGACGAGGAGAAAGACCAACGATGTTCAAAGCTGATGGCGGAGTACAAAACAAACAAGAGACTGCACGATGTCAAAGCGAAAGGAAGCCAGATTTATAGAACATGGCATCTTTGATAAAATTTAACTCACCTCCGGTAAAGTTCTTACCAAAACTTTGCCTCGGTTAAGACCTGGTACTCGATCAACTTTCGTAAAATTCCGAATGTACACCCTCCCCTCCCCCACATCCCCAGTTATAAGCTGTTCAAATCTCACATGTTGAAATCCTTCCGATAATCTGTCCTCATGCCTATGTCACTGATTTGCATGCACGCATGCGCTCATGTCAATACCCAGTTAACTAAGCTTACCGAATATAATCCGATGGTCTATTAGGGTTAGGTGTTTAAGCTATTAGCTTGGTGTTTCAAGCATATTTTATTGTCGAACCCAATCAATTTGAAACGCAAAATTCTGATCTCGCCAAAAATAAGCCCTTACAAAAACTCCTTATACGAATATGAGCCCGGGGGTTATATATTTTTCGGAATTTTACGGTATCAGAGTTCTTGGGTACACACCAGAAAACCGACTCAACCTGAGTTATGAGTTGTTTTTCTTTCCTTGAAGTTTATTTACTTAGGCATTAAGTCGCGAGGACGGAGAAGCAGTTGAAGTTGTCTATGAAAACATCGAATGAAGATGGGGCTAAACGTTCTGACACTGTTGTACAACATTTCCAACATTCATTCATCGACTAACATCACACCAACATTCATCCATCGACGGAAATAGATTATGTTCACACTTGGTGACCGAGCACTACTGCCTGGGCATCGGGCACAAAATCCAAATGTGTCCACACAGGGAACCATTGTCTACTTCAGTGCCCTAATACAAGGTCTCTACCTGATAAAAGGGGGCGTTCACATTAGTACCCAGCGATAATCGTACTCGGGCACCGTGCTCGGGAACCAAGCGTGAACATAGCCTCCAATGTGGGGAGCTAACTTTGTTAGCCCAACGAATGTAGTACAACAGTATTGGAAGGTTTAGTCCTGGGTTTATTGCACCATGCTAGCAAGTGTTTGAAAAAACTTCCTGGTC
Source organism: Pavona decussata (assembly GCF_977016875.1). NCBI lineage: Eukaryota > Metazoa > Cnidaria > Anthozoa > Scleractinia > Agariciidae > Pavona > Pavona decussata. Next base: position 1,670,240 of record NW_028145755.1, read on the forward strand.
ACTGTGTCCGTGGACCTTGTTTCAGTCTGAACAGACCAACAACACTGAGAATTGAACCAGATGTACTGTTCACATTGTTTCACTTAAATGTTTCACACTGACGAATTTTCACACGCGTATTTAACTTGTTAAAGTTCCTTTTATCGTTCAGGTTAGCAAACAATCCCTTGTCATTCTTGCTAATTATTTGTGCCTGATTATGCTAGAAAATCAATTATGATTTCTATTAAGCTGATAGTATTTAATTGTCGCTTTAACTTAGTGAATTGTATTTTTTTTTTAATTTAAGTCATTGAAAATTGATTTTTATTTTATCAGATAAAATTGCATGCCACAGCTTCAATGTAAGAATGTTTTATCTACTTCGTTTGGCAAAGTAACACTTTCAATTTAAATCAAACGTTTGACTATAATCCTGCCATAAGATTTTTTCTTGATTGCTTTAAACGCCGTCTGTTTTGCTATGTAGAGCTTAGATATGACCTTATAAATACGTCAATATGTTGAAATTGTATCATTTGTATTATTAATTGTCTTGCATTTGCGTTAAAGTTTGCCTAACCATATGAACTTTATGCAAGCATATTTCTCTCGCATGGGACCGAACTGGTGACGACAGGTCACGTCGAATCTCTTAGCAACGCCGCTGATCCAAACCACTGGTTCCGCTAATTTTTCTTGTAGAAAATTATCTGGGATTTAAGATTTCTTTTTTTTTTTACCAGCAAGATGGAGGTTTTTATAGACCTTTTTCATAAATGGCGGCCGATAAATTATTCTTTTGTTTTCATGAAAATAAGCCATACATCAGCATGGGCAAAATTCAAAAGAATTTTTACTCTGAAATGAGGTTAGTAGGGCTAATTAACATACATTGAAAAGAATAATAAATCGGCCGCCATTTATGAAAAAGGTCTATAACTACAGTACCATTTCTTTGTGTGTGTGCGAATTTTCTTTGAAAATAGCGTACAAATGAAACTAAACTTCTCAAAAGTAAGTTTAAATTAATATTGAATAAGCAAAGGAATATGTTTGTCTTCTATGATTTATTACTAAATAGTTAATTAATAGTTAATTTGAAACTTATAATTAACTAAAGCTATCAGTTACAAGTTTTGAGCTAAATATTTGTAAAAAATATGTAAATAAGATATAAAACATAAATGCTAGTTTTATATTCGCAGAGAATCCTATTTGTCCTACTTAGTCCAAGAGTTTATTGATAATAATTATATACAATATTTGTCGTAATTTTTTAAGGGAATCACCTTTTGTAGCTGCATTTTATTACGGCAATAGTTAACTAGAGAACTTGAAAAACAGATTTGGGGCTTCTGTCAGCCAACCGAGAACGTTTATATCTCAACATGGTCATTGTGAACTCTATACAGCGTTGTATTCCAATCTAATGATAACTCAACGATTTAAGCATGGAAAATGAAATAAAGATTTTAATTTTACCCGTTGAATTTGTTTTGATAGAGAAAAGCTCCTCAGTTAACCTTACTATATATGACTAGCCTGTGTGCAGACGTCTCCAATTTCCTTTGAGCGTAATGAAAACACTCTTCCTTCCACTCACAGGAAACAGGAGTCCACGCGCAGGCTAAATATTGACCAACAAGACATTTTTTCGTACGTCATCGCTACTTAACCTTTGGAACAAGGGTAACACGTCTTCGACCTCGCTCCTTGCGACACACGGTCCATCTGATCTAGACTTGGATTTTAAAGTGGAGTAATTCTCCGTCACTTGATCTCTTCACCGGAGTGATTTCTGTGTAGATTCGTATAAAAAAAATATCCTTTACGATGTGGCCAGGAAAAAAAAAACTTTGTATTGCGCACCAATCCGGTTTAATCAGCATCTTTTGTCGCTTGGAGCGACACTAAAACCTGCCTGGTACAAAGTATTCAATTTTTAAGACCGAAGTGGCGCAAACTGTTAGAGAACGGATGCGCACTTTTAAATTAAGAGAGTCGGCTGAAAAAAAGAAAAAGGGTTTTATTGCAACTGCTTAAGCTACTCTACCGCGATGATCATCCATGTGTTGGAGACTCGCTTGACACTGTGGAGAGGCACCAGGAATCTAAGTAGTTCTTCTTTGTTCTTTGTCGACGATTCTTCACAATACTACATCTACACTACTCAGTTCTTTTCCCACCAGTATCCGACTGAAATCACGCCTTACTTTACAATGTGCTGTAAACATGTTTACGACTGTAACTCAACCAAGGCCAGAAGGTCCCAACCAGAGATAAGAATTGGTTTCGCCAAAATACACTAACAGGAAAGAACAACACAACTGTTCTAAGAAAATAGACAGAAAGAGAAACCAATCACGCTTAAAAAATCCTTACGTGTTTTGCTTTGATTTCAACCTTCGAGGAGGCCCAAGCCAAGGCAAACCTGTCCACAGCACAGCGGTTTACTCTAATCTTTGAACAACAGGAAATGTCAAACAATCTGGAAAATATCCATCAAAACTATCGAAAGGAAATAACAACTGTATTCTAAAATTAAAGTCAAAACACACCCTTACATTAGCTTCGTAAAACATGTACCAATTCTTTCTTTCGTAGTTCATCTACACGATACAGCCGAACCTCTTTATTGCGGACACCAAGGGAGAGGAATAAGTGTCCGTATTATAGAGATGTCCGTTTTAGAGAAGTAGGCTTTATATGGATTTCGGTCTCTCAGGGACCAAGTGAACTGTCCGTAATAGAGAGGTGTCCGTATTATAGAGGTGTCCGTAAGGAAAGGTTTCACGTATTTCACATAAATGTATGAGTTGTCCATTTTCTCATGATGTCCGTCCTTGGCTGAATTTCCCTTCATTCGCTGGAAGTGACATCCATCCGGGATCTCCAAAGCAGTTCTTGTAGATGGCAAATGATTGGTCTTTGGACAAGCTATAATCATCACTGGAGAGTACTGGACTCTCTATCAACTCCTTCGTAAGCCTGACACCTGATTGTCCAACAAGGCGTCGTGAACTCTACATAGGAAGCAAGAGGACTAAAGAACAGTACACAGCTGCGGCAGAAAGAGAAAGAGGTGCACGAAAGACCATCTCTGCCAGGTCTTCCGCTTGGTGACTTTGAGTGATAAAAGTACAGTGGAACCTCTCCTAACGGACACCTCTTTAAATACGGACACCTCTCTATTACGGACAGTTCACTTGGTCCCTGAGAGACCGAAATCCATATAAAGCCTACCTCTCTAAAACGGACACCTCTACAATGCGGACACTTATTCCTATCCCCTTAATGTCCGTAATAAAGAGGTTCAACTGTAGTCCAAAAGGGGTAATGTCTAAGAGAAAATGAAAAGGTCATTTTATGCGCATACTGCTCCAGTTGTAATCAGGCCTGCAAAGTCGCGATGTCAATGACGAATTAAAGTTAAAGAATCAATATCCTTTCACATGGAACATATCTTGTCTGAACAGGCTCCTAACTGGAGTCTTGGGCGAAAAGAAAAATCGGCGAGCCGGCTCGATTTTTGTCTTCGCCCTACACGGCTACAAACAACTTGGGAGCCCGTTGACAGGCTATATGGAACACATCCTTGGAGACCCAGGGGCTCTCCCGTTCTTACAGTAAACTTTCACCCACGAAAATCCCTTCCACCCGACTAACTGCCCCTGGGTCTCCCGGCGAGGATGTATAAAACATTACGCCGAGCTCACATCTAGAGGTGCGTTTTTTTTTTTTTGGGAGAATCCAAATTAACGGATTTGTGGTCTCAGATCATTCGGATCATGGTGCATCAAAGGAGCCGAAGAATCCTTGTCCAGAGTTTTTGATACACCATGATCCGAGTGATCTGAGATCACAAATCTGTTTTTGGATTCTCTCAAAAAAATGCACCCTAGTCTCGCAAATCATATTTCACACGGAAAAAGTCTTCACGATTCGATGTACCTCTGCTCAGCTCTGATTGGCTGGGAGCTCCTATCTTCGGTACTAATCCCCTTCTTAGAGGCGCGACAGCGATGACTGTGCAATATCACTGAAACACTTTAAAAGGAAAGAATATAGAACAGTGTGATGTCGGTAAAAATTGTATTCCTTGTTTTAGTTCATAACCGCGTTGATTTAGCAAACGGTAACCACGAGTGTCCTCAAATTTTGGGACCAATTTGAGTTACATATATGTCATCTTTTCATCCTTTGAATAACTGAACAAGATAGCAATTTTCTTGATATTGTACCCTTGTGTAAATTTCCAGCTAGTCTGGTAAATGATCTGAGTGTTTAAAGACCTGATATCTGAAGGTTTACTTCATGGAAACGTCTCTAGATCTTCTTATTTAATGGCGCAAGAAAATTGTCTTTTTAGTTTCCGTGGACCGATGTGTTGTTTTCCTTACGCATTTAACAAGAAAGGAATTTTACCTCTCTTGCGACATTATGCAAACACAGAATTGAAAAGAACAGATTAAATGGAGTGGAACATTTGTTTTGTTCTTGTGTCGGAATAAGTTTAGTTGGATACCGTGGAATGAAACAAAGACACTGGTCTGGGCAACCTTGCAATTTCCCTGAAACGGAATCCTAAAAAGCCATAGCATTTTAAATCCTTCAAAGCCGCGAAAGATATAGCCACTTGAAAAAAATTTAGTGCTCTGTTTGTTTGTAGAAAGTGAAACGAAAGTTCATTGAGGAAGTTTGGAATGTAGTTTACAACCCAAACAAGTTCGTTACCATGACACCCTGACGCAATTACTCTAATTGATGCAGAGAGAACGACCTCGGGCTTAATTTTGCATAATTAACTTTATGAACTCGGAATTTACTTTTTATTGGGTTCTTACGTTCGTTCTTTCAACGTAAAAAGATTCCACGGATAAAGAAGTCGACGAATAGTGCAAGGACGCAAAATGAACGTATTAAGATGGCAAATTATGTGAAAGCACGTTCTGGAACGAAGCTTTGTTTTCCCGGCGTCGAGCTCTTGAAATCACTTTGACATCTCAAAGACAACCTGAGCTGAAACACGTCGAGTTTTGCATGAAGACTTTAACACACCGCGTTTAAAAGAATCATCAAAGGAGTTGTAAATATTATAAACTTTATGGCCTCTAGGAATTTTCATTTACGTTCGTGGCTTATCATTTTGGTGGTCGTACTGCTCTGCGGGTCGGAGATTGCCCGTGCTAATAGTAAGTTGTTTTGCTTTTATTTACACACAAAAAAGTCAGCTGAAAAGTGCTTTGCCGCGATAAAACAGCTGAACTTTTAAATCATAGGAAATGGTGTGATTTAGCTGCTTAAAAACCTTTTTTTCCCGTTTCAGTTCCATGTGATTGTTCAGTTTGTGGTTCGACTTGTGGCGGGAGCCTTAGCTGTAATCCTGGACAATTTCTCGTAAGAAATGAAAGCGAGTCAACGTTTGGATGTTTTGAATGCCCACCCGGTCACTAGTAAGTCATATTTACCGGCTATTCTGGAGACTCTTTATGACAGCTCTTAAAAGTCACGTATCGTGATGTTATAAATCTGTATATAGTTTTGATAATGGCCTCTGTATTAGCAAGTACTTTTCATACACAGCTCATATTCAGATAGTGCACAAGTTGGTTTCGTTAACTTACGCTTATTGCAAGTAAAACAGTGGGTTACATAAGCCCAGATGTTTTGTGATTTTTTTCTTTCGAAATATGTTCTCCTATTCAAATCAATGATTTGTGGATGAATACTCAACAGAGAATTGCAAAGATCTTGAGTGAAATAGGATCTGCGATTACGTATAAGAGCCTTTGTGGTTAATAAGTTCATATCCCACTTTTCGCAAGCATACACATTTACAATATAAGATACGATAGGGAAATCTAACGTTTATTTTAGTTTACATGTAAAGCTTCCTTTCACATGACTAAAACATTCATCTGAAAACAGAGATTTTGATAACATGATTCAATTATTTTTGTCGTTCCGTGATTCAAAATGGTTGACCATTTCAAGTGGAAAAGTATGAATGTGTTATGGGAAAATTATTTTTTAAAATGAATTTGCAAAAACTGAAATAATCTTCTTTGTGTGAAGAGTAAAATTCGAGCTTTTTTGGGGGGATGGACACATTTAGGTTCTTCAGCTGTTTGTAGAAAGAAAAGATTAGTCTCAGTAAGTAGGGCCTCAGATTAAATTAAGCCTGCTGCACAACTGAGGAAAGGGCTGAGCAAACTGCCTCATGAGGCATTGTCAGGCCATGCAAGGCAATCAGCTCAGCTGTTTTCTCAAGTGTGCAGTTGAGTTTTTGCGAGATTTTTGCCTTGCGAGGCAAAATCTCAAATATCAAACATGACAGATATTTTCCTCATGGCCTCGCGAGGTGAAAAACTCACGAAAACTCAACCCCACATGTGATGAAACAGCTGAGCTAATCGCCTCGTGAGGCAGTTTGCTTAGCTATTTCCTCAAGTGTATGGCAGGCTTTAGCGCCATACTACACTGTAGCTGTACTCCTGAGCTGGACCAAAGTGATTGCAAATCAGTTTGATGTTTGTGCAGCAATAGGACAATGTTTGAGTCTCACAGGGCTGAACCACCAGCTAGAAGTAAAGTTTTGTCTTTCTACTCTGCAGAAGCCTGACATTAATTTGGGTTCAGGTCCAGTAACTGTCATGCTAAGCTTTTAGTCAGTAGTTTTCGAACAGCTGTCCTTGGACCAAGGTTGTGGCATTATGATGCTTCAGTCTTGAGCTCTTGCCATAGCTGTGGCAGGTTCTCAAAAACATCATTCTGAGACATTTATAACTTGATCTATTTTCGCTGTTCCCATAAACTGACACAGTTTTTACAGACAGATGGATGTATAACATAGAATAATTTATGTTGGATGGTGGGTTTTTGTAAATTTTGCCTTGAACTTTCAGATAGTTCCTGAAGAAACTGTGATGCTGGGTTAGTGGGGGGCACTGAAAACAAATATTTGGTTTTATCCCCTGAGTTAATTAGGCAATTTAACCACCATAAAGAAAAAAAAACTGACATTTCAAGCGTGAGTTCTTTGTCAGGTTGTATCCCATATGCTCTGACTAAGACGTAAGGCTTGGAACATCTGTTGTATAATGTTTAAAGTTGTGATGGCTGATTTACCTAAGTTATAATTTCAGTTGATAAAACGCAACATTGTTTTCAGTGTCAACTAGGTCAACAGAGTTAGCTAGCTGATAGACTGACAGTCGCTGTACAGAATCTCTTGGAGTATCTCCTGATATTTTAAATCAAGGGATATTCCATAAGACAGAGAAGGATAGCTATTTTATTACTGTTAGACCCACTGTCACCAAGGGCCATTTTCTGAGCTAGAAAAACCACAGCTGTATTACAAACAAGTTGGATAATCATGATTGCAACAAATAAATGTTGTGGTTCAATTTTATCCTTGGTTAAATTTTATTTTCCTTTCTTTTTGTGAATAGTAATGTATGATAATGAGTATAAAACAAAGGACACTAAAAATTGAACCAAGGTTAAAATTGAACCACAACAGAAACACTGTATTGTCATTCACATGCAGTCCTGTAATTCCAATTATTAATTATTGTAGCTGATACCTGTTATATTTATTTTAATCTACAGCTGTCCTGGTGGAAGAAACAGCTCTAAACCTTGCAATGAAGGCTATTACAATGATCAATCTGGACAGTCAGATATAGGAGCCTGCAAGGTGATGTTCCCGCTATTCCCTTTATTACAGCAATAGAATGATTTTGATCCTCTAACATGTAAAACTCACAATTGTTGTAGAATTTCATAATGGTGAATTTAAGCAAATATTAGCACAAAAATGAATCACTCAATATCTTTCATTGAATGGCCATTCTTTGAGATTTCATCCACAGACTCAAAAGTTAGAACCACTAAATATACAGTGCAATAAACAACACAACAGCACATGGCTCACCAGTAACTTTCATTTGAATGATCACACTTTAGGATTTGCATCCACTGACTAAAGTATTACAACCAGCTTATACTACATAATAAACAGCACCAGCCAAAAGTACTGCTCAGTAGCTCTCATCTGAATGGTCACACTTTAGGATTTCACCCACAGAGTCAAAAGCTCGAACCACCTTGTACAACATAATAAACAGCACCACAGGCAAGTACTGCTCAGTAGCTTTCATTTCAATGGTCACACTTTAGGATTTTATCCAGAGACTGAAATATTATAACCACCTTGTATAGCAAATAAACAGCACCTCAGGAAAGTACTGCTCAGTAGCTTTATTTGAATGGTCACACTTTAGGATTTCATCCACCGACTCAAGAGCTAGAACTGCCTCGTACAGCATACTCAACAGCACCACAGAAAAGTACTGCTCAGTGGTTTTCATTTGAATGGTCATGCCTAAAGGTTTCAGGCCTGTACTCTGACAAAAGGGTTAAAATGCTAACACAGGCTTTTCCTTTTTATTAGGAATGTCCTCCAGGCTTTTACTGTCCTGATAAGGGTCAACCACCAAAACCTTGTGAAACGGGGTACTACAGCAATGGCACAGGACAAATAAAATGTCTCATCTGTCCAGAAGGTTCTCAGTGTGAGAACCTTGCATCAAAACCCACTCCTTGCGCTGAAGGATTCTACAGTGCTGAAGGAAATGCAACATGTACAATTTGTCCTGAGGGGTACAAATGTCCTAATGGCACATCACCAGCAGTGTGTCCTCGGGGACAATTTGCACCTATTCGATCCACAGCCTGTCAGGCATGTCCTGCAGGCCATAAGTGCCCTCGGCAAGGAATGTCTGCCCCAGAGAGCTGCCCCGATGGACAGTACACCAACCAGACCTTACAGGAAGGATGTAATATCTGTGAAGCGGGTCGGCAGTGTCCAAATGGTGATCGATCCGTGCCATGTCCGGCTGGCTACTTTAGTAAATACGGACAGTCTAATTGCACGGCTTGCCAGTCAGGAGATTACAGCAGAGCAGGATCATCCAACTGTATTCCATGTCCAGCAGGGAAACAGTGTGTTGGTCCTGCACTTGAGCCAGTAAACTGTACTTATGGAACTTTCTCTGGTCAGGGAGAAAATGTCTGTAAACCCTGTCCACAAGGTGAGTGTGCAATTTTGTAAGAATTAGAAATCATTCAGCATCCAGTAAGCTGTTTAGCCAGTTTATAAATGACTTAGACAGTCAATCATGTTAGACAAGAACTCAATCAATGAGTCAATCAAACAATAATATTAATCAATCATTTTGTCTGTCAGTCAATCAATCAATCAGTCAGTCAGTCAGTCAATAAGTAAATCAATCAATCAATCATTTTGCCAGTGGATCGGTCAGTCAGTCAATCAATCATTCAATCAATCTATCTATCAATCAATCAATCAATCAGACTGTCAGTCAGTCAGTCAGTCAGACAGTAAGTAAATCAATCAATCATTTTGCCAGTCAGTCAACAAGTGAGTCGGTCAGTCAGTCATTCAATCACTACCCCATCAATCTGTCAGTCAAATCAATCAATTAATCAATCAAATCAATCAATCGATCTGCCAGTCAGTCAGTCAGTCAGTCAGTCATTCCATTACTGATCAATCAATCAGTCAATCTAATCAACCAATCAAGCAGTTGTCAATCATTTGCTCATTCATTCAAACAGGTAGTCTCACCAACAGTCATTTGTGCCTGCTGCTATGATTTATTGAGTGATAACATTAATTTAATGTGAACAATTTATCACTTTTCTTTTAGGTTACCAAAGTACACCAAGCCGTACATCTTGTACGCCCTGTGCAGCAGGTTTTTACTGCCCTGATCCAAGGTTTGTCAATGATTATTTCTTTGCTGGAAATTTAAGACTTGGCATCAATGCTCACAGCAGATGATTTGTTTCATTTTTAGTAACCCACCAGTTCCATGCCCTGCTGGAATGTACTCTTCAGGAGGAAGATTTGAAAATTGCACAGCATGCCCAGCCGGTAGTGCTTGTCCTGATCCAGCTGGTGCACCTGTGGCTTGCACAGGAGGTAACAAACTCTTGATAGTAGCTCACAGTTAATTGAAAGGGAAAAATAACCTTGTTAGCTGACCACTCACAAAAGCAATGAACCAGTGAAAGTAGGTTTGAATTAGAGAGTCTAGCTTTCTTCATATTTTCAAACTTAGCCTTTTAGGATCTTGTAAATTATTTTATGTGTATATTTGTATAGCTCTGTCATGGTGGCATCAGCATTATTGTCCATAATAATCACTTAAAATTAAAAATGTTATTTTGCAAGGCTAAAGAAGTTAAAAGAAAAAGAAACTGGATGATTTTGATTAATTACATCATCTTCATTGTATTGTGTAGTGGTTAGATAGGGTATTTTTTTAAGTAAATTTTCTTTTGAAACTAGTGAGTAAAAATGATAGGAACACTTTATTATCTTTAATGTTCAGTCAACAGTTCTTCTTTTGTCGTATGGCTTATGCCATGGCTCCCTCCATTGCAATCTCCCCTTCTGCATTTAAGACCCAAGCTTCCTTCTTAGCACCAGTTCCTAAGCTCATCAATCGTTGATGACTTTAATATTTGATCATCATTTCAGCCACATATGCAGAAGCATTATCAACAGAATGCAAGGTTTGCCCAGCCGGTTACAGTTGCCCAGAGAACAAAAGAACACAGATTTGTCCATTTGATGATGCACTTGGATATTTCTACAGTACTGATTCAAGTAAGTTGTAAAAGAGGGCTTTGTGAATCATAAAGAAAACTTTTGTGTAAAATAACAAACTGGAACTTAGTGGCATACAGTGGAACCCCCATTTTATGATTGTCGATCTAATGATATTCCCACTTTAACGATCAATGTTCTGTGTTCCTGCAAAAGTTATTTATAAATCGGTTGTTGGTTTACAACGGTATTGCAATTTAACAATGTGAGTTTCCTTTCCCCTTGCCATATTGTAAAATGGAGGTTCCACTGTACTGTTTTATTAAACAAAATTTAATTATCAATGAAAGTGGTTTGTACATCTTCCCTTAACCCTTTAAGCCCCAGTGGTGACCAATATCAAATTTCCCCTTACAATGCTGCTGATTAAACATTTAAGTCAGGAGAATGAAAGAAATAATCTCCAAAGATGAAATGCCTTGATTTTTAGACAAATTCTCCCAACTTGTAACAAAAGAAATATGGAGGACAGTAAGGAGAATATACCTGTTGATTTATTTGGAGCTCAACTTATTATTATTTTTCAGTGGTTTCTTGTGCACAGTGTCCCAATGCAAGCACAGGACAAATCTGCGAATCACGCTACAAGCTGCCAGTAAGCTGCAACGCTGGAGAAATCCCTAGCAACAATGGAACCGTCTGCATTAGATGTCGGCCAGGGTTTTTCTGCCGCACACCGCAAGAAGGTGAAGTTCCATGTACAGTAGCAGGACAGTACTCGCTTGGTGGAGCAACGGAATGCTATGACTGCCCAAGAGGCTATGCCTGCGCAAACAGTGGGTCCCTTCCTCAGCCTTGTGCACTGGGAAGTTATGCAGACGGTACGAACTTTCAGAGCTGCATTCAATGCAAACCTGGTTTTAAATGTCCAACAGCAACTGGTAGTCGTGTGGCATGCGCAACAGGTATGGGGATATTTTTGATTCACAGTAGTCAGGAATGTACATTGTAATAGAGCAGTAAATAAAGAACAACTCATAGAGCAACTGTTACCTTCAAACTTACTCTTAATGTACTCAAATTAAAATTGGTGAAAAGATGGAGGGGGAAAACAGCCAACATAGAGAAGGAGTCATACAGGGCTGGGTCTGGATGTCTGAGAACTCACCATTCAAATTGGTTTCCATTCCTACAATTTCCAGCCACATTTGAAGAATGAATTTTTGTTGACACCTACTTTTAATTTTGATTGACACATCTTATGAAAGTTAACCTTGCAGGATACAATTGTAAATCCTATTTGGGAATAATTTTTCAACTAGCAATATATAAACTTGCCTTATGCTGGCTACGTCCGTGACTAGAGAAAGCTATTACCCTGACTATGAAAAACCTATTTCGATAGACAGAGTAACAACCTCCATGTTTGATTTCATTTCAATCAGGTACGTACAGTGATGTGGCTGCAACAGACTGTACACCTTGCCCTCCTGGTTCTGCCTGTCCAAACACATCAGACTCTACCAAACAGGTTGCATGCACTCCAGGGACGTATTCTATTGGTAGTGCTGCACAGTGCACAATATGTCCACCTGCAAAATTTTGCCCAAGCACTGAGTAAGTTGGTACAATGTGAATGCTAATCTATACAACATGAAAAATTGTAAATGTTGTATTCAGCTTGTCACAAGGTAATAGAGCATAATAAACAGCACCACAGGAAAATACTGCTTAGTAGCTTTCATTTGAATGTGCACTCTTTATGATCTCATTCACAAACTCAAAAGGTAGAACCACCTTAGACAGCATAACAAACAGCACCACAGGAAAGTACTGCTCAGTAGCTTTCATTTGAATGGTCACACTTTAGGATTTTATTCACAGGAGAAAGGATTCTCACCATGTTGAATGACTTACCATGAACTCCTTAGCTTTGAAAGTTATGCTCTTGATTAAGCAAACAACTAACTTGATCAAATTAATGTTAATTTCTCTAAAACCACAGCAAAGACATTGTACTTGCTTGTGAACCTGGATATTTCTCCATGGGTGGAAAAGATAAATGTGAAGCATGTCCTCCGGGATACAAGTGCCCTAGCAAAGATGGCAGCAGCAACCAAAAATGTTTAGACGGCGAGTATTCTATTGGGGGTGCCACAACTTGCACATCTTGTCCTAAAGGTTTTGCGTGCCCTAACACTACCACAGATTACATGATTAAGTGTGAACCTGGATTTTATGCAACTAAAAAGAAGACAGAGTGTACAGCATGCCGTGCAGGATTGTAAGTATTCAATTTTCCATCATCATCATCATCATCATCATCATCACTCCTTATCATTCCCAGGAGAGCATAGGGTTTCCATTACAGTACATGTCATGTCACATGATTTCTCGCTATGCATTTTGGCTCTGTCCCACATACCCTGCTAGCAGAGGTTTCTTTCTGGTAAGTCTTTTGGCATGTAGGAAGTCATTCGCATCTCTAGTGTTTTGCATACTCGGCTAGTTTACTTCCCTAGGGAAGTAAACAAGCCAACAGCGCGAAATACCAGAGACGCGAAAAACTTCGTAGATGCTAAAAGACTTACCAGAAAGAAACCATTGCTGGCAGGGTATGTCCTACGTGATTTGACTCATTGTTTTGGCCCTAGGGAAGGAAACTTCGTCTTGAAAGTAAAGTGTCCACATTTGTACAGTTCCTCACTTCCACCTTAAAGTTAATTTACCTCTAGTCTCTTTTGCTATGAAATGCAGCGATTGTCGGCTATAGTTATGGAGAACCAAGTGTGTAAGAGGTTAACCTTCCACACAAACATTTCATTGCTTCTCTAAAACATTTTGCTTTCAGCTACTGTCCATACACTGACAAGAAGGAGGAGCTTCCTTGTGAACTGGGCTATTATTCCATTGGTAATGCGTCATCTTGTGAATTGTGCCCCCCTGGATACGAGTGCCCATTTCAAGATCAAGCTGTCAGGTATTTTACAGTGATAAGCATCAAATTTCTCCTCATAATATCAATGCTTATTCATGAGAATTATGTTTATGATCACCCAAGGTGAATTTTCTTCATATTTTAATAACTTCTCCCCAGTACTTTTATAAGAAAAGTATGAGGACAAGATAGGAGAATTTGTTCTTTGATATTAGGGGTTAAATGGTTAACTGATATAAACCCAGTATTACAGGCATGTAACCCTTCAATCTTCAATGGTGATCAGCACTTTAATAATTTCTCCTCACAGCTTCACTATTTATTAAAAGTAAAGGTCACAAAATTATATGTCAAGTATAAACAACCACAAAAGTCTGCATTAGCTGAACTTTGTTTACGTTTTGGTCTCTCCATCTTCTCTGCATGTATACAGTATAAGGTGGTAAAGTGAGTATTAAGCAGGTGCCTCTCTTCTGTCAGGAAGGGTGAGCTTGTGAATGTAGCTGCCAAAATTCTGTTTTACAAAACGTTATTCATAGTACTCAGCAGAATAATCGGAATGTTACCTGGAATATATTTTATATCTCTTTATTTATTTCTTTATAGGAACCTTTGTCCAAATGGAACCTATTCTTTAGGGGCTCAGATTAAGTGTACCATCTGTCTCCCAGGCAGCAAATGTCCCTCGATTACTGAAGGGCCTACTATTTGTCCATCTGGATATTTCAGTGAAAGGAATGCAGCTGATTGCAAGCTGTGTGAGGCTGGCAAGCAGTGCGCTGATCCAGCATGTAAGGGAATTAATGTAATGCTTTGGTGTGTTAAAATTGTTATTTAAGGTAAAATTGTAAAAATTGGAGTGCCAAGTCAAGTTTTACCAAGGTACTTTATCATGTCATTTAAATAAAAAAATAAAAATTAAAAAAGGAAGCAAGGTCGATAGTGGTAAAAATTGGATTACTGAACTGTGCTTACATGTATGTGTCTTAACCTCTGATCTGCCAACAGGAGCTCAATTTGGCGTTAGAATTCTGGAACAAGTTGTTTTCAGTGACAGTTAAAAATATCATTGAAGGCAGGGTGGATAAGACTGGAGTAATGGTTTGGTTATTTTTGTATTTTAGCTCCTGAGCCCTGTCCTCCAGGATATTATTCTAGCATAGGATGGATTCAGTGTTTACCTTGTAAGAGAGGATATAGATGCAAGGAAGGATCAACCACAGACAGCCCACCTGAAGGTGAATTTAATAAGCTGGCTTCAACGTGCATGTTTTTAGGATGGTGTTCCTGTCCATAATTATGTTCTGTGCACTCAAGATGGTTCTAGAAATTTGGATTTCTTAAGGGTGGTGCCTACTGAAACAAAGATGTTTAAATTGCATGGTTCTTTACTATCTGGCAAAAGCAGATCTTAGCAAGATATGTTGCAATCCAAAAAGAAAATTGGAGGTAACTGTGCATTTTTCAGCGATAAGAAAACACCATGCATTGTTCTGCATTTTAAGGCTTTTTAGGTAATTATTACTATTGCTTGATTATACATGTATGGTTACCTACTCCCCCTCCCCCATTTTTGTTTTTGGATTCCAATAGCCCATACTAATATATATATATATTTGCTCTTCCCACATATTCATAAACCACGCAAAACTACCTCTGAGTCAGCATTACGAGGCACTGTCCTGAAGGCTGATTTAGATACATGTAGTGTGACTTTTGTTTACAACTGTCATGTGTGACTTCTGAAGCAAGCATACAACCCAGGTTGCCATTGCCTGTGCTTATCACATGATTGATTCAATTCCATTAACATTGTACATGTCATCTGTAATAATCTTTAGGAAGTTGTAGCTTTGATTCATGTAAAACAATACTTGTTTGTGTTGTTGGCTTTTCCTAAGCATGCTGCATACATCCAGATTCTCTTATAGAATAGTCATCGTCACTGTTAAATTTCATGTGATATTTTCTGACTCTAAATCATCCCACCTCTTTTTCAGATGTGTGCCCTGAGGGTGGATGGTGTGATGGACGGACGCTTTTCCCCTGCCCACCGGGAACTTATAACCCTTTTAATGGTTCACAATCGCAGGAAGCCTGCAAGGCGTGTCCATTGGGCTACTTCTGTCAGGACAGTGGCACAGTTGACTACAAACCACATGTCTGTCCAACAGGACATTACTGTCCCCTGGGAACTAAATTTCAAAATCAGTTCCCTTGCCCTGCGGGCACATACAACCCTAATGTCAACCAGTCATCCCGTGCTCTGGCTTGCTTACCTTGTAGTGCTGGTGATTACTGCGTTGCTGGTTCCAGTCAACCAACTGACTGTCCACCAGGTTATTACTGTCCTAGTGGCACTGGCTCAAGAACGCAGTTTGCTTGTCACGCTGGAACTTATAACGATGTGTTTGGACTTAAGAATTACACCGAGTGTAAGGCTTGCCCTCCTGGGTCATATTGTCCAGATGGTTCGCTTACTGAACCAACAATTTCACCAATTCCTTGCCCGCCAGGTACATATAATCCTCACTGGAATGTCGGTCACTTATTGAACTGCATCCCATGCACGGCAGGTTACTTCTGCCCTCAGGCAGGGCAGGTCAATGCAACTGAGATCTGTTACGAGGGATATTATTGTCCAAACGGCACAATAGCTGGGCACCAGTTCCCATGTCCTCCTGGAACTTATGGGGACAAAGCAGGTCTGACTCTCCCAGATGAGTGTATAATCTGTCCTCAAGGGAAGATATGTGGCTGGGGTACTGGCATAAACAACAACAACACTTGGGTGGATTGTCGCCCTGGACACTACTGTCCTCTAGGTGAGTTGTTTATTGATTATGAGGCGCTGACCAGTGAACATCATTCAATCATTATTTTGTATATCTGTACTTCAAGACTTCCCCACAAATTCAGAAGTTAGAACCTGCATGTTGTACAACATAATAAACAGTAGCGTAGGAAAGTACTGTGCAGCAGCTTTCATTTGAATGGTTGCACTTAATGATTTCATCCATGGACTCAAAACTTAGAACCACCTTGTACAGCATAATAAACAGCACCACAGGAAAGTACTGCTCAGTAGCTTTCATTTGAATGGTTGCACTTAATGATTTCATCCATGGACTCAAAAGTTAGAACCACCTTGTACAGCATAATAAACAGCACCACAGGAAAGTACTGCTCAGTAGCTTTCATTTAAATGGTTACACTTTAATGATTTCATCCATGGACTCAAAAGTTAGAACCACGATAAACAGCACTGCAGGAAAGTACTGAATCAGTAGCTTTCATTTCGCAGACTTAAAAGTAAAAACCATCTGGAACATTGCATTCAATATCTCCAGCAATTATGAGTATAATAATAATACTAACATTGGTTTTTATAGCGCAAAAATCATTAGTTGTCCTAAGTGCTTTACAATGTAAGCTTTACATGTATGTAAAGTATGTCAAAAGCATTCTATTATATCTCTACTCAGAATAGTCTTCTTTACATAGCATTGCATTTTCTTTGTTTAGCCAGCCAGATGCTTTCAAAAGGCAAAGCGTATACTTTAGAATTTTCTTACAACACTGATACTGCGGCTGTTATTTTATATGAACATGTATATATGTTATATGTTATTTTATATAATTTATATAATATATGTTATTTTATATAATTATAATACTAGGAATGCTCAGTCCTTCCGCTTGCCACTGTGCAGAGCGAACACCAGGAAGTTTCCAATTTACTTTCAAGGTCCAAACTTTTATAATTCGCTAAATTCTGACATAACTAGTTCTCCCTCCTCCGCTTCTTTTAAAAGAAAGCTTAAAGATTTTCTTCTCTCTAGGTATTAACTTCTGCAAGGCTGTATTTCTTAACTAACTTACTTAATATGTGTGTGCGTGTGTGTGTGCGTGTGCGCGGTCAAAGTTAATTATCATAAGTCCATATTGTAATTCTAATATAAGATAGCTATTTTTTAAAAGTGAGGAAGCCTGACTTTATAAGCCTCGTGGTTTCTTTCAGGTTTTCTCGCCATTTATTTTCTTTCGTCAATTTTCATCATTTTTTTTCCATCTGTAATTGTTGTATATTCTTCTTTTGCTTCCATCTTCATGACTGAACAGGCACTGGCTCAGCAACCAAATTCCCGTGTCTTCCTGGAACGTACTCAAGTAGAACAGACTTGTTTAATGCATCGCAGTGCGACACCTGTGACGCAGGGAAGTATTGTCCAGGTGGAGAGGCAGCACCTAGAGGTGACTGTCCACCTGGTTATTACTGTCCAAGCGGCACTCGAGTGGCTGAACAGTTTCCATGCCCCAATGGCACTTATAATCCAGAATTTGGAAGGTCAAGTGAAGACCAGTGTCTTAACTGCACTCAAGGACATTTCTGTGAGAAAGCGACTGTGCAGCCTGTGCCATGCCCTATAGGTAAGTGGAGCTGCGCTATGAAAATACAGACAGCTGGTGAAAGAATTTTCATTTGAAAAATAATTAGCATGCTTAACTTAAATGCTAGCGAAAAAGTGTTTGGTATTCAAAAAGAATTGGAAGTTACCTATTGTACAGCAAAGCTTCTAGTATATAATCTCTTGCAGATTTGACAACCTGTTGTTAAGTGTTCTCCAGAATGTACGTTCTTTGACTGTCTTGTTGTTTCTTCAAGGAATAAATCATTTTCTCAAACTTATTTTTGAGTTTGCAGATTTAACAACTCCTTGGTTCTTGATTCTGGATCCCAGATCCTTGAATCCCGTGTCATGAAACTTGAACGTCGAGAGGTTCGAGATGCAAGAATCGAGTTTCAAGGATCGAGTCAACTTACATTTAGACCGTGCGGGAGGTCGTGGGTTCAAACCCCGGCCGGACCACCACTCAGGGTCTTTAAATGACTGAGGAGAAAGTGCTGCCTTTGTAATGACATCTGTAGGTCCCGTCTCACAACCCTTGATCGTAATAATTTTGTGGGACGTTAAAGAACCCACTCATCTCACTGTTCGTAAAGTGTAGGGGACATAGTTCCTGGTGTTGTGGTCTGGTCTTTGTGTGCATTGGTCTGGGAGGGTGAGGCTAGATCACATATGGAGGCGGCAGCCAGAGGCGCTTTGTATATGCTGACGTCCAATCTCACCCTCTGGATATGATTGGTTATTGATTGTAAAGTCACGCGTATGTTGTGACTGATTTAATAAAGACTTTTAAGACTTCTACATTTGAGCAACACGGTACATAATTATTTTTTTTTTAGGAACGTACATGCCCAATGGTCACAACTCATCTAGTGGTGAAGTTGTTGGGAGCCCTGCTGGATATAAAGGAGCCTGTCTGGCCTGCCTTGCTGGGCACTTCTGTCTTAATGGTACTGTTCTGCCATACCCCTGCGGGAAGGGAAAGTACACCGATCCAGGGCAGTCAGTATGTCAGACATGCTTAGCTGGCCGATACTGCGACAATGAAACCACAACAGAAACAGCTATGAATACTACCAAGCTTTGTCCGGCTGGAAAGTACTGTAGAGCTGGGCTCAGTGATGTCAGTGAAGCTACTGATTGCAGCAAAGCATACTACTGCCCAGAAGGTTTGTATTGTATTGTGCATGTCTATTTTAGCCCCATGTGCAGAAAGCAGCAGCAGCAGCAGCAGTAGTAGTAATAGTAGTAGTAGTAGTAGTAGTACCACCACCACCGCCCATAGTCAAATTCACTCAGGTTTGAGACAAAATATACAATACAATCCTAAAAATATAATTATTGCTTTTATTACATATTATGTTAGAGTGGTTTTCAATTGAGTGTTGTAAAACCAGAACCAAATAAAGTTATTTCTCTGGCCAATCACAACAGATGTAAACAGCACAATCAGAAAATCAGAACTCGAAGCAAATACATGTAACCTGCGTCAAGCGCAGGAAAATGTATGCGACCAAGCAGATTGGTTTTGGTTTGGCTTCCCATTGGTTGAGAAAATAAGGCAAATTTTGCCAACCAATCGTAGCGTCTAGTAAAGCAAAACCAAAGCAAAGGCGAAATTACTTTCGACACTCAACTGAAAACTGCTCTAATTATTTACTAACAAAATACCTGTTTTCCATGAATGCCGTACCTTTAATTATTAATGTAGTAATTATCTTAAAGTCTCTTAAATTCACCAGAGATCCTGCTTGCCTCACATTCTGAGGGAGTATTCCAAAGAACAACACCATTATAGTTAAAACTATTATGAAGATAATTAGTTTGTGGCAGTGGAATAGCTAGTTTATTTACAAACAATAGCTAGTTTATTTACAAACAATAACTAGTTTATTTACAAACAATAGTTAGTTTATTTACAAACAATAGCTAGTTTATTTACAAACAATAACTAGTTTATTTACAAACAATAGCTAGTTTATTTACAAACAATAACTAGTTTATTTACAAACAATAGCTAGTTTATTTACAAACAATAACTAGTTTATTTACAAACAATAGCTAGTTTATTTACAAACAATAAATAGTTTATTTACAAACAATAGCTTGTTTATTTACAAACAATAACTAGTTTTTCAAAATTGATTTAACTATAAAAGTTAACATTAAAAGAGAACGACGTTTCGACCGTCCGACGGTCATTTTCAAGTTCAAAATGAGAAGTAAAATATGTGCTTATATACAATTGTGAAAAAACTAATGAGATACTGACTTAAAAAGCTCTAAGATATTCATAAACAACGTTAACTTTTATAGTTAAATTAACTAGTTTATTTACAAACAATAGCTAGTTTATTTACAAACAATAACTAGTTTATTTACAAACAACTAGTTTATTTACAAACAATAACTAGTTTATTTACAGACAATAACTAGTTTATTTACAAACAATAACTAGTTCATTTACAAACAATAGCTAGTTTATTTACAAACAATAACTAGTTTATTTACAAACAATAACTAGTTTATTTACAAACAATAGCTAGTTTATTTACAAACAATAACTAGTTTATTTACAAACAATAGCTAGTTTATTTACAAACAATAGCTAGTTTATTTACAAACAATAACTAGTTTATTTATTGGGGGCAGGAGTACCCAATGAGAACATTAAAGCAAAGCATTTAAAATGCTGTCTCCTATGTTCCCGTGTCGTTTTGTGCTATTTTAAGAGCATATTTGGTGTCAACTAATACAGTTTGATCTGCCCAGATACTTTAGCTGACAATTTAAGTAACTAACATTCATGTTGGAGTTTCACTGTTGCCGTCAATTTTGTAGGTACGCCTAGAGAGATTCCATGCCCTGTTGGAACATTTAATCCAAACAATAATGGTAAAAGTGTGTACGACTGTTCCATGTGCACTGCTGGAAAATACTGCCAAGAAAAATCCATCGTTGAGACTGGCGACTGCAGTCCTGGCTTCTACTGTCCAACCAACATTACAGATGGTGTCTCAAGCCTACGTATTGGTTCCTATGGCCCTAAGCAGGTTCCCTGTCCCAAAGGAACCTTCCTGAATGAGACGGGGGGAAGGTTTGTGGAGGATTGCAAAGAGTGCATCATTGGAAACTACTGCCCAACTGGGTCTGAGACGCCGACGATTTGTATCACTGGCCATTACTGTCCTCCTGGGTCTGGTGATCCTCAGCCATGCCCAATTGGAACATTCAATAATGGCAGTGGAGCCTATTATCTTGAGAACTGTACACAGTGCACACCTGGATGGTGAGTAACTCTACCTTAACATGTTAAAATAAATTATGACAATCTCCTGCCCAGGCCAGTAATTAGTGAACTTAAGAAGTGACGACAGCAACACCAACGAAAATATCACTTGAAAATATAACACTTCATTTGCACTACTTATTGATTATTTCAACTCATTTAACTTCTTCTAAAACGGCAAACTACCCAGGAACCAAATTGGTAGGCGTGGCACTCAAGTCAGGAAAGAGTATGGAAAACTAACTCTCGTGTGTTCATATTTTTCACAAAACCTTGCATTTGATAGTTTTTTAACGTTCTTAGTTTACACAGGACAACAAAGAAATGTACCAAATTTACATGTAAAATGAAAATGCACAGCGATTTTTTTCTCCTTAAAATAACCACACCCAAATCTCACAGATCAGCTTGCAGTGCAATTTTTAGTGGAATGGCAAGTCCTAACCAATAAACATTCTGTAGAAGGGGTATGATAATTTTCTGAAACAACAGAAAATCCATGTCTTTATTTAACACCTTTTTTTCTGAATGAGCTTGCACATAAGAAGTGAAGCTAAGTGATGTCATGTTGTTTCTCAAAAGGTACTGTGATGCGCAAGGTCTGTCTATTCCTCGAGCTCAGTGTGACCCTGGTTATATCTGCATACGCGGAGCATACACAGGAACACCAAATGATGGTATCACAGGCAGACCATGTCCTGAAGGGACATTCTGTGTTACAGGTTCTTTTGAATTTGATTCCTGCTCTCCTGGGACGTACAGTAAGAGTACTGGTGGAACAAGTGACCAGGATTGCAAGCCATGTGATCCTGGTTACTACTGCTCAAGGAAGCAGCTGACAGCACCAGAAGGGCCGTGCTATGCTGGGTATTATTGTCCAGAGGGATCCACATCTCCCAATCTCACCGCTACCCCGGCTGGTCATTTTACTCGATTGGGATCTTCAGAGCCACAGCCATGTTTACCAGGAACCTATCAACCCCATGACAGACAGAGTAGTTGCCGGCCTTGTGATGGAGGGTATTATTGTCCTACAAAGAACATGACCCATCAGCTTGAATGCGAGAGAGGGTATTACTGCCCTCCCGGTTCAGACAGACAGTTTGCTTGCCCTGCAGGGACATTTAACAATCACACAAAACAGGTTTACAACTCAAGCTGCTTAGGATGCCCTGCTGGAAAGTTCTGTAATCCAACTGCACAAGCTGTTCCTACAGGTATTTGGATTGATCAAAGGGAACTGGTCATAACAAGTTTAAGTACAGGAAAAAAAATTATTGGCTGTAAAACTTGAGTTGACACAGAAATATTCAGCTAGCAAGGGTTGAGCATTGCTTGATAAACAAGAAAAGTGAGGTTTGAATCCCATTTTGATTACTGCTGAATAGAGGGGTGGATATGCAGTAAAGGCACCATCTTTTGAGTTTGAGGAAGTTGAGGGAAGGGGGGGGGGGTGCAGGGTGAGACCACCATCTATTTTGTGGTTTGGTGGGTCCTGTTTGAGTATTACGTAGCTTAGCCACTTCTCTTACGTTCAATTGTTTACTGTAACTCTTTTGATCAGCATCAAATTTCTCCTGGTAATTTCAATGCTTATTCAACCCCCAAGGTCATGAGAATTAAGGATATGATCACCCAAGGTGAATTTTCTTGATATTTTGATAACTTCTCCCCAGCTTGTATAAGTAAAGTTTGGGAACAAGATAGAAGAATTTGTTCTTTGATATTAGAGTTAAAGGGTTAAAAACTTTCTGTTCCCTGTTCTAAATACAGGGTCCATACATCTAGTCTTAAATTCTTGAAAAAATGTGGAAATCAGCTATTTTTAGCTGCATATGGAGAATTTCAAAAGATCAATCTCTTTGGATCAGCTGATATATTTCACAGAATGCTGTTAATAAAGTAACATAGGTCGGACAAGGCCCTACAGGACATAAAACAGGGTGCAAAAAGAATAATTATTAATAATTACAATGACAACAACATCTGGTCAATGCATTGTTTCTCTTGTTCACTAGGGGACTGTGATGCAGGTTACATCTGCTGGTTCAATGCAACAAGACCAACCCCAACCTTTGAGGTGGGTGTTTTGGAATGGGGCAGATTGTGTACTGCTGGGCATTACTGCCCTGCAGGAGTTACCCATGAAGTAGCTTGCAAACGAGGCACATACCGGTAAGTGTTTCTTGTTTTTGCTTTGCCACTAAGGCCATGTTAGGTGATGATGTAGGGAAACGTAGACCATGATGTAGAGAAATGCCACAAAACAGTTAGCTAGGTTAGGTTAAGTGTCAAACGATTGGTTTGGATGCATCTTTGCACTTGTTTAAACAAGTGTGACCAAAGAGTTAGTAAGAGTTATTCTACCAAGAGGCAAGTCCAGCTAGTGGTCAGGGTTGAACCTGGAACTTTTCTTAAAAATAATCATGTGAATAATTATATGGATCTGAAAGTGAGCAAGGGTGTTTATGTGAAGATTACAATGAACATTACTTAAATAACAAACTGCAGTTATTATGCATAATGCAGATCACAGCTCACTGGAATTCTCTAATGTTCTTCTACAGTCCAGTAACTGGTGGTAAGGCTGAAAGTGATTGTACCCAGTGTGATCTCGGCAATTACTGCAATGGTACAGGAAGGACGGCAGTTGCTGGTATCTGTGCTCCGGGTTATCATTGTTTACGTGGAGCTAGAATACCAAAGCCTAACAATGACTCCACGGGAGGAATCTGCCCTAGGGGACACTTTTGTGCGGCAGGAAAACAGCCAGAAGAATGCGGTCCAGGTAAAGGACTCTTTTATTACTTGAAGGGATCTCGCTAAGATTTTTGCACAGCTGAGTGGTTTTAGACCCGATAAAACATGTGATGCGAGTTTTTTGAACAGCTTCAAAAACATTCCTGGAAAAGCATGTGTCAAGAGAGTCCATAACAATGATGCTTTTGTGAATGTTGGAAATTAGCATACGAGAAAAACATGAAACACTGCATACGTACTAATAAGGAGGAGGTTTTAGCAGGTTTTAAAACCACTGCACGTGATTTTTTATCAACCATTTGATAGGCCAATGGGCTTATGAATTATTAATGAGTTTTTTGAAAGAGATCTTATCATCAGCTGAAATTTCAACAGAGCACATGTCAAATACTCAAGGCTCATTTTAAGGGTGTACTGTTCAAAAGAGCTTGCTAGGTTGATTTAATAAACCTGCTGAGACTTTTCTTAATTCCCCCCTCCCCCCAATTACTCAATATTTTTAGCGTTTTTCCTTGTCCTTCTAAAAGTTCTGTGTTTAAACAAGGTCAAAAGTTATAAACACTTCACCAGCAATATTTCTTGTAAATGTATAATTATGTTGTGGAACCCATTGTACAATGTACTATTCCATTCACTTACATGTCATTTAAGTGGATGGAATTTAACCCTTTATAGGGAGCTAAGGCCATTAAACATTTCTCAGTATGCCTGTATCAGTATCAGTGACTGAATAATACATCATTCTCATTTATTATCAGGCTTAAAATATACCATCACATTTATTCCAAAACTGGAAATGTGCTGACAGAAGTCCATTTTGTTAATTCCTTTGCCAGGTTTTCATGCAGCTGTCGAAGGCAAAGAAACTTGTGATGTGTGTCCTGCTGGCACGGAATGTATTTTAGGAACAATCAACCCACCACCCTGTCCTCAGGGTTATTACTGCCTGGTGGGATCAGATAACAATGGACAAAAGAAACCTTGTCCCATTGGAACATTTGGCAATAGAACTGGGCTTAGAACAGAAAGTGAATGCTCATTCTGTCTAGCTGGGCGCTACTGTGAGACTGCAGCCTTGAAAGCTGTAACTGGCCTGTGCGATGCAGGGTACTTCTGCCTGAAAGGAGCCAAGACAAGAACTCCCCCGGATGACCCTGATAATAATCCAAGATGGTTTGGTGAATGTCCTGAAGGAGGATATTACTGTGAGCAAGGCGTCTCTGCCGAAACAGCCTGTCCACCTGGAACCTTTGCACCCGGTAATGTCGGCAAATTAACCTCACAAACTGATTGTACACAGTGCACAGCTGGTCATTACTGCGAGCTTGGACATCAAGTCGCAGTGACGGGTGAATGTGATGCTGGGTTTTACTGTCTTGAGGGCTCACCAACCAAGAGACCAACCTCCTCTGTTGGCAACATATGCCCTCCTGGGTATCATTGTCCCCAAGGGTCAACCTGGCCGCAACCTTGTCTTCCAGGAACATATACCAACGCTAGTGGTCAAGCGACGTGTCTGGACTGTCCGGCAGGTTTTTATTGTAGTGGCAACACTTCAACTCCCATCGAGTGTCCGTCTGGGTACTACTGTCCACTCAATACACCTTATGCTTTTGATAATGCATGCCCTGCAGGAAAATTCAACAACTTGACGGGCAGATCTGCTGCAAGTGACTGTGTGGCGTGTACTGCTGGTTATTATTGTGAGAAAACAGGTAAACTATAAATGCTTTTTTACACCTGGCAATATATCGGCCCGAATATAAGGTTCAGTTGCATAGGCCAATTTACACATTACAATTGATTGGCCGATTTCTTTCTCTTTTAGTGTAGTGCAAGATGAAAGTTAGCCTGATTAAAAAATCTGTTACACTGCCACAAATTTTTATAGAGAACTGATTTTTATCTGCTTACTTATGTTCTTTGTCAAATTGGATAAAATCAGGCCATTTAATGGGTGACTATGTGTTTCTAAATTAGCCTTCAACATATTGTGAGTGTTTGACAAAGACGAAGCATTCATCTGACAATGTGCAGTGCCAGAAAATATGTATACTCCCCCCATAGAAGGATTTTCGTTTTGCACCCCCCCTCCCCCTCCCCTCAGGAAATTCCAGTTAAGCTTTATATTTTGCTTGTAAAATTTTGGTTTTTATGACCTCCCTCCCCCTAAGAATTTCCAGTGACCTTCCTTGGGGTGGGTGTGTTTTTTTTTTTTTCTGGAAGTGCACAATGAATTATTTTTAATTAAAACGTACCTGTTATACATGCACCAGCTCTGTGCTGATCGATGTGGTGTTTATATTGAAGGTCAGTCCAATGTGACGGATCAGTGTGATCCTGGATATTACTGCAGTGGAGAGACAACAGCAGCAAGACCAGTAACCAATGGAGGAAAGTGCCTCAGGGGAACCTACTGTCCAAAAGGGAGCTCTCAACCACTTACATGCCCTGCAAGAAAGTATTGTGGAAGTGAAGCACTTGCAGCGCCATCAGCAGATTGTGCTGCTGGATTCTTTTGTCATAATGGCTCCAATACTGACAGACCCACAGATGGTATTACTGGAGATGAATGTCCGGCCGGCTCCTACTGTCCATCTGGGAGTGCTTCTCCCACACCCTGCCCCCCAGGGACTTATTCAAATACGACTCGCAATGGACAGCTGCCAGACTGTGCTGACTGCACTAGTGGAGATTACTGTGAAGGGTTTGGTAACAAAAACCCAACAAATAAATGTGACGCAGGTTACTACTGTCCCCCTGGACAAAACGTGTCAAATCCCAACGGTCTTGAGTGCACTCTTGGACATTTCTGTCCTTTGGGTTCAAAAGAACCTCGGCGATGTGCAAGTGGAACGTACCAGGATACAACCAATCAAGTATCTTGTAAAGTAAGTTGACTTGTCCTTATTGGGAAGAAGGCTTGATATTCATTGTTCTTGTCTTTGTAAATCTCATGCAAATACGTGCAGTATGAAAACCATGACTAAAAGATCTTGCATTGATTGAAAACAGTTGAACTGGATTGACACAGTTTGACTCTTCTCAATATAAACATTTCTACATATTGAGTTTAACTTGCTTTGAATGAATTTCATTACACATTATGTTTTAGACTAGATGCACCAAGGGTGGAACCTCTTTTTTTTCCTGTTTGCCAATGCAATGTTATTTTTGTTTATGAACCTATCTGTAATTTTAAACATTTAGAAACATCTACCATTTATTATTTTGACCTGAACTGAATTTAGGGTTATATGAAATGCCGAGGTCCTTATCTCTTGTGGAAATTTTATTTATCTTCTCCCTGAAGATATTGATGTGGCATTTTGTGGAAATTTTATTTATCTTTTCCCTGAAGATATGATAAATTGTGATGTAAAACTGTATCTAATACATAGAAGTTTCGTTAACCAATCACAAGGCATAGTAATGAAAAACCAAAGCAAAATATGTTAAATTACTTTCAACACTCAATTGAAAACCGCTCTATGGACTTATTAAATTAATTATATGAAGGTATACTGTCCTTGAATCCTGCCCAAGGGAACTGATTATTATATTTCACCATTTAGGTGTGTCCAGAGGGATTCTACTGTGACAATCGCTACGCCCCTATCGTCCTCTACCAAAACAGCACCTGCCCTCCAGGCTACTATTGTCCAAATGGCACTAAGTATGCATACGAATTCCCATGTCCTCTGGGGACATTCAGCAATGCGTCTGGTCTATCTCATGTCACCGAGTGTAGCCCCTGTCCAGGTGGTTACTACTGCGATGAGCTGGGACAAACCACCTACACCAAGAAATGTGATCAAGGTTAGGAAATAATCAAAGAGTAATCCTCCCCCCCCCCCCCTTTTTTTTGTGTGTTTTAAGATATTCTCTTAATTGCCCTGATCATCTTGCACAAAAACATTTTGAGATTGATAACATCCTCTTGTTTCAATGGCCTTTTGAAGTTTCACTTGTTGCCGTGTATTTAAGGGAACTGGGCCAAGTTATGTTGTGACATCATCGAAGGAAAAAACTGTTTCACAAAATTTCCTTTGATGATGTCACAGCTCGTCAAAACCGAACTAGGTACATTCTCTCTTTAGGTGCGGAGGCGGGTCAAAGAAGCAAGAAATTTTCCAAATTTGAAAATTCATGGGAAAAAAAGAAAAAAGCTACAGTGACAATTTTTTCACCCAAATGATCAGGCCAATAAGGAGAATATGTTAAGCGAAAAAACAGTTTGGGGGTTAGTTGCACTTTAATTGGTGAAGAGGGATGTAAGCAATGATTTTGTCTCTTAATCCAAGTTGCTCCTACAGTAAGCTTTTCTTTGATTAAATATCTCATGATAAACATACATGTAGTTCAGCAGGGATGTTGCTAAGAGCTGGCTGCAGGTGAATTTCACCATCTGAGAGAGATTTTGTCACATACAATATACTTGAGGCTAATTTTAAAGGTGTACAGTCCAACAGAGCCGGCTCTATTTATTTAATATGATCCTGCTCAAGTTTTTTTTTAGCTACATCTCCTGTTCAGGTTTGGTGTTGGACCTACAGGTGCACTCTCTCCACAATTTCTTCAGCCCCCTCTTTCTGGATCTGCCCCTTATTAATTATTTAAGTATCTCAATAGCAAGGTACAATATTAACATAAAAAATAGCAAAATAAGAGCCCTAACAGTGATCAGCATTAAATTTCTCCTTGTAATATCAATGCTTATTCAACCCCTGAGGTCATGAGAATTAAAGATATGATCACCCAAGATAAATGTTCTTGATATTTTAATAACTTTTCCCCAGAATGTTTATAAGAAAAGTATGGGGACAAGATAGGAGAATTTGTTCTTTGATATTAGGGGTTAAAGGGTTAAGCAATAAAATCATCTTGGTCGTCATTCTTGTCTTGACAGGTTATTTCTGCCGAAGTGGTTCCACTGTAGCGACACCTGAATACAATGCAATGGTTGTATCAGATAACATTACATTGTCGTGTCCACCTGGAACTTTCAATTACACAGATGCTGGACCCTGTCCTGCAGGCTCCTACTGTCCTGTCGGCACTGCAGAACCAGAGAAGTGCCCACCAGGCACCTTTAGTAACAAAATAAAACTCTTCTCCGTTGAACAATGTGAAAACTGTACAGCTGGACAATACTGCGAAACCTACAATCTGGTGAAGCCAACAGCGCCCTGCCGGGAGGGGTACTATTGTCCCACGGGAGCATCAAAGGCCGACCAGATCGAATGTCCCGCTGGAAGATATTGCCCTGAAGGAACGTTTGAGCCAAGGCTGTGTCCCAATGGAACATTTAGGAGCATAACAAAAGGAATGTCTGTCAGCGACTGCTATAACTGTACCCCTGGATATTATTGTCAAGGTGTTGGACTCACAAATGTCACTGGTCCTTGTGCAGAAAGGTATTTTATTTTTGCCTTCTTTTTGAAAAGTCTTGTAATTGTTACTCAGTGGATTTTGGGTGGGGTATGTCACTAGGACTCTGGACCCCTTACCCTATACTAAACCATGTCCAGCCACATTTTACCACCCTACTCCAGACTAGATACCAAAAATCCCTACCCCACCCTAGACTTGAGACTTGCCACCCTACTCTAGACTAGATACCAAAAATCCCTACCCCACCCTAGATTTGAGTATTTTAATTTTTATTCCTGGGAATCTGTTCCAGACTAAACTTTTTCTCAATGTTACCCTATTCCAGACCAAAACTTTATAATCTCTATACCCTATCCCAGACTAAACTACTTGTCAATGAAAAACATACCCTTGCAGCTGCAGATACATATATAGGATATAAATATGGGGTACCCCCCTCCCCTAGCCTGGGTTAAAGAGAGAGAGAAGTTGTAAGTAAGTATTTATGTTTATTGTAGTGTCATGTACATGTAACTATTTTCCCTTTGGTATTTGGTGCCTTTATGTACGATTCATATAAGGGACGTGGACTTGGAGAAAAGGTGTTCATCATAGTGTTTATTTTCATAGATACTACTGCCCTGGAGCTAACAGGGTGAAAGATCCACATGAATATTTCTGCACCATAGGGCATTTTTGTCCAGGAGGAACTTCTGAACCCATCCCATGTCAGAACAACAGTTTTGCCAAGGCCACCCATGCAAGAGAATGCTCACTGTGTCCAGCTGGATTCTTCTGCAAGATAGCTGGTGTTCCAAAGAATTGTACACAAGGCTTTTACTGTCCCTATGGAACTGGTATTGACTTGAAAGCCTGTCCTAAGGGAACATACGGTGCTCAGACGACATTAGAGCGCGTTTCACAGTGCAAGTCATGTGATCCAGGGAAGTATTGCGCATATGAACATGCTACAAATTACACCGATGATTGCGATCCTGGCCACTGGTGCGCTTATGGTGTGGACAGACCTGATCCCATTGGTGATAACATTACAGCATATAACTTAGTGGGTAATGACTCGTGTCCACATTATGACGGCAGGGAAACAGGTTCTGGAGGCATATGTCCTATTGGGCATTATTGCCCTAAAGGATCCAAGGCCCCTCTGCTCTGCCCTGCAGGGCGTTACTGTCCTGTTCCGAAGCTCAGTGAGGGTGTGATATGTTTGGAGGGTTACTATTGCCCAGGAAATAACTCGGAATATGAGTCACGACCATGTCCACAGGGATATTACTGTCCTAATGGCACATCGCTGCCTTACCAGTTCCCATGTCCACCTGGTAAATATAACAACAGGACACGACGAACAAGGATAGAGGATTGCGTGAGCTGTTCGCCAGGATTTTATTGTCCAGTTGAAGGTAGGTTGGCAATTTGTAAGTAAGTATAATAACATTCAAATGTGAGTACACTCAAATCTAGTACGACTTCAGAGTAGCTTGGTGAAATTTATCAAAGAAAAGTTTTGCATTAAGTTGCATTAAGGCAAGACTTGTATAGCATTGTGCAGTTCCAGAAAGTGTCCATACTCCCCCTGGGGAACATTTTTGTTTTGCACCGCTCCCCCTAGGAAATTCTAATTTAACTTCATACTTTGCTTCTAAAATGTTTGACTTTTAAGACCCCCCCCTCCCCAGGAATTTCTGATGACCTTTCATGGGGTGGGTATGGATTTTTTGTGGAACTGCACATTGCACATTTTATTATTTTCAAAACAATAGTAGCTTATTCATAAATTCCCCAATTAGTTTATTTAGCTAAAAACCCAGACATTTAATAGAAAAAGCCTTTCATAGAATCAGGTCAGTTTTCTGTTGTGTGAAACCCTTGGTAAAATAATGGCAAGCATTGATTATGGCTGTACATGTATGGTCTTTCTGAGATAAGAGAGGCATGTAAGATGACTCAGTCTAGACATGGCATCACAAAACATAAGAGAGATTAGAATTCTTTTACGAGAAACAGAAAACACACAATTAGTGTTTACATGCATGTTCTCTTGAAAAAACTAGTACACTGTCAGATGAGAAATAATTCTGACCTTTGATGCTACTTAGTTTCACTGACAAATTGAAAACAGCGGTCGGCAAATATAGGATAAACATGTGGTCATTTCTGCTATTTGCTGTTTGCCGTAAATATAATTCTAAATCTTGCTATTATGCGTCACTTATTACCTTTAAGTTTCCTCATTGAAAGTTTCTTATGACAAAATATTCTTATTATCTTGTTTTTTCCAGGAATGTCACTGCCTAATAACACATGTGCCGCAGGCTACTTTTGCCGACGTGATGCAGTTACTGCTACCCCTAACCAAGGAGATGATGCTAACATCTGTCCTGTTGGACATTATTGCCCAGAAGGAACTGGAGAGCCTACCAACTGTCCATTAGGCACATTTGGAAATGACACAGGTATGTATGATCAGCATCAAATTTCTCCTTGTAATTTCAATGGTTCTTCAATCCCTGATGTCATGAGAATTAAGGATAGGGTGACCGGAGTGAATTTTTTTTGTGACACTTTAATAACTTCTCCCCAGTACTTTGATATGAAAAGTATGGGGACAAGATAGGAGAATTTGTTCTTTGATATTAGGGGTTAGAGGGTTCATTGGTTATATAACTATAATTTTGAACAAAATCTTTGACTGATGATAACACTTGGAACAGAGTCTGCATTTAAATCTTCATTTTTCTTGAAATGATTGCTATATACCCTTGGCTCAACATTCGTTTTTTTATCATTCCTACAAAACGTTGCAAATGAGTTGGACCATCAGATAAAAAATATAATTTAGGTCGCAAACCTCACAAACTGATAGCTCAAAATCAATCGTTTGTCTCACATTTGTGTCACATAGGTGTGGACTGCAATTTTTCTAATGTTTTATTGCTGTTCTTCATTAGGCATTGGTCATCTGATCAAGATTACAACACAATTTATAAGTCTTTCCCATGTGGGTTTCTCAGAACTAATTTTCAACAATACTAATTTGCTAATTTACAACTAATTCCAACAATGCAATATATGAATATAATGGAAAATTACAACGAGGCAAAAAAACTACGATATACAATAAGAAATAGCCTTATACGTCATGAAAATTGAAGGGTTTTCACGATCTTCTTGAAGAGGCTTAATGATGGTAAATTTTTTATCTTATGGTCCAACTCATTCCAACGTTTTGTGGTGCGATACAAAAAGGAACATTGGGCCAAGGACGTGCTATACTTGCTCCACGAATTTGAGATCTCAACAATATTGCTACTGAGTACAGTACAGTGGTTGAACAGTGGGCTCCACACCTACGAATACAGTCATAAGACAAACAATAATATTGATGTTGTGGGTTGTAACAAAAATTATTATTTCAAACCACAAGGACTTAAATACCTTTCATGGCATTACCCCACAAACTCTGTGGATTTAACTCTTAACTCTTGTTTGATGTTTCTTTTACCTTTTTGTTAGGTTACAAAGATGTCAGTGAATGCTGGAATTGTACGGCTGGTTACCATTGTTCTCAGCCTGGGCGAGATGCTCCCATTGGACCATGTGATGCTGGATATTATTGTCCTGTTGGCTCGTCAAGCCCGAGGGAGGTTGCCTGCTATCCTGGAACATACTGTGAGGGGAACAACAAAGAACCCCAGCTGTGCCCTATTGGAACCTTTCAGCCCAACTACACCAGGACAAGTATTAGTGACTGTATCAACTGTACTGCAGGTACGGCTTTGCTCAAACGTTGTTGTGATTAATTATGGTGGGGAGCAAGCAAGTAGCTTTTGGATTTTGTGGGTGAAGCAGGTAGGCTCAAATTTCTTCCGTTCTCTCGAAGCAGGCCTATGGAACAGGCTTCTAAAGGAAAAAGTGTTGCTTGCTAAAAGTTTGCTTTATCAGTAAATTATTGTTTGTGCAATGGTTACTTTTAGATTTCTTCTTAAACCTCAACAGCACCTTCTGTAGATTAGTTGTGGTGGCCATATTATTGGAGTAGGCAGCTGATTTTGTCATCTTTTTTAAAGAATCAGACAAATAGCCCAATAGAGTAGCCAGCCAAGATCATGAAGTAGATGGTGATTTTTGCCAGCTGACAGCTACTTTTGGCAACCCTGTGTCACAACTGCTACTTAACTTGTTTCTTTGGATTTGCTTAATTGCAGTTTAGCTAACTAACAAATTATTTTTATTACAGAAACTGGGTGTTTTCATCAATAATTTGAAAGATTTATTTTGTTGTGGCAGGCTCCTACTGCTCCACACCAGGACGTCCCGATGTATCTGGTCCTTGCAAGAACGGTTCCTATTGTCCAACTGGTTCATCTGTAGAAGACCCTTATGAATGCCGCATTGGGTTCCACTGTCCCGTGGGAAGTGCCACGCCCAAGCCTTGCCCCGCGGGATCATTTACCAATTCGTCTGGTAGAGACATCTGCGACCCATGCCCTCAAGGCTTCTACTGCTTCCCTCTTGAACTTGATAGAAATGAATCTGTGGGATACCGTGTCTGCCCAAGAGGGTGGTACTGTCCTCAAGGAACAGGTCTTGATTGGCGTTCATGCCCAGCAGGTACCTACAGTGACAGGATTGGCTTGTATAGTGAGAAGCAATGTAAAGACTGCGATGCTGGAAAATACTGCGATGGGAGGAACCTCACATCTCCAACAGATTTCTGTGCACCTGGCTATTACTGCAGGATAGGTTAGTGACACATTTTTTTGTCAATATCTTTGCTAGTGAAGAAATATGCTTGTAGTCAAATTACCATAGTTTGTCATTGTGTTGATAGGCTATCATACATGTATATATTTTTCTGGAAAAGGCTGCATAGGT
Source organism: Pavona decussata (assembly GCF_977016875.1). Lineage (NCBI taxonomy): Eukaryota > Metazoa > Cnidaria > Anthozoa > Scleractinia > Agariciidae > Pavona > Pavona decussata. Next base: position 1,704,529 of record NW_028145755.1, read on the forward strand.
TAATTCCCTGTTTTCAATGTCATGCTTAAAAATTATACATACAATAGGCTTTGTGCAAAAACAGCTGACATTTTTTTTTTGTCTCTATTCAAATTAGCCCCACTAGCCTTGTTTAAGGTACATATATATGTAATATATTTTAACTAATGGCTAACTTGAATGCAAACAAGCGAATATATCAAAATCTCAGCCATGCTTTATAGGGTCCATCCCTGTCAAAACTGCATTAAATTGCTATTTAAGTAATGTCTTCTTGCTGTCATATATGCAGACAACGTGGCCTCATCCTGACCTAAAATTGCCCTCCTCCTCCTCCTCCTCCTACATTAGGTGGAAAGCACCATTGGTTAAGGGGTGGGAGGGGGCGTGGGTAAAAAATAATTCCTCTTTTCAACCAAGAAAATGTACAAGTGCTGTATATTTCTTAATGATGATTTATTTTTGTGTATGTTTGCAGGTGTCTCAGTTAGAAAGCCTTACATTGATGGCTACAATATAACCAACGGTTCTTGTCCCAATCCTACCTTCCTTGGTCAGTACACTGGCATTGGTGACATTTGCCCACCAGGAACATTCTGTACTGAGGGTTCCAATGTACCCAAGGACTGTGCTGCAGGAACATACAATGATGAGAGTGGGCAGAAAGAGTGCAAACCATGTCCATCTGGCTACTACTGTCTGGGACGGACAGTCACCTACATTAACAATACCTGTCCCAGTGGTCATTACTGTCCAATCAATACAACCCAGCCTTACCAGTTCCCATGTCAGCCTGGAACATTTAACAACTTGACTGGGCAAAAGAGTGATTCATCGTGTCTTCCATGTCCTAAAGGTAGCTACTGCGAAGGCTTTGGGAATTCCTGGCCAACAGGGCTCTGCAGTGCTGGCTGGTGGTGCAATGGAAGTGCAACAACTAACAAGACCACTACACATGGTGGTAAATGCCAACCAGGGTATTACTGTCCTGAAGGGTCTACATATCCAACGGAATGTGATGGAGGGAAGTTCTGTGATGTTGCAGGCCTCAGTGAGCCCAAAGGAAACTGCAGTGCTGGTTACTTCTGCACGCTAAGAGCAAGTTCCTCAACACCTACTGATAACACTGGTGGAAAATGCCCATCTGGACGTTATTGCCCTGAAGGCTCTGTTGCTCCTATACCCTGCAACCCAGGGACATTTTATGGTGGCGATGAAGCAACTAGCCCGAGTGCATGTGGGCAATGCACTGATGGCTCCTTCTGCAATTCATCTGGCCTTGCTGCTCCTGATGGGCGATGTTCAGCTGGATATTACTGTCCAGCTGGGCAGTCGGTTGGCACACCATCATCATTTGTCTGTCCTCGTGGAAGTAAGTGTACCACAGGTGTTGGCAGTCCTACAAAGTGTGAGTCTGGATACTATCAAGATGAACTCAAACAAGACACTTGCAAGGAATGCCCTGAACGATACTACTGCAATGCGACATTTGGTGGAGTTGAGAATTACAATCTATATGTGTGTCCAGAGGGGTACTTCTGCACCAATGGAACCCGTTATGCAGAGGAATTCCCATGTGCAATTGGCACTTTCAACAACTTAACAGGACGCGCTAGCCAGAGTGAATGTACACCATGCCTTCCACGGTATTATTGTGGTGAGCCAGGCTTAACTCATCCACGGACTCTCTGCAGTGCTGGGTACTACTGTAAGACAGGTAATAGATTGATAAATTTAGATAAAACACACGACGATCTAAACTTACAGGCTTTTATTTTCTATTGAAACAAAACTTTTCCTCTGTGGGGGGGGGGGGGGGGGTGGTAGAAGGATAGGGTCAAAAATAGCCAAATTTTGAAGTCTGCATTTTTCACTCGTTTAAGTCCCTAGCGACCTTGGGGTGTCAAAAAAATCACTTGGGAATCAGTTTTAAGTGCAAGCAAAGCCCTGACAAAGAATTTTAGTTTTGACCCAAAAATGACTTCATCCTTTGTGGGCTATTTCTTTGTCCCCGGTCCGTTGGGAGGCCTAAAAAGTGTCCCGGGGGAAGTCTTCGGACACGCTAAATCGATTGGCACCTTTTTCGTGAATATTTTTTACTTTAAGCACCATTGGCTAATTATGAGTGGTTCAACACTACAGAGGTTAAAGGGGCTATGTCACACGCAAAACAAATAAAATAAAGGCAAAACAGAGTGTAGGTGGACAAAACAAGGATAAGATTAAAATGGACTGCATTTTGGTAACTGGAAAACAGTTCATCTGGCATTTTATCAAGTTTATCACATTTTGCATGTACGTGTTATTGATTATGCACCTAATCATCTTTGATAATCATGCGGTCATTATGTAAATATGAAAATAAATTAATGTATTTTTTTTCAAGGTAATAAAGAGCACATAATTAATGATAGATGCACAGAATCTTCCAAACTCTCATAACATCACCCCTTTAAAGCACTGCATCCGTTGTCTGGAGGTCCTAGGTTGATGTCCTCCTCTCTGACAACTCTGATTTGTTTCACAGCAATACTGCATGAAAATCCTACATACATGTTTCCTTGCAGTCGTGCTAAGCGCAGTTTAGCTTGTCCTTGGCAGTTTGCTTTTAAGTTCTCGCCAGTGTCAGTTTTGCTCCATTGAAGTAATTTCCCGCCGTGGTCTTAACAATTTTAAATGACACTACATCACAAGTGATGTAAATATCCAGTTAATAACTCAAACCTTTGACATGTTTACCCAGGTGCAAGATCTGCCACACCCAATCAAGGAAACGATGCAAATGAGTGTCCACCAGGGCGTTTCTGTCCTGAAGGAACAGATGAACCAGAGCTTTGTCCACGTGGAAGATTCAGTAATGCATCAGGTAAGCTGTGGGCTGCTATCTCAACATGCCTTAACCCTTTAAGCCCTAACAGTGATTAGCATCAAATTTCTCCTGGTAATATCAATGCTTATTCAGCCCCTCGAATTTACTGTGCTTTTCAATAACATACGGTCTCTGAACTTCAACCCCAGCTAACGATTTGCGTGTTTTACTGTCGTCAATCATAATTACAGTGATAACCCACTGACCACAAAAATACAGAAACGAACAAAGTGGATTGAAATCACACCACACAAACATGACATTTTGACCCCGTTGAACCAAATGTTGAGCCAAACGTCATTGTTTTATAAGAGGTCCGCTACAGTGATTGACGGCAGTGAAAAGCGTAACAGTTGGTTGAATTTTGAACTTAAGAGTCTACGTGTTACTGAATGGCGCAGTAATCAAGGACTAGCACAAATTGGCTCTCGAACAACCGAGTCCAGATTGTCACTAATACAATAAAAATTATATCTTTGCTTTCCAGGTTTGCATAACTCAGGTCAGTGTACTCCATGCACAGCTGGATATTACTGTCAGTTCGCAGGATGGACAAATGAAACAGGACTATGTCAGCAAGGCTATTTCTGTGTCCAAGGTTCCACCAGTAAACAGCAGGAAGTTTGTCCTGCTGGAAAGTATTGTCCCACTGGCACACACACACCCAAAGACTGTCCTGCTGGCACCTATTCGAATGGAACTGGCCTGTGGAAGGCTGAGCAATGTAACAACTGCACAGCTGGGTCATACTGTTTTGAACTAGGAAGGACCTACCCCACGGGACCATGCAAAGCTGGCTTTTACTGCCCCACTGGGTCCAGGGTAGATGATGCTGTGCCATGTCCTATTGGATTACATTGTCCTGAAGGTGAGTTCTGGTTGAATTAACATACAAATTCTCCTTGGTGTTTTGTAACACTTCTTACAGAACTGGTTGGGAGAATGTAAATCCTGAGCACTGCACTTGAGCAGCATTTGAAGGGTTTTGCGCAGGAGGGTTTGCCAAGTGAGAAACTTTAACACTAACTATAACTTTAACTGTGAACGCTTAATTCTCATGTTACAGGAAGTGCTACTCCAAAAGACTGCCCTGCCAAATCCTTCACTAATGCCACCCAGCAATCATCCTGCCAAGACTGTCCTGCAGGGTACTATTGTGTCCCGGAAAACGTAACAGCGGGTGACCCTAAATCAGGCTATCATGCCTGTCCAGTGGGCTACTACTGTCCTGCAAGAACGGGACTGGATTGGAAAGCGTGCCCACGTGGAACATTCAGTAACAGAACACACCTTAGCCTTGTGACGCAGTGTGAGGACTGCCCAGGTGGAAAATACTGTGGGGAGCTTCATGCTATTGAGCCGACTGGTGACTGTTATGGTGGCTATTACTGTGAGTCCGGGGTGGACAAGCCTGATCCAATTAACTCAGTGAATGGGACATCTTTGCTTGGTAACTGTTCTATACTGGGACTACATACAGGTGACTATTAGCTTCTACTAACTAATGTCAGAGTGTGCAATGTAGATAAACTGAAATATATAAAGGATATTACATAACCGCGCGAGGATACGAAATTTCTCTTCGATTGTTGAAAAATATTTCACAAGTGAGCGCAGCGATCGAGTGAAATATTTTTTTTAACATAAGCAGAGAAATTTCGTATCTCCAAGCGGCCATGTAATGTTCTGTTTATTATATAAACAGCAATGAAATATCAAATCATTGCTTAAGGCGCGATTTGTTATGTAACCGTAGCAGCGGTGATCTTTTCTCGTGTAAAGATAACGTTATTTTCATGTGTGAAGACATCGTGTTTTCGCACCAAAGCTCACCTATTTCATTTGTGTTACTAAGGTTAAATTAAGTTCTTATACTTTGATCATGTGAGGTTTAAAGTAACACTTAATACTTTGTCCATATGATGCATTGAAAACAAGAGCACAGATTGCAGTCAGAGATTAGTTCTGTTGGATCTTCCTGGATCTCTTCAAACTGCTGGGAGGGTTAACAAAGTGCACGTTTCTGTTTCTTTATTCCACTGCTCCCTTTACAATGTTCAGTTTCTACAACGTGTTTGTGCATGATTGTCTGCTGAATGTGCAACATTGCGTCGGGAGGGTTGGGGCTTCTGTGAAAAGAGCTGTAAAATTCATCTGTTTTAAGGGGAATCCAGTAACCTCAATCAAAATGACTAAAGTGCCATGAATTGTTAAACCGTCTCAACACAAACAAAGGTTATAGCTTGACATTCAGGGAACTGCAGTAATTGTTATTAGAGCGGTTTTCAAATTCACAAGGTTTGCTATTGTCTCTGGAGTGAGATCTTTTAGATAAAGTCTCATGGTTTCCACATTTCTCTAGGGTTTGGTGGTAAGTGTCCGGTGGGTCATTACTGCCGTAAGGGATCCACCCTTCCTGAGCCATGTCCTGAAGGAAGCTACCAGGACAAAGAAGGCCAAACATATTGTAAACCCTGCCCTGCTGGGTACTACTGTCTGGCCAAGGCCTCCACATTCAACGGCACCATCTGCCCATCCGGAAGGTACTGCCCTCTGAATACCAGCGTCCCAATCCTTTGTAAAGAAGGCACATTTAATAACCTAACTGGGCAGACAGAGGAATCGAATTGTGTTTTGTGCACTGCTGGAAAGTACTGTCAAGGCTCTGGATTGAGTGCACCAACTGCAGACTGCTATGGCGGGTGGTACTGTGTGAATGGATCCATAAAACCTACACCAGATGGAGGTAATGTCTTTATCTAAGAGTATTGCCATTTTCCAGAATTGGCTGGCCAGACAGTCTATGAATCAAATGTATTTTTTTTTAATGAGTTCAATAACCACACAAACAGTTCAAAAAGCCACACATCAGTTCAGTGACAGTAGACCTCAGTTGTAAGAACAACTGTAGAAGAAATGTTTTTTATTTCATTAGGACAAGTAGGAGAAGAGGGGAGAGGGTTTTATGCGGATGAGATCCATATTTACGGCAGGCAGAAAGTACGAATAAACCAAATAGTATCTATATATTCACAAATAATGGTAGCAGGCTTCCATGGGCGCATTTAAAAATCTATTGAAGGGATGCTGCCGCAAAATCTTGCAAAATAATCACTCCAAAAATGGTCTGCGCCATTTTGATGAAATTTGAAGGACCGGTATAAAACCTATGCGTCAAATTGGTACATTCCGTTTACGAACTCACCAGTGTGGCCGGGCAGTTCTCAGACAAATGGAAAACGCCCTAAGCTTGAAGCAACACTTGGCGTCTTTGTCATTAACTTCACTTCCACCTTGTAGACTCTGTCACAACAGGCAGGAGTTAACGTTTCAATAAGGAAGTTACAGAAAGTAACTCCCATTATTTTTTTACATACGTTTCCTTTCCAAAGGCTTGCTATGATCAGGCAAAAGTCAGGGAAATTCTTAACCCTACCCAAAGTCAGAGAATTGTATTTTTGGCTGCAAAAGAGTTTCCTTGTTGGCAATGGTCTACATATCAGGTTTATTGGACACACCAAAATACGTACAAGAACAAAACAGAAATGTAAGGAACAAAATGAGTGATCCAAAGAGTATTGCACAAAATGGGACAACGAGACCCATGCGACGCCGACCCTTAAACAACATTAAAACAGTTAAGCACGGTGGCAAGGGCACTCTCTTGCAAGAGACCATGTACATGTGTTCACATTGTTCCTAAAATGTTTTGCAAAATGGGCAGATTTCTGTGGCAAATCCTTTAGCAAATACATCTATCATTTTATTCACCAAGCTTAAAATATATTTTACACTAACTGTCGAAATTTCCGCTCGCTGATTGGCTTTTAGCTATTGTCTTTAAAAGTACAGACAATAGAAATGACATCAGATGTAATGCGCGCGCTTTCTCAACGGCAAATAAATAAAGCCAATTTTGCTTGTACTTTTTCCATGTTATTGTAAAAAATAAAACGACGGCAATTTTGTATGGTCTATACTCTTGGAGACAATAAAATGACGCCATAAAATGTTCAAAACTTGGGAGTGAAACTTCCACTTGAGTTTTGAACATTTTATGACGTCATTTTATGGCCTGTAAGAGTATAGACCCTAGAAAACTGGCATCGATTTGTGAAACATCATATTTCTTTTATCATGAATTTACTTTGCATATCCTTGTTTTGTGTGTTCCCAGCGCGTTGCCCAGTGTCTCATTACTGTCCTAATGGATCAGCATTGCCGATAGCATGTGACCCAGGGAAGTACTGTCCACGTCAGGAACTGTCTGCACCGGAGTACGACTGTGAAGGTGGCCATTACTGTAAATCTGGCGCCAGCCAGGCAAAACCCACAGATGGAATCACTGGAGATATATGTCCAAATGGGACTTACTGTCCGCGAGGGATTGATGCCCCACAAAACTGTCCAATAGGAACATTCTTAAACAGCACAGGAAACAGGTATTGTCCTCAAGACTCGATGTATTTAAACAGTGAACTTAAATTTACGTTACCTTTTGAAAATATATATTTTGCTTGTCTTCGATGTCCTATATGATTGGTATGACGAAAACTGTCCAAATGATTTTCGAAATCTAACACACAAAGTGTCCGAAAGATTTCCAAAATCTACACACTAACTGTTGCTGTCTCGGGCTCGTAATGTTCTTATCTCAGTTCTTGATATGAGGTGCAACAATTACTACATTCAGTTATACTACAAAAAGCAAACAGTAAACTAACTTATTCTGTTTTTACAGGAACATGACTGATTGCCAAGACTGTACTCCAGGGTGGTACTGTGGTGGAAGTGGGCTCTCTGTGCCCACGGCACAATGTGCACCTGGATACTACTGCACTGGAAGAGCTGAAAATGAAAATCAACATGAGTGTCCTCGTGGACACAAATGTCCAAGGGGCAGTCCTAACCCTGTACCTTGTGATGCTGGATATTATCAAAACGATACAGGAAAATCAACCTGCAGAGTTTGTCCACCTGGATTTTATTGCAATGATACCAGTGGCCCAGTTATCTCATACGGACAGAATATTTGCATTGAAGGTCATTATTGCCCCAGTGGAACAAGGTATGCCGAAGAGTTCAAATGCCCTCCAGGGACCTTTAACAACAGAACTGGTATGGATGAGAAGGCAGATTGCTTACCATGCACTGGACGTTATGTTTGTGATGAATGGGGTCTTGTCAGGCCAAACAGGCTGTGTGGTGCTGGATATTTCTGTCGGGAAGGTGCCAACACTACAACGCCAAATCTTGGGGACAAGGCTAACATCTGCCCTGAAGGATACTATTGTCCTGAAGGTAGGTTACCTTTCCGTCTAATTTAAGATAGCTAATGCAAATACTGGTTACATCTAGGACTGAGCAAGCAACCTAGATAGTATGACCTAATTTGATAACAAACACAGTGTAATCTGATCAAATCAATTCTTGTATACCACTGTCTCTGTAAGCTGGAAACACCTTTCTTCCAAATCCCAAAGGGTAGTCACACTTCAGAGATTCAACGGTAAATGTTGTGTAGCACAAGAACAGATGTTTGTTTGCAGCAAATTCAAATGTCACTCTTGTGTTTCAGGTGTTGATAATCCAATCCCATGTCCAGCGGGTACGTTCAGTCCGGCAAAAGGTCTTCACGCTGAAGACGAATGCTTGAATTGTACTGGTGGCGAATTCTGCAATGAAACAAGCATGACAGCAACAGCAGGTCCGTGCAAACCTGGTTACTACTGTCCATCCCGTTCCACAAGTGATAAACAACTCCCTTGCATTCAAGGCCATTACTGTGAGTTGCGCACCTTGCACCCTTCTCCATGTCCCCCAGGAACATATTCAAACGGCACCAAATTAGAGAAGGCTGGAGACTGTACAGATTGCAGACCTGGATATTACTGTGATGTTGGGGGGTTAGTTTCTCCTAAAGCTCAGTGTGATGCAGGGTATTATTGCCCTAAGGGTCAGAATGTCAGTAATCCGTTTCCGTGTCCGGCTGGAAAGCACTGTCCTCGAGGAAGTCCAGAACCTCAGCACTGTGCTGCTGGGACGTTTGCTGAAAGTGCACAATCCTCTGTTTGCACTGAGTGTCCTGAAGGCTTCTACTGTGTACCTGAACTTGTTATTCCAGGTATGTGGAATCAAATTAAACCATATTTCTCAAGTGGCTTTTATAGCATTGTCAATGTTATAATACACCAATAAAAGTAATCTTCTTTTTAAATCGAAACAAGTACACTTATGTGTAGAAATGCACCTAACCCTGAATGTGGGTACTTTTTATAAGACAGACCTTTTTGACGTTTTCATATGACTTCATGTTTGACAGAATTATTTGTGTTTTAGTAAGAGTTAACGTTAGGGGACACCTTGTGATGTCTATCATACAGTTCATGCATCTCACTACCGTGCATTTCTGGGCATATTCGTTTGTTCGTTCATTCATTTGCCATTAACCAAAAATACAACAACAGTATACAGAAATACATTAAAGATAATATACAATATTCTTACTAAATTATTTACGAGATCAAATGTGGTAAAGGCAAGGAAGCCTATATAGAAGCCGAGGGCTTACAAACTAGGCCTCCTGGAACTATAGGATAAACCATACAAGTTAAGTCAATACAAGTTACGTTACTGAATGAAAATTCCAATTAATTGAACAGGTGACTCAAGTTCTGCCAAGCATGACTGCCCTGAGGGATTCTACTGCCCGAACGGCACTGGGGCAGACTGGAGCAAATGTCCTGCTGGAACGTACAGTAACCAGAAGAACTTGGTGCGTGAGCAAGACTGCACACCATGTCGTGGTGGCCAATACTGTGGTGGAACGAACCTTACAGAGCCATCTGGCAACTGCAGTGCTGGTTATTACTGTGTTTCCGGAGCTGCCTCGCCAAATCCTTACATGACAAACTTAACACAGTGCCCTGCCCATTTTGTGCACAACACCATCGGGAACATTTGTCCACGTGGTCACTTCTGTAAACCTGGGAGTGTCATGTTTGAAGGTATGCACAAATAAAGCTCATTAATGCTATTAATTTTAAAAATGTGTCTGGGGTTGTTTGTTCAAAGGTTGATTGGAATTGATTGGGGTAAGTGTTAACCAAGGAATCATATTTTTTTTTATTTGTCCCGTGATTGATGCATGCTAACTAATAGATAGATGCAAGATAAGAAGACTGTCTGGTCGAGCAGTTAGGGCACCAGACTTAAGGACGGTGCCTACTAATACCGAAGTATTTTTGTCCGGTTTATGACTATGCGGTAAAAGCAGATCTTAGCAAGGGCTACTTGGGAAATTGGGGATAACCATGCATTTTTCAGAGATATCATAACTAAGCAATAACATCTCTAAAAAGCGCCAAAATATAAAGCAATGTATGGGATTTTTTCCTAAATTGAAGAATAATTATCTCTGAAAAATGCATGGCTACCCCCAATTTTCTTATGAGATACCAAAAGTATTTGGTAAGTTCTGCTTTATCCGTATAGTTTAAAACCGCGCAAAAATATTCCTGTATTAGTAGGCACCACCCATAGGAAACCCGAGAATCTCGAGATGCGCAGAACGTATGCGCAGTGACAATAGTAGGCACCGTCCTTAAGTCTAGACGCCCTGGGTTCAAGTCCCATGCTGGCAGCTAGTTAGTGTTGTTTCTTGGTAGTCCGTAGCTTAACTCGTCAACCACATCGTTATTACAGTTTTATTCGCTCTTTTTGATAGGTTGCCCTGCTGGTTATTATCAAGACATAGAGGGCCAGGCTAATTGCAAAGACTGTCCAAGAGGATTTTACTGCTATGCTAACTCAACTACATACATTGGCAACGAATGTCCAACAGGCCATTACTGCCCTGAAAGGACACCCCATCCTCATTACAAACCTTGCAGTCCAGGCACATACAATCCCAAACCACAAGGAAACTCTTCACTGGACTGTTTACCGTGTGATCCTGGTCATTACTGCGCTGGATATGGAAACGATAAACCAACCAACAGTTGCAGTGCTGGGTTTTATTGTCCAGGAGGAAATCATGAAGCACAGCCAAGCGCGACACGCTGCACTCCAAGTCACTACTGCAGACAAGAATCACACAACATGACCAAGTGCACTCCTGGATATTACTGTGATGACAACGAGCTTCATGAACCCAAAGGGAAATGCGATCCAGGTTACTATTGTCCTCTAGGGTCCAGCTCTAGAGACCAGATTGAATGCATAGAAGGTCACTACTGCCCATTAGGATCCCCTGAACCTCAAGCATGCCAACCAGGTTATTACTTACCAGGCAAGAAGCACCAGAATGTATCTGAGTGCATAGAATGTATCGCTGGTATGTTCTGCAACAGCAGCGGACTCAGTTACCCAGACGGACCATGTGACAAAGGTTACTTCTGTCCACCCGGCCAGGCAGTGCCAAGTCCAAACGCACACCCATGCACTGTAGGACATTTCTGCGTCAAGGGATCTCCTCTTCCAGAGCGCTGCCCAAATGGCACATACGAAAGTAGCAAGTATTCATACGCATGCGATGAATGCCTGGCAGGCTACTATTGCGACAACACTGCACAAGCTGTGAGCAATTTAACAGGGAGGGAGTGTCCAACAGGGCATTTCTGTCCCTCAGGCACATCTTTTGCTACTCAGTTTAAGTGCCCCACGGGAACTTGGAGTAACAAGACTAAGCTGGAGCGAGCTGACCAATGCACTGAATGTCCCCCCAGGTAAGATGTGCTTAAACTCATCGCCTGAGATGAACCTTGGGATTAGGTTCTGCAAGGTGAGGGGGGTATGAAGCATGTAGCATCCCACCAGGTGCTCCAAGGTAACCATGGCAACTCAGTCCGAGCCCCCACCCTTGCACCTCTTATACTAAGAGGCTCAGTGGAAAATCTATGATATTTACCACTAGGGTGCGGAAAAACTCAAAGGAATAGCGAGCGAAATGCAAGCAAGCTAGCAATGGCAGGCAAAGCAGTTTCCCCTGAAATTTCCTGATGGACCGCTGGCCAGCCCTTGGCTCAAATTTCACTTAGCCCAATTGATATTTAGTCGCAAAAAAAACTATGTAAGAGCCGCTACTTCTGGTTTAAGGTGACTGGCACTGGCTTCCAGCGTCGACGGATCAATACTACCACTTTTTATGAGTTGATACAACAATAATAGTACCAAGCAAATGCGTCATAATTGGTGAAAAAGTTATGGTCGTTTTCTCGGCATAATAACTTACCACAGGAAACGTAAAGCCCTATTTTTAAGTGATTCCAACTCAAACACTAGCCTGCTGACTGTAAAAGAAACCCCTGCTTCACCTTTTGTTGACTATGTCACTTCTTTGTAGGTATTATTGTCAGCAAGAGGGTTTATCTCAACCAGAAGACCTGTGTTTGCCTGGATATTACTGCAACGGTAGCGCCAATGTTCCCAACCCATCTTACGCAGAATGTCCGATTGGACATTACTGTCCAGAAGGAAGTTATATACCAACGCCGTGCCCTCGGGGATCCTTTGCAAACTCCAAGAGAAATCAAAATGTATCCGATTGCAAACCTTGCAGCCCTGGATATTACTGTGACCCAAATGCCACCATTGTTCAAGAGAGACCATGCGATCCTGGATTTGTTTGTATCTTGGGTAAGTGAACTGTAGACCGTATTCTTGTTGTATGTGAATTATCTTCTGGTACAATTCTGTTCATTCCTATCCCGGTCAAGGAATGAGGGAATAAATTGAATAAGGTTTTTCAAAAGAACACATATTCTTAAAACGGAATCCTTTCCGTGTAGGTAACCTGAGAACAAGTCTTCAGAATGGTCTGGACCCATCGTGCAGAGGTCACTTTCCCGATAGAATATTGTTTTTACCGGGTGGTGGGCCAGTGAACCAAAACAAGGAAAAGCGATTATTACGTCCCGAGTGATTTGACATAGCTCACCTTTTGATGTCACTCATCCATACTCGTTGTATTTAAGGTTCTACCCACCCGCGTCCAACCGATGGTGTGGAAGGCAAGATTTGCCCCAAAGGTCACTATTGTCCTGGGGGAACTGTTAGCGAGAAAGCATGCCCAAGAGGTCAATATGGACCAGTGGAAGGTCTAAGTGAATGTTATCAGTGTCTCGCTGGCTACACTTGTCCAAACACATCTATAATAGATCCAATTCCATGCTCCCCTGGCCACTATTGTCCTGGTGGCGTGCAGTTACCCAATGGTGAGCCTTGTCCCAGTGGAACATATTTGCCGTATGAGTTTAGAAAGTTTCAAAATGAGTGTCTTTCATGTCCTCCTGGCAAGTACTGTGAACTTCCTGGACAAGCAAATGCCACAGGACCTTGCCGTGCAGGGTATTTGTGTAGAGGTGGTTCCAGATTTGCTGCACCGAATGATACAAGTAATGCGTACAATGGTCCTTGTCCTCCTGGCTATTATTGTGAAGAAGGGACTACAAACGGCACAATGTGCCCAGAAGGAACACTCAGACCCTACCCTGGAGCTAAATCTCGTAATGATTGTTTGCCTTGCACTGGAGGTAAATACTGCTTTGAACCAGGACTTCTTGTCGCGACTAGTCACTGTGGCGCAGGATACTATTGCCCAGCTGAAGAAGACATTCGTACTCCATTCCCCAGCCGCTTCCAATGCCCAAGAGGACATTTCTGTCCAAATGGTACTGCAAACCCATATGGATGCGATCCAGGGACGTACCAAGAACGAATACATGAATCATCATGTGATGTCTGCCCAGAGGCTTATTACTGTCCAGCCAACACGTCTGATCCACTGCCATGCCCTGCATATCATTACTGCCCCAATGGAACACATACACCAGTCGTCTGTCCCAATGGAACATTCACAGGTTCCAATGCCTCCAAGCTGAGCAACGTTGACCAGTGCAAACCATGTGATGTTGGATTCTACTGCCAAGGTGGTGTTATCGCAGGTAATTGTTCAGCAGGATATCTGTGCTACATTGGAAGTCCCACACCAACACCAGATGGCTCCAATACAACCATAGGCGAAGAGTGTCCAGTGGGGTATTACTGTCCAGCAGGAACGCGTTTCCGCCAGAAGTGCCAACCTGGCTTGGTAATCCCATACAAGGGAGCACGGTCCGAGGCAGAGTGTCAAACTTGTCCAGCTGGAAAGATCTGTAGTCCTGGAAGTTCTATACCTGAGGATTGCACTGTAGGGTATTACTGCCCTTACAATGATACAAGAAGACCCTGTCCCTTGCAGACATTTAATAATGTGTCCGGTGCAACAGATATCAGCTTCTGTCATCCTTGTCCAGCAGGGTATTATTGCTGGTATGAAGGTATGGTAATGGTTTGTTTCTTCTTTTGTTTTCTTTAGAAGAGTTAGTCTATGTATTTATATACAATGTTCGTGCGTGAAAAGTTTTCGGCATTTTAGAACTTACTTACGCTTTGTTTTTCAAAAATTGTACACTTTCCCTTCAAAATCCGGATAGATCTTTGTTGAAAATAGTTTTACAAACTTTAAAGGGGCAGTATCATGGGAGGTCGATGGGAGATATCATGATTTTTGGCCAAAATTCACTAAATTTAAACTTTGAACACTGTGTTAATTAATTTCTCAATCGCTAATTTAAAGAAATATTAATAGTGATTCTAAGACGAAAGGTTGAACCAAAATATAGTACAACCGGCGATTTTTAGTGCTTTATAACAACAAAATTTGAAAACGTCCGCCAGACGTTTTCAAATTTGAACCCCTCTCTACCTTGGTCATCTGCCGGCGAAAATACCGTGGATAGAGTCTTTGCATTCTGATAGTCTTTGTATGGAATTTTGGCATTATATCTTGGCTACTATCTACCGAATAGTGGCTTTCCGATTTTCAATGTGTTACTAAAAATAGCGTGAAACTGTCCCTTTAAGCCTCAATTTTCCGCTATAAAAGGGTTAAGCTCTTCCTTCCTTTCATACAGTTGTGGGCGTGAAATGCAAAATTAGACATCGTTTAGTCGCGGTGAGTTGTTGACTCAAGCGTCCTCTGATAAATTGTGCCTCAAAATCTTAGAATATCACCACAGCAATGTTAGACGTCAGTTTCTATTTGGTTAACAGAGTTTATTTCGAAAACTAAGCCACTTTTATCAGTAAGGGTCGTAGCAAAAGACGCAAGTTGTTGGTCAGTTATTTACGCTCTGATTGTTGATTGACAACTGAAGGTGACAATGGCCAGGCGAGGCCCCTTTTATACCGGTATTTCTTGTTTAAGATGGCTCTTCAAAGACAGTTGATCGTTGTTGAAAAGAAAGTGAAGGAGAAAGTGTCATGAAGTGTAAGCTTTTTGCTTTACAGTTAAAATTAAAAAAAATTAAAATTAAATTAAAATTAAAAGATTGTTATTATTGTTATTATTATTATTATTACAGTTTGTTTGCTGTTGAAAACTCAAGATTATTGACGAACTTTGACTACAGGATTTGAATCTATACTTACTGTATGTATTTCTCCGCAGCGCTCTCGGATTACACCACCTCTCCATGTCCAGTTGGCCAGTACTGCCCCAATGCTACAAACAACCCAATACCTTGTCCAAATGGAACATTCCGTGATAGCACTGGAGCTCGTAACATATCTGAATGCCACCTGTGTCCCGCTGGACGGTTCTGTCCACTGTCCAATAGCAGTTTCTGGGGTTATGAATGTCCCAATGGCACGTTTTGCCCCCCTGGAAGGACACAACCTGCGGTTTGTCTTGCTGGTTACTTCTGCGACAGGGCCAAATCTCAGGTGCCGTGCCCTGAAGGCTATTATTGCCCCGAAGGTTCCCCTGCACCCGTGCCATGCCCCCACGGACATTACTGTGATCCGGCGAATCGCTGCTATAATGATTCATATCACCAGGATGCCGGAGCTTGTTCTCCAGATCTTTGTCCATTGGGTAAGTCTCAGTTGTAGCATGCATCTTTCTCAAAAAAGATAAAATCAAGGACTCATATTTGGGAGCTTAAGCAACGACGACGGCGACGGCAACGACAACGCCACAGAATAACAGGTTTAATGAGCAAAAACAATCGCTCTGCACGTGCGTTTTACATGTTGGTACATTTCTTTGCCGTCCTCTGGAAAACAACAACGTGAAATGACCACATTTAAGGTTTTGTGGAGAACGTGAACAAACGACGGTGAATTTTTCATTCTTTCTTAACGTGCACGCCACTCCTACCAATTTGGTTCCTGGATAGTTCACTCTTTTTTTGCAAAAGTTGAGCGAGTTGAAATAATCGCGAATTAGCACAAATGAAATAAAGACGTATTTTCAGGTGACGTTTTCGTTGCCGTTGCTGTCGTCTTTGCTTAAGCTCCCTATTGTCGTGTTTCTGCCTCAAGTTATTGAAGCAAATGGATAAGGGGGTTAGTTTCTATAGAAGCTGTGGTGTTGCGTCGGTGGGGAGTAGAAACGAATGTTTGGGTTTTCAACAGAGTTGATACGGTAATTTGGCCTCCTTAAAGAGATTCAAGAGCTGACGGCGACGATTGGCCAACGCTCGAAACGTCAGTACTCGAATCTCTTTACTCGTATTCAAGCGAAGTCCGCCTTGAACAACCACGGTCATGTTGTGAACGGTCTTTACTTGTTGTCAGCTTTTGGTGAAAACAACAACCACAAAGATTCGCAAAACTAAATTAATTACAACAACTCGCCTAACCAAAAGAGATTTAAAGTACAATGGCTCTCGCGTGTAAAACAAAGTTATAAGTAAAATCTAACAGGAAACAGATTGCAAACGAATGACGATGCAAACAATGGTGTAATAATAATTGACGTTATAAATTCTCTTTCCCTGAGCTTCTCTGATTAAGTGTTCTCCAAAACGAACTTAACAAATGACTAGTTAACTAAAAGTTTGTCTTGCAACAATTATCAATTATTTGAATCACATCAAATGAGCACTCTCCGGCAAAGAGGGGGTGTGGGGGTGTGTGTGTGTGTGTGTGTGTGGGGGGGGGGGGGGGGGGGTGAAGTGCTCCTGGGAAATTTTTGGTGGGGTATGCAGTCGAATCACAGAACCCTAAACCAATTTCAGAACAAAATATGTAATTTTTTGGTACCCTTATTTAGACCTGGCCTCTTAAATTCACACCCATTTTCATATCTTCATACCCGTTTCTGTAAACTTCATACCCGTCTTCAGACTTTAAGACCAAATGGTTAAAATCAATACCCCATTTCAGACCAAAACGCCCCAAGAATCATACCTTTTGGCGCCGCACATACTTATATAGCGTTTTTATATAAGACCCCCCCCCCCCCCTTCCCCCTCCGCCTCGGGAGCACACGCGACTAATTTTAATTGCCCAAACAGCCCGCGCCGGGTCACGCGTCACGCCAGTCATGTCCATGACACAAACGTTTTTCATTTTCACAGGTTACCGACACAAAGAAGGTGCTAAGGGAATGAACTTCAACGAAACATGCGAGATCTGCAGGCCTGGTTACTATGGAAACGTTCCCAATCGCGCAGTCTGTAAGAAATGCCGAGGTGGTGTTATCTGTTTAGAAGGTATGTAAGCGATCCGCTTCTACTCATTCTGTGAGATGACTATGTACTTGTAAATACAGAAATAAATTTGCAAATTGGTATAGCGCATAATTCCAGGGTATTTTGTTTTATTTGTTTTTTTTAGTCTTGGGACCAAAACTGTGTTGACATCAAAACTACTAGAACAAAATTTATTGTAAGCAAAACTGAACCATTATTTGTTTTAGTCTTCACTGCACCTAAGTTCAATAACATGCGAACTCTGGACCTTCAAAACGCAACCAACAATTTCCCAGTTTTACTTCCATCTATCATAGAGCAGTTTTCAATTGAGTGTTGTAAAACCAAAACCAAAGTAATTTCTCTGGCCAATCACAACAGTTTTTTGAGGTTTTGGTTTGGCTTCCCATTGGTCGAGAAAATGGGGCGAACTTTGCCAACCAATCATGGAGCCTAGTAAAGCAAAACCAAAGCAAACGCGAAATTACTTTCGACACTGAATTGAAAACCGCTCTAATTACGGCAACAACGGACTAACCACAAGTAGCCCGAGCTCTGCAAGCGCTTATGCTGAGGTTTGTAATGCTACAATCACGTAAAACAAATTTTAGCGTCACGGTAACTGTAGCATATTAGCGAAATTGTAAGGTTTTGTACGGGTGAAAAACGTTTTTTATATGACTCCAAAATCAGGAATGATTCTTTAACCCTTTAAGTCCTAACTGTGATCAGCATCAAATTTCACCTTGTAATACCAATGCTTATTCAACCCCTGAGATCATGAGAATTAAGGATATGATCACCCAAGCTGAATTTTCTTGATATTTTAATAACTTCTCCCCAATACTTTTATAAGAAAAGTTTGGGAACCAGGTAAGAGAATATAAGGGGCTAAAGGGTTAAGAAAAATTACCCACCTGAACTCTTTTGCATGGCCATGTGTGCCTTGTGTCAGTTTTGAGTCTAAATAATAATTAATTTGGAAAAATGTAGATTTCACGGCCAAATTTTCACTTAGCATAGTTGTTGACTTGAATTGTAATGCATTACAATTTTTTGATCTTCAGGAGCAATTACAGATAACCCTGGCGAGAATGATACGTCGTATGGAGTCGAAAAAACCAACTCCTACTTGTGCCCCCTGGGGCATTACTGCGAGAGTGGTGATTTGCGACCAAGGGTGTGTTCGAATGGAACGTACAATGATGCCCTGAATGCTTCACACTCTGGGCAGTGCAAACCCTGCAAAAAGAATTACTTTAATGACAAGACTGGGCAGAAGGAATGTAGATTATGTGGTGAAGGGACTGCGAAAGAAATAGGCAGCGATTTGTGCACTTGTGAAGGGTTAAACCGTGTTTTTAAGGTATTAAAAGAGGAGCAATTTTCAGGGGAACCTTGATTTAACGAACCTCTATATAACGAAGTCCCCGGTATAGCGAACGATATTCTCCAGCCCGGCCTTTAAAAATGTATGAAACAGAACCTCAATATAACGAAACAGTTTCCCTAGTCGCTTGGTACTTCGTTAAATTGAGGCTCCACTGCAACAGGTATTTTCAGTCGCTCCATTCGCAAAAGTGGAGGCGCAGTGGTGTAGTTGTTAGCGCGTCGGACGTTCAATCAGACGATCGGTCGTTGGAGGCCAGGTTGGTCGCTTCATTGCTGTGTTGTTCCCTCAGACAAGATACTTTGCTCCCAACCAAGGTGTATAAATGGGTACCAGCTCGACATACTGCTGGGGGTGACCCTGCGATGGACTAGCATCCCATCCGTCTAGGGGGGAGGAGCAGTAGTCCTAGTTGCTTCATGCTACAGAAACCGGGCTTAGCTCCGGCCGTGTGGGCCACTAAGGCTCGTAGTCCGACTTTTGTTACCTGGATTTTCAAAATCTAGTGCCATTTGACAATTTGGGATACAGAATTAAGAAGGTAAAACCGAAAATTGATATCATTGAGAGCGATGGTATAGTTGTACAACATTTCGGCTCTGTTACAAAGTCATTTAGAAATTAGACAAGGAAGCGGTTCAAATACCAATGGTGATAAAGTGGATTAACGGGACATGGAATTGCAACGAGTTGCTTCCAATTCTTTAACTTGTTAACACGCCTAATCAATTCTCGGTTTAGCTTTCTTAAGTATTATTCATATGCTGATCAAAGCACTAACAAGGTTGATTTTACATTATTTTCAGCCGTCGTTATACAAATGTGAATGTGAAGATGGCTATGAACCTATCAGTGAAAGTCGAGATTGTGTTCAAAAAACATACCCTATTTGTGGTGAAGATACTTGGAGGAATGACAAAGGAGCATGCTGGACGGCCGCACAGTGGGAGGAACACTGCAGAAACCAGGTATGTTGTCTTCTCTAATGCGAGCACAAACATGGCTTCCATACTACTAAGACTTGTGATCTCACCTTTGATTGGAAGCGAATCTGGGGGTGTCTTAAGTTTGTTAAGTGTAAGTTTATTAATTTTGCCACACCACAAACATAATGAAAACAAAAAAAAAAAGAAATAGATTTAACAATGGCGAGGAGACCTAAAAGAAACTATGAAGCTTATATTAATTAGGTCTCCTCAGTTATTGTTTTACAAGATGAAATCAAAAACGAAGATAAGAACATGATGACGGAGACAATTACAATTTCATACAATTACAGTGTTAAACGGAAGGATACAATATGAAAAGGAAAGCTACAAAAAAATTAATACTTAAACACATTTGTATGAAAACTACTAATAGTTTTATTTGATACAAACTTCGATGCTTTTCATATGTAAATACAAACAAGGTAGCATAAGCCACGCCAGCCGCTTGTCTTGCAGTCTTGTGATGAACCCCTCTCTTTCTTTCTTTTCTTCCTTGTCTTTTTTCTGTGGCTCCTTTTCGCAACAGTCGAAGGCTCCCATTCCCCGATCCCAGCCCTCTCACATGAAGGTGCTCCATACCCTTCCTCTCCCCTCTCCCTTATATCCCTCCCCTCCCCTCCCTTCTCCCCCTTTCCTGTCCTCTCCTCTCGCCTCTCTCTCTTCCGTCTCTCCCTCCCTTCTCCCCCTCCCCTCCCCCTCCTCCATCTCCAGCTCCCTATCCCCTACCCCCACCCCCACCACACACACACTTCTTTCACCAATATCACCAAAGACCAAAGGCCTCTTGAGCAGGTCTTATTTCGGAAGTTAATGGTATTCTCTCATTCTTGATGAACAGACATGTCAGGAGGGTTCGCTGGGATTTGTGAAGGATCTGGGTATTTGCAAGTGCAAGGTGTCAGATAGTAACTGCGACAATGAGTGTAAAAATAAGCAAAAATATCGCCTCGTAGTGTCTTGTACAGACCCGCCACAGCTGAAAATCAACCCACCTGGGGGTCCGGTAAGTGCCTTTGTTTTCACTCAGAAATAAACAGCACTAGAGCAAAGTATTAATAGGCCATTTTCATGCTCGCGTCATTTTACTTAAACTACCAGAATTCATTTCGTTTTCCTTTTCAAATTCAAATTTTGTAATCCCAGTGGACAGCAATGAACAATAGCTCTAGTTAACATGAGAAAACAATCTAAACCAAAAGGATTGTGGTAGTTGTAGTAAAATGACCCCATAGTGAAGATGTCCTATTGTGGAATGTATGGAATATCATATATTTAAAGTGCACAAATCAATTACAGTTAAATGGATTTTGTTGTAATCATTTTATTTGCGACTCAGCAAGGGACCGTTACGCTTACGTTTAAAAAGCAGGGAAAAAAGGCTTGAAAATCATGAGGTTTTGAAGCGTAAACTTAAGCATATATTACGGGACACTTAAGTATTTATAGACTTTTGATTAGTAATTTTCTACCTTTTATGTATCGTTCTTTTATGTATATATATATTAATTTAACTTATTTTTCATTTTAAACATGATGTATTGATCACCGAAAAGCCCCTGTGGGGAGTGTTCAATAAAGTATTCTTTTATCTTATTATCTTATTATCTTGAACGGAGTTCGAGTCCATGACCTTTGCAATGCTATACCAGCCAACTGGGAACCATTCAGTTTGTGAATTCGTAATATATCCTTAGAGGTGAAGATATGAAAGTGAAATGTATTAAATACATATATTTGAACAATTTTTATGGCGTCAATTTATGGTCTGTTAAAGGCACAGGCATACTCGGAAAAATCTTTCTTTTTGTTTTCAATTTTTTTCCGAGTATGCCTGTGTCACTTACTGATTAATACATAATTATCATTTATTCACCAGGCTAAACATATTCCATCACGTTATTTCCATTGCGTCATTTTAATTGTCTGTACTCTTATAGACAATAGCTACGAGCCAATCAGCGCGCGGGAATTTTGACAGTTACTATAAAAAGCCAAAGAACACTTGCATTGTAAGTGAACTGACTGAATTGACTGGATATACCAACATTTCGTATGTCTTTCCATTAACAGCCTTTGGTCTTCAATGTGTCAGACTTCAATAATGTACCAAACTTTAACGAATCCTTCGACTGCGCAGACGGCGAAGAGTTTTCCATTTCCTTTATGGTGATGCAAGGTAATTCAGTCTTGATTGTTTTGTTTTTTTTGTGTGTGTGTGTCATTTCTTTTCAATATTCGAGATGTATTTGGAGAATAGTTTTGTTTAACCAGCAGTTACGACATACTTTGCAAGGTAAGCTAGCCTGGTAGGCACAGCTCCAGCTGTTGTTACAGTTGAGCCTTCATGCAAACAAGGCAAAAAATGTCACGTTTTTATGTCAAACTCATGACAGTGTATTAGAAACGGCGGCATTGTCAACGAAACGTCACTAAAAAATAAATATTTACGTTATCTGGCTAAGCTAGTTCATCATTGCATATCAGCAGAACAAGCATGATTTGCCATGACAGGCTTTCAATAATTGTTCTGTTATGTTACAGTCCTTTGTGCTGTACAAGTAACACAAGCCCGCATACCTGTGCAACAGGCTATTGTTCCAAATATTTCAAAGGAAAAAGGAACCAAGAAACAGATTTTCACTCAGTATAATTCAACACTGCACATTTTGACGCTGTGAAATGCGAACGCTTTGTCATGAAAAACTTGAAAAGGTTATGGAAAAGGTCATGGAAAGTCATGGATTTTAAAAGCTCAAAAGTGTACGAACAAAAGTAGTAGCAATGCTGTTGAAGCCCAGAAAGAGAAAGAAAAATTCACTGTTGTGTGCCCACGTTTTTCTTGAAGCTTTAAATTTAGCCATTTCACGTCGCTCAATCGTGACTTGCCGTCACGCGTTTTCCCGCGCTTGACGGCGGTTACATACATTTGTCTGAGATCTGATTGGTTCATTGTGTTGTTTACGTATGTTGTGATTGGCGAACAGATGGACAAGTGGAGGGTGCTTATGATGCTGATGCCCAGGGCCTGGCTGAACAGTTCGACATCACAGTGGCACAAAATGCGGCGAACCAAAATAGTTCGTCCGCAAGGCGACGACGAAGGAGAGCAGTGACAAATCCGCTCTCATACAAGAGCGTAACCAGTCCTACCGTATGTCTTGCACATGGTGCGCACATGATGTGGAAGGTGTCTAACTCTGATTACCCGAAATACGACAAAGACAGCCTGTTTAACACCAATCCGTCCTTTGATGATGGTCCTTTTCAAGCTTTGGAAGAGAAGCATCAACTAGAGTCTACACCGTTTGAGCTGTTTGCGTACAAGTTTAACCAAGAAGGTGTTTACGTGTTCTCATCCAGTAAAAACCCAGAAAATAGAATGGTGAGTTGTTAGAATTCTTATTAAAGGATGGTAGGATATTAACCGCTGTCCGTTCATGGTGAGATTTCACTGCTCAGTGGCTTTCATTTGAATGGTCACACAAGGATTTCATCCACAGACTCAAAAGTTAAAACCACCTTGTACAGCATAATAAACAGCATCACAAGTATGTACTGCTCAGTAGCTTTCATTTGAATGGTCACACTTTAGGATTCATCCGCAGACTCAAGAGTTAGCACCACCTTGCACAACGTAATAAAAAACAGCACCACAGGAAAGTACTGCTTGGTAGCCTTCATCTCAATGGTCACACTTAAGGACTTCATTCACAGACTCAAATGTTAGAATCACCTTGCACAACATAACAATCAGCACCAAAGGAAAGTACTGCTCAGTAGCTTTCATTTGAATGGTCCAACAGCATGCTGTGACTGGCATTTACAGTTTGCATTTCACAAACGAAGGTTGTAAACTGAATGAGGAGCTATCCCTCTCACAGCCGGTTGTCTTGTTTTTTTTTTTTTTTTTTTTTTACTGTTTAACATTACGATTATCGATTTTCGTTTCAGTTTGTCCGTGTCATGGCCAAGGGAGCCCAGTGCGCTGAAGATGGTCCATTCTTCTCGACCACTCCAAGAGTTGTAATTCAAAATGGTATCGCTATCTCCAGGGATATTGTTATCATGCCTGACTGGGTGTTAATTGGTGCTATGCTAGGCAGCTTTGGTTTATTGATGTTTATCCTCCTTATTGGCCTGGTAAGCAAAACAAATCTCACCACTCAATAGGCCATTTCCGAGTTGCTCTGAACTTCATTGCATATTCTGAAAATTAGTTTTCATTCACATGCAAACAAAACTAATTTTTACAATACTATTTACAAGGCTAAAAAGTTAAAAATATATTAAAAACCAAACATTTTCGACTAATCAAGTCATCCTTAGGGTAAACGATGACTTGATTAATCGAAAACGTTTGGTTGTTAATATCTTTTTAACTTTTTAGCCTTGTGAATAGTATTGTAAATCTCAAGCGTATATTATGGACAAAACTAATTTTCGTATGAAAAGCTTTACACTTAGCCTCGCTTTCATAATGAGGTTCACAGCAACTCGTAAATGGCCTATTGGGTTGACGTAAACTTTGATTGCAGGTTTAATTACTAATCAATAAAGACGTGTCTACAAGGGTTTTGACCTTTAGCTTTGAATAAGACTTTGCTTTGTCATAATTTAGCTTAAAATTAGCCTTCAAAAACAAAGTTAACCTCGGTTAACTTTTAGTCGGGGATAGCCGTAAACCAACCGGACCCAAGGCTCCATTTAGCCAGAATCAGCGTTTTTGCCCAGGCTCCAAGTAGACAAAAGCTTCAGGTTCCGCGCTCGACAGTAAATATGTTGAGGCACTAGGCGCTTCTTTTAATGTAACTTTCTCAATTTTGGCACTCTTTTTCCCGTCCAGTACTTGTTCCGTCGACACGGATGGAAGAAAGTAACCTTCAAGTTCCCTCGCTACAGAGTGCTAGCACAGAGATACAACTTTGATGATTACTCCTCCAAAGGCTCTACAGTACACCCCGTGAAAAAGTACCACAGGAATCTAGAGGGGCTCAATCAGTACGCACAGGAAGGAGCCTTACAGGAAGAGGGCCCTGCAGGTTTGTTCAAAACATCGTACTGATTTTTTCCAGACGTCAAGAAAGAACTTGAAAACGGAATAAGCCCAATTCTCGTCAAGTTGCAAGTTCCGATAATTCCGTTAAAAACGAGAAAAAAGGAAATACCTCTAAAAGTATTCTTTTTTCCTGAAAAAATGTCCAGTAGAAAGGGCGGTTCCCCTTTTCCCGCGCTTTGCACCGCTCACATCTTTTCCCGCGCTTGGCAGTTGGCACCGCTCACATCTTTTCCCGCACTTGGCAATTGGCGCCGCTCACATCTTTTCCCGCGCTTGGCAGTTGACACCGCTCACATCTTTTTCCGCGCTTGGCAGTTGGCACCGCTCACATCTTTTCCCGCGCTTGGCAATTGGCACCGCTCACATCTTTTCCCGCGCTTGGCAATTGGCGCCGCTCACATCTTTTCCCGCGCTTGGCAGTTGACACCGCTCACATCTTTTTCCGCGCTTGGCAGTTGGCACCGCTCACATCTTTTCCCACGCTTGGCAATTGGCACCGCCCACATCTTTTCGCGCGCTTGGCAATTGGCACCGCTCACATCTTTTCCCGCGCTTGGCAGTTGGCACCGCTCACATCTTTTCCCGCGCTTGGCAGTTGACACCGCTCACATCTTTTCCTGCGCTTGGCAGTTGGCACCGCTCACATCTTTGCCGCGCTTTACTGTTTTTCCTTACAAATGATAAGTGCTCCTGACTTCTCCTTTTGGAACACTTGAATTCTTATGTGTTGTGTGGTAACAGCTGCCTTGGTTGATGATGTGCTTGAGGTAGGTTTACAATAGGTGTTCAAGTTGCTGTAAACCTCATTATGAAAGTGAAGCTAAGTGCAAAGCATTTTATATGAAAGTTAGTATGTTTGCATATGAATGAAAACTAATTTTCATAATAAGAACTTAGCCACGCTTTAATAATGAGGTTCAAAGCAACTCGCAAATGGCCTATTAAAATACGAGCAGTAAACACGGTTTCTGCTTGTGTTATTACAGTCAATCCACGTCACGCGTGACCGGTATTTTTGAAATTTGAACGGGTTTTTGAAAGTTACATGTCAGTTTTGAACATCGCCAACGAGATTTCAGAGTTCCCCTAGAAATTTCCCTAGTTTATTGACGATATAAGGCTAAGAATTTTTCTTTACATCACAGTATTTCAGGAATAACGATTGTTTCCCAAGTATTTTGAATCTTTTTTCCAGTTGATGCGTCTTTTCGGAAAGATTTCCAGAGAAATATTCAACATTACATTCAAATGCCGGACATTACAGAAAGGATTTCGAATGTTCATTTCATTCTTGGAAATACTGGTCACGCGTGACGTGGATTGACTGTAACAACATGTCTTTATTTTATTGACGCTCTGTGTACCTTTTCGTTTTATCCACTAGTTGATGCTGAAGTTAAGGGAGATGAATACTGGGATTACGATCAACAAGTGGATTTGGAAGGCTTCACGTCCGGTCGTTTCTACAATATTTTGGCCAAGCAGTCTCGAGAAGTAACAGGAGCGAT
Organism: Pavona decussata; assembly: GCF_977016875.1. NCBI lineage: Eukaryota > Metazoa > Cnidaria > Anthozoa > Scleractinia > Agariciidae > Pavona > Pavona decussata. Next base: position 1,730,839 of record NW_028145755.1, read on the forward strand.
AGCCAGGCAAAAAGACCAAGCCAAACAGCTATATCAAAAGATCAACCAACAGACCGAATCCCTCAAAGGATTGTGGATCGCCAAACTGAATCTGCGAGGTCGTGCTGCCATGGCAACACCGGAGGACTTGCGTGCTTTTGAGGCCAAGAAAGGAGAGGTATGTTATGCAATGCTTAAAACACGAGCAGCAGTGTTTTATTGGGATTTAAAACAACGAGGCGCAGCCGAGTGGTTTTAGACCCGATAAAACATGTGCTGCGAGTTTTTGAACGGCTTCAAAAACATTCCTGGAAAAGCGTGTGTCAAGAGAGTTCATGACAATGATGCTTTTGTGAACTTTGGAAATTAGCATACAAGAAAAACATTAAACACCGCAAACTAACAAGGAGAAGGTTTTATCGGGTTTTAAAACCACTGTATCTGATGTTTTATCGACCATATGATAGGTCAATGGACTCATGAATTATTAATAAAACCAAAAGGTCGAGACAGCAGAAATTAATGAGTTTTTGAAAGAGGGGTTGCACTGTTTTGCTATTTACTGTCCCCTTATCGTTATCACGATAGCGAATTAACTTCACCTTTTGGCGAAGTGAGCAGTTTAATGTAGTAATCTTCGTTATTTTTGAGTGAACTTTACAAAAATGGATGATTAACAACATCATCACTTCTCTGTTTGTTTTTAGCTTGAAGCTGAGCTTGAGAGACGAAAGGAGCTTGGTTTCAATTTCCAGCAAATCTTACAGCGCCAGAAAGCCATTTTGGAGGAGGATGAGGAAGCGCGCGAGGCTCACCAGGTGGCATTTGAGGCATCCTTACGTGAAGCAGTTCGTACTCTAAAGAGTTATAGTGAAAACAGAGGCAAGGGTGACATGATAGGAGACTTCAACGACCAATTAGAGCACAGGTACGTATTTTATATGACAATAGGCTATTTGCGAGTTGCTTTGAACTTCATTATGAAAGCGAGGCTTTTTAGTTCATAAGGGCCTCGTAGTTCGTAGCTCGTTATGAAAGCGAGGCTTCGTAGTTCATATTTCATAGTTTTTATTCATATGCAAACAAACGTAATTTTCATATGAAAAGCTTTGCACGAAGCCTCGCTTTCACAGTGATGTTTCAAGCAACTCAGAGAAGGCCTATCTGTGGTGCACATATCGGGTGCAGGGGGTCACGTGGTTTGGTTTGGTCCCTTAACTATGGAGGGTCGTGGGAGTGCTACACTGTGGAATCCTACTCCATTTTTGTCGGTTGAGTGCCAGTCTCAGCTAAAGCCTTTCCTGTCCACTCATGTATGTTATGAGGACATCGTCTCGGTCACATACCTTGTAATCAATCGGAGAGCCGGATATCGAGCACGTGACCAAAGTGGACGAATCAGAAGATACCCAAGGTAGTGCCATACTGGAATGTAAAAATGCGGCCTTTTAATTGGTCCATTTTCATTACATATGTGGTCGGTTATTTAGTGTAAGGAAGCATATATCTTTGTCCTCTTTTTCTACTGTCGTACCCAAGAATATTCTTCCAGTCATGTTGCAGACAAAGGCATCTTACTTACCTCTGACAATCTTTGGCAGGGTTGGCAGCCGCGTCGATGCAATCATCCAACGGTTGTCCGTAGAAATTCAAAGCGAATGCCAGCGGCGTGGAGCCTGGGCACTATTAGGAGACGTGACTGGGGCGAGACTCTGTACGGTTGAAGGAGAGATCCTGGGAATGGATTACCTGTTCAATGGTGATGGGAGCATTCGAGCCACTGATATCGTCTCCCTGGACACACATACGGGACTTTGCATTCCTAACCCGCAGACAGCTAACATGCTGCTGTCCGATAACGTCACCAACGTCCCAGTTCCTCCAAACTTCTTTATTCATCAAAAAACCGGACGTATCATGCCACTAGAAGGAAATATAGCGTATGACCCACTTGCGTCCCGTCTCACCATCACCGCTGACAGCACTAACGCAGACGCAGCAACATCAGCAGAAGTGCTGATCCCGTACATCCCGTACCCGAGCAATCCCGAGACTGGGTTGCTTGTGAAGACTACCCTGACTCCGGTAGAGAAGAGAGGGGATATGAGGCTGAATGGAAGAATGATTTGTGGGAAAACTGGTCTGCCTGCGCCAATTTTGGGAATGACTATTCATCCAGAGACAGGTAACGAGTAGGCTAATTCCGAGTTTTTGTGAACCTCGTTTTGAAAGTGAGGCTAAGTGCAAAACTTTTCATATGAAAATTAGTTTTGTTTGCATATGACTGAAAACTAGTTTTCATATTAAAAACTTTGCACGTAGCCTCGCTTTCATAACGAGGTTCACAGCAACTCGGAAATGGCCTATTTTAATTCTCAGTCGTACGATAAAATTATGGAATAATTGAGTCAAGTACAACAATAACACTGAACTTTCAAACTATAGGCAAAGCTGACACTGAGGGGCCGAAAGGCTTATAGGGACGTTTCGTGAAGTGCATATGTTGTATTATTTGAAATATTTGGTAATAAACTTGCTCTCTTGCTGGGGTGCTATTAATCAGTTTGGTTTATTAACACTTCATGTAAAGTCTGTCTAGTGCTTTCCTCAGCAAGTGATCCCAGAACAAAACAAAGTTACCAGGTTATGTATGCATGGTGTGGTCCTCTGTGATCTCTCCACCCCCCCCCCCCCCCCCTCACATAAAAAAAGAATCCTCTGTTATCTTAGGTGCAAAAACTCTTTCACAGCATTTCTGAAGTTATGCTTGACAAGTGTGGGAAATTAATGATTCGATATAACTGTAGAAGTATTTGATGATAATATCTGATGTTTTTTTTTCTCCATAGGTAACGCCTATCCAATCGGCGGTTGCCATGCTGACCCGGTGACAGGACTTCCCGTTGCCATAGAGATCGGCTCCATGATGCTTGATCCCAACACAGGGCGCCCAGTACCCATTGTTGGTGTAACTATTGACCCCAGGTCGGGCAATGTCATTCCTGTGGGGGGCTCCCCAGGGGACTCAGAGCGAGGTGACGAGGTCCCACTCCTACTCGGTGACTCATTCACCGAGCCTCTTTCTGGGAGACCTCTGAAGGTGACAAGTGCCAGACTGGTGGATGATGGAGAAGACAGGGAGCTGGAGCCTATGGGCGGCGGCTATCAATATGTCCTGGATGTAAGTGAGCTGTACTACGAATACCGCGTTTTAGAAGCACTGCAGCTACTAAAGGAAGCTGTGACAGGTCCAGATGACTTGGATGGACGCCAGGAACTGAGCATGTTGGAGACCGCGCAGAAAGATCTTCAACGTGGACGATCAAAGGTGATGACGTATCTGCTGAGAAATGTCCATGACATCATGCGGCGCGAGGAACGCTGTTCGCTATTGTCTGAGAGCGGTGGGAGCCCAGGAATGTACGAATTCTCAGCCACCGGTCAATTACTCCCTATACTTGTGGGTACCACCATGAGGGACCCCTCAGGAACGGACCTGGAGGTGCCTATACTGGGTATCGATAAGAACCATGAGACAGATACAGTGATCCCGCTAGGAGGCTCCCTAGAGGACCCCGGAGGGGAAGGATTGGTTGCTATAATGATCGGTGAAAAAGCTGTAGACCCCGTGACAGGCTCTCTCTCTACTATCTGTGGTGTGAAGATGAACCAGGAGTTTGGCGTGACAGAGCCTGTCACGCTTTCTTCAAGCACTAACAGAAAGCGTCGCCCACCTCCAGGATCGGTGAGTATTACGATGTAAAAATAAATCGGCTTGTTGAAAAACTAAAAATGTCACTTGAAAAGGTAAATTCGTGTTATTTCAACTACGCCATGATTATTCCAATTTGTACAGCTTGTGCAATGTAGCGGAACCATTCAGGAAGTTTATCAATGGAAGCAGAGTTAAATTCTTTGGCAAATCTTGTAGTTGTTGTTAATCCCTCAGGATGAGTTGAGGTGTGCGGGGGCGGGGAGGGAGGGGGGGTGAGTGCATTTGAGGGGGTAGGTTGGGAAGTGAATAAAAACTTCGCACTCACGTTCTCAACAGAACTTGAAATCATTTTTTCTGGCTTTTTTATTCCAGAGAAAGGCAAAGAAAAGTACGAAATTGCTAATGTACGAGCCATTATTTAGACTTATTGAACAAACCTTTGTTTTGTGATTCTTTAGTTAGTGTCGCCATCGTTCTTGACTTTGAGCATGACTTCAGCTCAGGTTGTCAGGACATTTAATAGGGTCATCGCCAAGTACCATTTTTTGCGAAGTGCTCTCACGTGAACAGTAATGAGGAATTTACTTTGCTTGTATTGTGTAGGTTGCCCTCTTAGAGGAGGAACTTGCCGGTCGCCGCAGTTTCTGGCGTCGCCAGAGACATCGCGAAGATGAGCTGACTGAAGTAGAGTCTAAACTGTACCGACAACTGATGGAAGACGAACATGTCACGGCTTATCAAGTACAGGAACAACTTGAGAACATACAAGAAGGTAATTAATTACCCTGTCCACCACATCGAACGAAATGGAGCATAACAGGAATGAAAGTAGCCTCGAGTTCATCTCCTTGGCCATTTGTTATTTTTAATCGTGATTTAATGCTGGACCCTACCAGCACCCTGTGCTACAAACACTTAACGAAGGTAAACAAAGGTTGTTTTCTTTTTATTTATTAACCAATTGCTGCTTTTCTACAGAAACTGTGTCGTTGGCGGATGCGGCTCACCGTGAGGTTCAGAGGCGAACAGAGGCGTCCGTGGATCATGCTGCTGGTCTGCCTCCTGATGTGGTGGCTGTTCTTACTATGTTTGATGCCCTGGAGAGGCAGAAGGAAGAGAGCCATAATACCGCACACAAGCGCTTTGCCGACTCCATCACTCGCTTCTTTGATAAACTGCAGACCGAGGAAACCAAATATAACAACAGAATGGAAGAGCTGCAGGTACTTTTAACAATTATTCCACGACCGCGCGTTTGATACGAGATAGAATCATCCCGTATCCAACAAGCGCGAGTAGAATAATTGTTTTATTAAAAACAACAGGGAAAGATTATTAGATGTTTCGGATTTCGTTCAGCAAGAAAGACCACGAGACGATTTTATGGCTACTTTTTTCCCGGGCGTGGAATAATGGCTAAAATCCCATGACCGTTAAGCCAATCAAAACTCGGGAATTTCATTATCAAACGATCTAGTTTTTACAAAAAAACAATTATTGTACCCACTCTTATTGGATATCATCTGACATCAGAGTAGCAGTGAACCAACTTGAAGGGAAATTTAACGTAAAACTATCGCTTAACAGTTTTGCTGCCTTTTCAGGGTGCACTAAATCCTGAGGCAGAAGGCGCGGTCACTGAGCGCTTCCAGCAGTCCAAGGCCAGGTTACGTGCTGAGCTCCAAGATCAGCTCCAGAGCCGCACGGAGCAGATGGACGAGGAGCACTCGACACTAGATTACGTCAGAAACAAAGCGGAGATTTCTGCCTTGGAAGCCAAGGTAACTTTAACTGTCAATAAAGAGCTGTCAATCAAAATGTAGAGTGTAGATACAACGATCGAAATATACGTAGTTGTGTTATCTATCGGTGCGGTGAGATAAATGTCATCTCCTTATTAAAAAATAACCTCATCATGAGCTTCCCAAAGGTAGTCAGAGCAGTGATGGCTTGTACACTCTAGCGCAAATCGCGTTTGAAGGCTCTTATTTGTAAAACGTGCAGAGAGGTTTTGAAGGGAATTCGTGCATGTCGAAAATTATCAACAAGTAAACCTTAGAGCTCTATGAACAGTCGATACAAAATCGCAACATCGAATTTTTATACCATGAACATGAACGGTTGAGAACGTACAGTATCTTTGAGTAAAGTTTTAACTCGTGGGCTTATTATCAAAGAGATGTTTGCATTTGAGATTTGGGCGCCTAATATATGGGTGGACTTATTTTGGATGGGCTTGTATTCGAAATTTTACGGTATTTAACATCAGAATATTTCTCGTACCCCAGCTTGTGCTAACAGGAGGGGCTGTGATCGCCGGTGAATACGAAGTCGCACTGCAAGGTATTTACGGTGATGACCTTCCGTTACCGGAGTCCAACCGAGAGTTGTTACCGCTGCTTCAACGTCTGATACGACTGCTAGAAGAGGGCATGCCTGTACTGATGAACTCCGCTGGCCAAGTTGTTGGTGGTGGATATGCTGTGCTGGGTGGAGGTGCCAAGTTTGACGTCATCGGTGCTGGTACTAGCGGTGCTGCTGCTGGTGGCGATAGACTGACCACTGTCGGTATGTACACTTTGCAGACTTTATTTGTCCAATCACAACAGTAGTAAACAGCCCAATGAACCAATCAGAATTTCGAAGGAAATATATGCAGCCGGCGCCAAGCGCGGGAAAACGCGTGCGAGCAAGTCACGATTGGTTTGGGTTTTGATTCTCATTGGTTGAGAAAGTGGCGCGAAGTTTGCTAACCAATCACAGCGTAGTGAAGTAAAACCAAAGCAAACGTGAAATAACTTTCTTTTATTATTATTATTATTATTATTATTATTATTATTATTATTATTATTATTATTATTATTATTATTATTATCATTTTTATTTATTTATTTATTTATTTATTATTTGTTGTTGTTGTTGTTGTTGTTGTGTGTGTGTATTTTAATTTATCATCTTTCTATTTATTTAGTCCCTACTACCTTCATGTCCCAAACTGGTGTCACTACTGAACGAACTCAACAAGCGTCGGCCATGACGCTCTCCCCGTCCCAGCGTAACACCATGGGCACTACAATCTCCGCCACAGAAATCCTCTCCAAGGTGGAAGTCGGGCAGATGGGAGAAAAATTCAGCTCTGAAGCTGTTAACATCGCTGAGATCGCTGCGTCAGGCGGGCTAACTGAGGAGAAGAGGAAAGAGATAACTAAAAACCTGATGGAGAAACACACACTTGAGTGTGCTCAGCTGGAGAACGAGTTACGATCGAACGAGATTAAAGTGATATCTGAGGTCATACAAGCGTATGAAGAGAGGAAGACAAAGGCTGTAACTGATCTGCAGGTAAATTCATCGTAAACTTGCATTTGTAAGTAGGCTACAGGTATAATAGCGGCTATTTCTAAGTTGCTTTAAACCTCATTATCAAAGCAAGGCTAAGTACCAAATTTTTATTATGAAAATAAGTTTTCATTCATAGGCTAACAAGACTATTTTTTGCAGTTAACCTCGCTTTCATGACGAGGTTCACAGCAACACGGAAATGGCCTATTAAAGGACTAAATGTTTAAGTTTAATTTCTTTATATGTGTGTGTGTTGGGGGTGGGGGGGGGGGGGTCATACGACTTCAAAAAACAAAATCTTGAGGGGAAAATCATTGCTAATTATTTGAGTAAACAAGTGGTGAATGAAACCTGTTTTTTGAATCATTTCAGGGTGAGCTAAAGGAGAGACTCCGTCGGGCGCAGAGCGAGGAGGAGAAAGAAATCTTATTAAAGGAATATTCTGGTAAGATGGCGGCTGCACAGGACGACATTGAAGAACAGAAACAGAGGAAACTACGGGATGTTAGAAAGCTTTTGAAGGAAGAGAGAAAGAGGCGCAAGAAAGATCTCTACAAGTATGTACTATGTTTGTTTCTTTGTGTGTTTTAATAAGACTTTATAATGATTAATACCGCAGGAAAGCACAGCTCAATATCGATCATGTGAATGGTCAGACAGGAAAGTACTGCTTAGCAGCTTTCAGTTGAACGGTCACACTTAAGGGTTTTGTCCAAAGACTTTAAAACGTAGAATCACCTTGTACATTAATTAACAGCACCACAGGAAAGTACTGCTTAGTAACTTTCATTTGAATGGTCACACTTTAAGATTTCATCCACAGACTCAAAAATTAGAACCACCTTGTATAGCATAATAAACAGCACCACAGGAAAGTACTGCTCAGTAGCTTTCATTTGAATGGTCACACAAGGATTTCATCCACAGACTCAAAAATTAGAACCACCTTGTACAGCATAATAAACAGCACCACAGGAAAGTACTGCTCAGTAGCTTTCATTTGAATGGGCACACTTTAGGATTTCATCCACAGACTCAAAAATTAGAACCACCTTGTATAGCATAATAAACAGCACCACAGGAAAGTACTGCTTAGCAGCTTTCAGTTGAATGGTCACACTTAAGGGTTTTGTCCAAAGATTTTAAAACTTAGAATCACCTTGTACATTAATTAACAGCACCACAGGAAAGTACTGCTTAGGAGCTTTCATTTTAATGGTCACACTTAAGGATTAATCCCACAGATTCAAAAGTTAGAATCACTCTCCACGTAATGAACGGCTCCACAGGAAAGTACTGCTCAGTAGCTTTCATTCGAATGAGGGTTTAATTCGCCGACTCAAGAGTGTCTACTCACAGATTGTGACCTATTGTTTGTTTTTCCCGCCGTTTTAGCCGACACAAGGAAGAAGCTCGTGCGGCAGGTGTCAGTGACGTCATCGACCTTGATCTCCCGGATGAGGACGAACTTGACAGAGACCTGATTTTATTGGCTCAGCAACAAGAGAAGCTATTGGCTGAATTGGCGCTTGCGTACGAAGAGGAGAATGAACGCGAAAGAGAGCAGATGGAGTCTGGAAGACGGGAGGCCTTTGATAAAGAGATGGAAGCTCGTGTGAAAGCAATGAATTTGTCAGTAGCTCCGGAAGAAATTGAGGGCGCTTTTGAAGAAGTCAGAGAGGTAAGCAAGAGAAGACATCTGGGCTCTTACGTTTTTATTCTGAAATGGCATATTTATTTGATCGTTTCAGTGCCAAAACTGCGAAAATATACATCCAAATCTTTTGAATATCATACAAAAATGTAATGGTCACACTTTAGGATTTCATTCCCAGGCGCAAAAAAAATATGTGTTCCGGGCCCGCAGTAATTGGCGTAGGCTGTTGCGGAGTCCCTGCCTGTATTGTATCATTTACATTTTTTGTCTTGTTCATGTATATCTATATTAAGTTGGCGAAGCACCTCAGGTTGTTAAAGCTTAGTAAGTTTCATTTGAGAAATTACAATTAAGGTTTTCATGCACAGACTAAGAAGTTAGAAACAGATTAATTGTCTTAAGTTGCCTGTGGAAGGGAAATGGTTAATATATTCCTGTTTTTTTACACCAGCTTCACTCCAGAGCCGCTGCACGAAGAATAAACATGAAGGAAAAGATGAAGGAACGCAAGGACCGTAAGAGATCCAAGAAGACAGAAGATGAACTCCGAGAGGAACTAAAACACGTCACACCAGGGTCCCCTGAGGAGGCTGAGATACTAGCAGCACTGGACCAGCGGCACAATGCTGACATGCGCAGAGAGGAGGGAGCGTTGATTGCGATCTTGGCTGAGGTGGAAGCTGAACAGGAGGATGAAAAGCGACAACAGGTTTGAACTTGTTTCGTGCTAATATTTGATGCTTGCTAATGATTTTTGAAAATAATGACAGCCCATCTTCGTACGTCAGAAAGTCGCGACCTTAAAGTTCACTTAATTTTCGGTGTAAAAAGCTGTCGATAAAATGTTGAACCCTTGTACGATGACATTGAATTGCTGTTGTGTCGTTCCCGTGTGCTATGCGCGTTTTTTTCCCCGACTTGGATGTTGCACTGTAATAGAACGGCTGGTTTGTCATACTACGAAGGGCAGCGTTTTATACGGAACTGCTGTAAATTTGACTGAATTTAATTCGATGTTTTAGAGGAAGTCTTACTGCACCTGGGTCAGTTTTGTGCGGCCGAAGGAAGACGTTTGAAGTAGATCTCAGATCTGAATGCTGAATGTAACTGTTCTAGCGGGTGCCTCCGACAGGAGCTTACCCTGTTCTTGAACATTAACGATCTGACAAAACTAAAGAGATACCGAAATGCCTAACACGTTTGTTGTTTCACGCGCTAGGTTGTGCAAAATCTGCTCAAGAAAACTGAGATGACTGAGGAAGAGCAGCGACAAGCAGTGGCCAGGTACTTGGAGGAAGCCGAGGAAATGAAGGAACGGTACAATGACATGCAGAGGCACAGTCGAGCGGTGCTGGCGGCCAAACTGGCGGCAAGAAGACGACATAAGGAGGAAATGAGGAAGGAGGCAGCTATGAAGAAAGAACTGAAAGCTCTGAGCAAGAAACAGGTGGGATATAGTAGAACAATAACTTTATGTTTCAGGATTCGTTGTTTGATGCGATCAAAAAAAAATGGCCCTCAACAAGTCTTTTACTAAGCTGGTCATTCTGCTTAAGACTTTGCGAGAAGACACAAACAACGCAATCAACCAATCATAACTTGGAACAAAAACATGCAACCGGTGAAAGCGCGGAAAACTTGTAAAAGTTACTAGTTGCAAGCGCGTGAAAGGCTTAAACCGGTGACAAGCGCACGAAAAGCGCGGGCAAACCAAATCACGCTTGGCATTAGCTTTTCTCCCTATTGGCTAGAACGCGCTGCACGAGTTTGAACCAGTGACAAAACTTTTCAAACGCAGTGGTCGAGTCAGTATAAAACACATACAAACCTCAAGTAAGTGCTATTTGAAAAAACGCTGATTGATAAAACCTTTTTTTTCTCTCCAGGCCGTATTATCGGGTGATGAAGCCACACTGCAGGTGTTGGAGACAGCAGAGTCTCAGGTAGAAGATGAAGTGGCTCAAGAGATGGAACAGCTGGCTGAACGGCAGATAGAGCAACAGGCTGCGCTGGATGTGAAACAGGCGGAGGAGATGCTGTCTTTGGAGCAAGAACTGAGGACTGAGGAACAATCCGGCGGACAGCAAGTGGCTGAACAGATCGACGAACAGAAACTCAAGGTGGGTAGAATATTTGGAGGAATTTAGAATCTTAATGTTGTTGTTGCAATATATCGTGAAGGAGAAGATCAGAACAGCGAGGCTGTATTCCTTTGTTGAATAGAAAGGTCAAATGCGTGACACTGCTTTTCTCTTTCAGTTAATCGAAGCAAAGAAGGAGGCGTTCGAGAAGGAGATGTCGCAAAAGCGGGACGACATGTCGAAAGACCAAGCAGACATGTTACTGGAGCAACACAGACAAGAGCTGGAGTTCCTGGCACGCAGCATGGATGTGGAGAAACAGAGGCAGTTAGCATCACTAAGCGAAAAGATTGCTGAGAGAAAGAAGCGTAAAGCTGCTGCGCTGCAACAAAGACATAATGCTGAGATGGCGAAGGAACTGATGAACCAGCAAGATGAAAGACAAAAGGTGGAAGATGATAAGGTGAGATGTACGCAAAAATGGAATGGTAACAATTTTGAGCTTTTGGAAGCGAGGTGATCTGATTTATAGCGCTGTTTGAACGCCTCAATAGTGATATTTTGATATTTTGATAGAGGTATTTTTTCAGCAGTGCCATGGGCATACTCGGGCATACTGTGGCTTTCCGATTACTGGTTCGAATGCTCTATCTACCACTGAGCTACAGGAGACTCTTCACTTCAAAAGCGCTCTGCGCTAAATACCCGCCTGATAAGACTTAAAGCATGAGAGATTCACTCAACGTTTTTCCTTTAATCGTAGATACGTGCAGCTCAGAAGTCAGCGTTGGTAGACGCGGTGCAAAATCTGGACAGTGAGCGGGCAGGGAACACTATTTACCATGTCCTACAACAGAGGCATATGCGCGAGAGGGTCCAACTTGAGGAGCAGTTCAACAGGGAGATTGCCGCTGCCAAGGCTGAGGCGCGGGCTCAGATGGCTGAGGCGCGTCAGGCGGAAAGAGAGGAGATAGTGGCTGCACAAGAGAAGGTGAGAAATACGCCATGCAAGATTTACTAAGTTTAACTTTAGAAATACTCCATATATCTGAAATGTAACTTGGACAATAACTGCCTTTATTTTGTTTGTTTGTTCATTTGTTTTTTGCTAATCCTTTCAGGAATTCATGGACTTGATTGCTAAGTCGAACACGATGAGCAATGCTGAGCTCTCACAGAAGAAAGCAGAGTTGAAGTTGCAACACAAGGTAATAGCGAAATTCTCCTTATAGCTTCTGAGTTAGTTGGTTCTTTCCTATGGTGTTGTTTATCATGCCGAGTCTGTGGAATAAAGGATATCAATTGAGAAGTCTCGTTTTATGTGCTCGTTTGTTATGCTGTTCAAGTTGGTTGAATCGAATGGCGAAATCTGTAGTTTATACAATTCAAATGGAAGTTATAGCGTAAGACTTGACTGTGGGATTGTTCTTTTCTCAAATTTCTCATATTTGTCATTAATTGTTCCCGCTCTCTCCTTTCCACAGAAACAACTCGCCCAGTTTGACACAGAAACACAAGATAAAATGGCTCAAGCTGAGCTGGACACCGTGCCTTCTCTAGAAGTCAAACACGCGCATGCCAGACTGGAACTTAGAGAGAGACAGTTGCAAGAGCTCGCGGGCACAATGAGCGAACTGTCAACAGAAGAGGTGTGTTTATTTTCCTAACTGAAGTTGTCCAGTTTTGTGCTTCGGTTCCGTTTTGCTAACCTGTGACACTATTCTTTTCTTCGGTTCTTGTATCAGGTTGCAGAATTGATTCAAACTTTACACCTGATTAACAAATAAATTAACGTATGCAAGTTAGTTTGCTACGTTTGGAACGCAAAGGACAGTGCCAACTATAAACAGACAGTTATAAACAACACTAATCATGTCCTGGTGTACGCGCGTTTTCCCGCGCTTGACATCCGTTGTCTGTTTTCCCGCGCTTGGCATCCGTACGGCCGTTGTATGTTTTCCTACGCTTGGCATCCGTTGTCTGTTTTCCCGCGCTTGGTATCCGCTGTATGTTTTCCCGCGCTTAGCACACTGCGCATGTTTTTAGTTAGATTCTTGATTGGTTCATTGCCTTTGGTTTTTCAACAGTCCTTAGATTTCCTTTCTAACAAGTGTACTCTTTTTCTTGTTTGTCTAGGAACTGATCAAAAACTACACTGAAGAGGCTGAACGCGCATCGCAGGCAGCCAAGGAATATCGCGAACAAACCATGTTTGAAATGGCGGAGAAAATCAACAAGATTAAAGCACAGCGACAACAGCAGAGCGAGGAACAGAAGAAGAAAATGGACGAGGAAGTCAAGTAGGAATAAGTTTTGTTGCCACACTAGAATTTTACCAGGCCTAAACAAACGAGTTTTCGCTTGTACCAGTAAGGCGATTTCTTATAAATTGTTACTTCGTCAGTAACAAAAACTGAGATGTGAGCCACTTTAAATCGCTCATACGCTAGTACCAAACCATACCGTAACTTTTTGTATACTGAACAAATTGAAGTGAGTAGTTAAAGGGGCAGTGTCACATATTTGAAGTGTTACTTTGAATGGTCAAAAAACTTACTTGTATCCATGGAAATGTTAAAATAATGATTCAGTTTTGTTGGCAATAACCCTACCAATACGCAGAAACTGGTGTTGATTATCTTTGGCTGTAGATGGCCCGGATTTAAATGGATTGCATCAGTTCGTCCAGTGTGTTTTGGAGAAAAAAAAAACTGGTTGTAGTTTGTTCTTCCCAAGAGAAACCCTTCATATTCTCTTCCAGGTGTTCTAAGAGCAATTAGATGTTAGAGAAAGAGTACCTTGTCAAATACTTGAGCCATTTTGACCAAAACGCAGAGGAATCTCCTTGCCAGTGATTGACATGATAAGCTCACCAATGTTTTAATCTTCCAGGCGCCTTGAAGCTGAACTGGAGCAGGAAAGAGAACGAGAGGAACTGAGGCTAGCGGAAAGAGAGGCCGAGAGAGCTGCCAAGAGAGTGAAGGCGGCACAGGAAACCGAGGCTGCTAAACAACTGGCAATGGCACAGAGAGGAATGACAGAGGAGGAAAAGGAGGTTAGGAGAATGGTTTTGTGAGGGGCTGGGTGGGGAGACTGTGTAAGGGAAGGGAAGATAGAAGGGAAAGATGATCTCAATAGGCCATTTTCGAGTTGCTATGAACCTCATTATGAAAGGGAGGCTAAGTGCAAGAGCTTTTCGTATCCAAATTAGTTTTGTTTGCATGTGACTGAAAACTAATTTTCATAATAAAAACTTTGCACTTAGCCTCGCTTTGAAAATGAGGTTCAAAGCAACTCGGAAATGGCCTAATAAAATATAACAATACAATGTCATTCAAATTGAGACAATTTCTTTTTTGGCTTTGTTTAGAAACTTATGAGAGAGCATGAAGAGAACAAGGCGAAATTCGAAGCTAATCTGAAGAAGGAACAAGAAAAGACAAAGGCTGCACTCAGGGAGAAACTTGAAGCCAGGAGAAAGAAGAGGAAAGATGCAGAGATGCAGAAGATTAAGGCGGCTGCTAAGGTTGAAACAGAGGCGGCGGAAAAGAAGGAAAGAGAAGAAATGAGCACACTACAGAAACGAGAAGCAGAGATTTTGAAGGCAAGCACTCCGGCTACACCCAAGGCACCCTCAGACACACGAAAGACGGCAACAGGTAAAAATTGGATAATAAAGTAATGAATGTTAAGGCCTCGGACACATGGTAAAACTTAGCATTTGATACCATCACATAACCACTTTTCTTTCACATGTACCACGCAGCGACATTCAAATCCTAGCAGTAATTTCAATTTTTTGTTGTTAATTTTAGAAGAACTCCCCACCACCGAAAGCCTACTTACATCGTCAGCGGATGGCCAGTTTGGCGCAGGCGCTGCTCCTGTCATCACCGCTGGACTGCCCGCGGGCGTATCAGAACAAGACTGGGTCTCGATGCTGATTGGCTCACCAATTTTTGACAGCGTGAATGAAATCGAAAACATGCTGAAAAATAACATTGGCGAGGGAGGGGTGGCTGGGGCGAAAGGTGGCCGGCCGTACATTGATATAAAGGACGCGCAGTGGTTATGTAAGGGAGATTTAGTCCCAGTTGATATTAACGAGCTCAGCCCCGCTAATTTTGTCGTGTACCGCTTCGGAGTCTTCATCACCCAGATGCTGCACAAGGCCATGGAGACACCGGAAGTGACGTTGCTGCTAGCATCCAATTTGCCGCCAAACAACTACGAGCGTAACGCCTTCCGGAACTCATTCTTTTACGAGCATGCGCGCAGGGTACTGTTCGTGCGACAGGAACGAATGGAGTCCATTGGCGACTTTTTGGTGGTGATCATGCACGCGCTATCTCACATCAAGATTGATGACCTAGTTGATGATCAGAATCCACTCTTCCTCAGAGAATTCTACAAGGTAAGTTATCGGATAGTCGATCGCTAAAACATTATCTTTATTAACTAAAAGGAGAAAGCCATAAGGATTGAAACGCGTAATTCCTCCATCTTTTCTTTTGCCAAAAGCGTGCGAGTGTTCAATCATATATGTACCATATTTGGAAAATGAAGACAAACTAATAAACCAATCAAATCGCTTTATTATTGTGACGCAGTTTCCGCGCGAAACTTCTCGCGTTGTTTTGAAAATGGCGGGTTTTCCAAATATGGTACTTACCATAAATGAATGTTCGCATGCTGTAAGCGTGCGTTACACGTTTCAACTCCATTATGAAATTCTACTAAAAGAGGTTACCTTTGACGATGAGCTGTAATATTCTTGATTTTCGTTACGTAATTGTATGCCTTACTGATTCGTTTTACTACTTAATTTGTCCAGGCATTCCGTATTTGTTGTCAAGACATGTTCTTCGCACGTTCTCGCAATACGCCAACCGCTCAAGGCCTTGTGGGTAATACGTCTAGTGCTAGTCCCCTGGAAGCGGCTTTCAAACCCACGCGAACTATGACCGAGCGAGTGAATGTGGTTGGAGAGCTGGTGAACATCAAGCTGTCAAGTCCAATCGATGCTGACTTCTCTGTGCAAGTAAGCTAGCTCTGTTTCTTGCGTAATTACCAGTATCTTGTTTTTACTGTATACGCGGTGATACACCGCTTTTTCATGTAAATTTATTGCGCTTTTGCGAAAGGAGGCCAAACATATTTCAGCTTCTAGTACAGGGCATAAGAGCTGACCTTAAATTGGTGATGTCAAATTAATCTGTTGAGATACGGTCAGGAAGTCACTTTCTTTTTGTTTGCTCCGTGCGTCGACAGTACATTAACCCCTTGCCTTTCTACCACCCCCTAGGGAATCACAGAGCGCCTGGCCCGGAAGAACGCCTTCCTTACTCGCGCTAAACTCAAGGAATACCTCTCATCTGCACATGCGCCTTCTACGAAGAAAGAGGAGTTTGCCATGACGAGGTTGAAGGAGCTTAGGGGCGAGAAGACTGAGGACAATGAAAGGTGAGTGGAGCTGCGTAAGGCGCGATTTATTTGTTATTCATCTTGAGTATTAGAGCGGTTTTCAATTGAGTGTCGTAAAATCAAACCCAAGGTAATTACTCTGGCCAATCAAAACAGATGCAAAAAGCGCAAAGAACCAATCAGAATTCAGAGCAAATTCATGTAACCGACGCCAAGCGCGGGAAAACGCGTGCGACCAAGTCACAATTGTTTTTAGTTTTGCTTCTCATTGGTTGAAAAAGTGGCGCGAGTTTTGTTAACCAATCACAGAGCCTAGTTACGCAAAATCAAAACAAACGCGCAATTACTTTCGACACTCAATTGAAAACCGCTCTTAAAGTACCACATCGGCTTTGAAATATTTTCGCGAAAGCTACCCAAGTAGGATGTTGACTGAAGGTGCACGAAGGTTGCTTTAGGGACGCTTACCTTAACCCTTTAAGCCCCGGAGCCGATCAGAAACCTATTTCTCCTTGCGCTGTCACAACCTCATCAAATATACAGGTCAGGAGAAAAAAGGAAATGATCACCAAAATGCATTGATGTTTAAGCAAATTCTCCTAACTAGTGCCATAAGAAATATATGAGGAGAGTTAGGAGAATATACATGTTGATACTGGGGCCTAAGGAATATATGAAGATCAGTGAGTAGGATACAGTGGAACCTGTACTAACGGCCACTTCTCGACAACGTCTGTGTTCTTGTCCCGACTTGTTATTTATTCACACAAATTCTCTGCTGTTATACATTCCCATAACTGCCTGGCCAGCTCTTGAAAACTACCAGAAAATTTTGTCCGAAGTTGGCCGTCGTAGAAAGGTTGTACTGTACGCATGTAGATACTGTTAGTTGGCTTGGGGCAAGTCCAGTCTAAGACATCTTGAAAGGATTTGAAGGGCGAAAATGGTTTACTTTTCAACGGCACTATCGAAAGTCGATATAAAAATTGAGCATTGATTTTCTTTTTCAGACCTAAGTCTCGAACTGTTGGAGTCAAAACTGGTTTAAAATCTCCAAAGGAACTCCTCGAACGGCAAATTAACGATCTCGAGGGACGCGTGGACAGCCTTAACACAGAACTGGCGCAAGTGTTGAAAACTGAATCCGATCTGAATTTTACTGTCAACGAGATGGAAAATGACAGCAATATACCCGAAGACAGACTAGACATCATGCGACAACAGCTAGCCAGCACCGAACAACGCAAAGACAATCTCTTGATGAAAGTGGACTACTTAGAAGAAGAGATTGTGAAGAAGACCAAGGAGTTAAACGCTTTAAATTGAGTGGTCGAGTAAGGGACTGGGACCCGCGTGTTTCCGCTGGGCAAAGGGAGCACGGGCTCTGGATAGGAATTTAAAGCGGTTTTTCGTCATATGTGATTAGCTGTGACAGAATAGTTTTTGTAGGATCAGATGTCTCTAAATAGAATAACTTTAATTTTAGTAGTTTAACGGTAGGGTTGGTGTAAATAAATAATAGTTTAACTGGCCAAAGAATAGCGCAATAATAGAATCACAGGCATCGTGTATTTATTTAAATCGTTTCGTATTTATAGTTGAAAATGGAAATATTTCGCAGTAGAGATGAACCCGCTTAAGTTAATAGATTGTTAATCCTCAATCCGTTGAAATCTCGTAGCGCGTTTTGTGATTCTTACAATTCGATACGGTTTGGTATCGTGACAAAAATTAGCCATTATTTTTGTACCGCCATTTTGTTGATTTGTAGTATTTATTTATTGTTACGTATTCAGTGACGATATCGAATGTTGATATTTTTTTATACGTGTACTTATATTTGCAATAAAGTTGAGCTTTTCTAATAAATGTCAGAACCTTGGATTTCAAGCCTGCCGAACCTGCCCTTATGCGCATGTCCCGTTCGCCATCACTCAGTGGACACTAAGTCTTGCATTCTCGGCCCCAGAGCCTCTCGGTTTGACTACGTCATACGCCAAAGGCCGCCGTCAGTCATGCGCAAAAGGAAAGAGCGCTAGAGTCGAGAATGTAAGTCTTGTTGTCAGCAACATACAAACACTGCATTTCTTACCGCCAATAAGTACACAGCTAAGAGGACATGCAATTCTTTTCTCCACCCCCTACGTACACAGCTTTATCTCTCAGACGTAAACGTATCCCCAGACAAACAGACATTTGAATGTGTCCTTAAGGGTATCTACTCGCCGGGGTGGGGTGGGGGGAGTAGGGGTTGGCGTGTATTCTGTATGTTGAACAATGGAAATCGGGGGCTGAAAGTGAGAGGCTGGATCAGTGGCAACTTATCCTTCAAACAACCAACAGGTTCTTTTATTTCATTTTTCATATACATAAACATAAGTGATATTACTACTGAGAAACGACTAGAACCATTAATATTACTCCTTCACGGACGCTAGTGAAAGCTAATTTTGCTTAGCGATAAAACGCCAAAAGTGAAAATTACCTCCGGAATTTGCAGCCTTAAAACAGTTATTGTAAGAAATACATTGACACACCAAAATGTAAGACGAGGTCTCTACATAGAAAAAAGTTGAGGTATCCATTCAATAATAGCCTTGTGTTCTAGGTAAAAGACATCAAACACGGCATTATTAATCTTTTTGGTCCTTCATTAACATCCCAGCCTCCGGGGAATGAATTGTCTCACACAATGTATTGCAATGCTCTATATCTCCTTCATTTCATGCAATCGCAGACTTGCTTTAAAATTATAGTAGCGTTGGTGCAAAAACAAACGAGTATAAACACAGTTTTCTTGCGCAGACAATTAGAGACTGGAAACTCACTACCAAACCATATCATTGAAGAGCAATCAGTAGAGGCCTTTAATTATGCCGTCATGTACCATGCCTGAATGATGCTGACCCTGGACACTTTTCGATATTTGCACCTTGTCTTATACTTAAACACTTGTACCTGCACATTTGCACATTAGCAGTGATGGGCTATGCCTATTGCAGATTAAATAATTAGAATTAGTATAAATCTACTAGTGTTCTATCACGAATGCCGTTCCCTGATTGGCTACGCTACTCGCTATCTATTTAACAATTAGATTATGAGCTCGAGATTTCTATCGCGTGATAGCTGATGAGGGCGCAGCCCGAATCAGCTATCACGCATAGAAATCGAGAGCGAATAATCTAATTGTTTTAGTATAAATCTACTAGTCGTGCAAAACTAAGCAAGTAAATTATCTATATCCTCGTCGCAGACACTACGAAAACGCGACGAAGTGGCCGCCATTTTGTTGAAAATCGCTACTCACTATCTATCACAGAATAGATAGCGAGTAGCGTAGCCAATCAGAGAACGGCATTCGTGATAGAACACTAGTAGATTTATACTAATATGAGATAGATAGTGAGTAGCAGTTTTCAACAAAATGGCGGCCGCTTGGTCGCGTTTTCGAAGTGTCTGCGATGAGGAAATAGATAATTTACTTGTTTAGTTTTGAACGACTAGTAGATTTAAACTAAAACAATTAGATTATTCGCTCTCGATTTCTATGCGTGATAGTTGATTCGGGCTTCGCCCTCATCAACTATAGCGCGATAGAAATCTCGAGCTCATAATCTAATTGTTAATTAGAATTAGCTTTCTTTCATGCTTCAACCACATGCACTAAAAGCCTAGCTCACACGTGCGACGCAAATGCAAACGTAATCGCACGAAAAAGAAAAATATTTGCTTTACTTGAGCTTGCATTGCGTGTGAACTGCACGAGCGCAGGAGCAAGTAATCAGAGCGTGACGAATCGTAACAAAACCGATCCCTGTCTTTCCCGGCAATCAAGATGGCGGCCCCCGAAGACAAAATACTAACCGAAGCTGTAAAAAAGTTTCCGGTGCTCTATAACAAATGTCGCTTAGTGTTCAAGGACGCGATGAAGAAAGCATTAGTGCGGGACGGACGTAGCCAAAATGGCGGGACTTCAAAAGGGTAAGTTGTGCTGGAAATTTCAGCCTTTTTTGTCGCTCACAGTCAACCTCGTCCGCCATCTTGAAAGTGTGCTTTTAATGCTGATGCGTTTCTCGCGAGCCACCTCCTCCGTTGAAAACGGATTCTGATTTACCAGAGTCTTGCGTTCTCTTGTTTTTGCATTTGCGTTACGTGTGAACTTCGCTAACATTTGCATTTGCGTTTGCGCTTGTGAACAAGGCTTAACACATTCGGTAACAAAGGCTCTTGTGTTCAAAATGTCTAATGAGGCATACTTCAATCACGCGAATTAAATATCGAAGAAAACTTTTTGCTGCTAAACGTCTGACGTGAATTTTAATGTAACGAGTAAGAGCTCTGGTTATGTGATCCTATGTTAGTATATGAGATGCTTTTAAACAGCAGGCGAAACTCGATTTTAAACAAAAGTGATCGACCCAAGACAAACGAGTTTCGCCTTAAATACTTCCATGGACGGGAAAACTTTAAAATTTTCCAGTGTTCTATTAAAAAGGATTTACTGATTATTACAGTATATAAACGGTTGCTGCAAATGGGACATGCTTCTCTAAAAACACTAATGAAAAAGCTTCTAAAACTGCCGGCTATATATCACGTGTGGATTAAACTGTATTGCTGAAAGCTTGCTCTTAGTTTTTTCCCATTAAATTAGAGACGATTTTTTTAATGCAAATAAACCATCAAAACTGATTTTCCTTGGATAATATTCAGAAGAAAGGATAGGGAAGCTTTCCCTTCTGGGCTACTTCATTTCCGGTTTCCGGAAACCGGAAGTAAGAAGGCACAGCAGTGGGAACGATTTCGTTCTGACCTCTTTTGTAGTGAGTATACATGTGATTCTTGTAAGCGGAGGACTGGGTAAAGCGTTTCCCACACTTCTCGCACTGATATGGCTTTTCACCGGTATGGATTCGCTCATGCGCGGCAAGGTTTCCGGACTGAGCGAAAGCTTTGGGGCAGAATCTACACTTGAATGGCTTTTCACCCGTGTGAATACGCATGTGCACCTGAAAACAAACAAAGCTTAAGTGAGACTGGAGGATTACTTTATCCGCTTTGTTCTAGACTGCGCATGCGAGCCACAGCCTCTTTTCAAGGCCTCATCGCGCTTATCGAGCGAGCCGAGCTTGATGCCGGAGGTTTGATTTATGGCGCATATAGACGCGACGAGCAACATTGATTATATTTAATCTCTCCAGCTATTGACCTATCAGCTTCATTTACGTCATATCTGTTTTAATCTTTTATATTTAATTTTCCTGTAACGTATTTAATTATTTTATTCTTGTAGCCCCCAAAGGTTTGTTTTCCAAACCGGAATATGAGGTTATCTCTATACATATATTTTTCCGTTTATATATCAAACTTCTTTGTTTTCGTCCATTTTATTGTCGTAAGGATCATTTCTGCCGTCTATAATTTATTTTATAGTTGTAGTTAGGTATTGAATTTTGTTTAAGATAGTTAGGTTATATCTAATTTTTTTAATTTTTATACTCCTGATGGATTTTACCGTGTTTAAATAAAGATTTATTGATTGATTGATTGATTGATTTTATTGTATTTCTCAAATAGTACGCGCGTTGTGATTGATGAATTTTGTGTGCCGAATTTCACTATACGGCCCGCTTAATTCCAGTTTGTTTTCTTTCCCGCGCGCTCGATTAACCTCAGAGATATAATAAATATCTTACTGGCCTCGTTTTCTCGGTCACTACTGTAAGTTACGGATCCTCGTCTTTTTCCGTTGATTTATGGCCCAAGCGCGATATATTTCAAGTATTTTACTGATTCAAGTCTGTACAAGTTCCGGCATCCCTCGCCGACTTGCCAAATTAATTTTGGAGTTTTGAAAAATAACATGCCGGCTTTCTTGAATTCTATTATTTTTTTTTTAAGATTTATGTAAGCGGAAACGACTTACCTTCAGAGCGCCAGACTTGGAGTACGTTTTATAGCAAATGTGGCACTTGGGTCGCTGGCGGACATCTTTCTTTGGCAGAGACATTTCATTTTGAGAAGGCATGTTAATATGAAAAACAGGAACGCTGTGAGGTCTGTAAAAATGGAAATTTGAAAACCGTGTTAGTTAAATCATGGTGGCGAATATTGATACTTAAGAAATTACTGCTACGCGTTGAAATTGTTTTACAGGCAAGTGTTTTTGCTTATTATCATTCTTAATTCTGTTATATTCAAGATCATTTTCACTAAAAAACCTTTACTAAAGTTCTGAAAATTCGCTTTGCTTCTTGGCGGTGCAATGAGTACCGAATAGCTGTGATTCAAGGCATAAGCCTTTGACTGACTAAGCTGCAATACGGCTGCCTAGTGCGGTGTGATCCAATTTTCAAACTTGAAAATGAAATTAATAAAATAAATCCCTTTTTATCAACTTTGTGTTCCCTGAGTAGTATTCCAAAATAATTAAACTGCTCATTCTCGTCTGTTTCTTTTGGCTTGTAAAGTTAGCAAGCACTATGGTGTTGGTAAGGGGCGAATAATAACCTTTTATTGAGAAACGTCAATTCGGTCTGTTTGTAAAAGCTGGTTTTCATATGATCGCTGATCGCAGATCGCAATAAGGTCTGCGATCGTCTGCGGTCGTCTTCGATCCTGCGATCGCGATCGCAGACGATCGCAGAAGATAGAACCATGTTCTGTCTAAAGGCTGGTTTCCATATGATCGCAGACCTTATTGCGATCTGCGATCCGTGATCATATGGAAACCAGCCTGAACTCTTTGAAGACAGTTTGAGATAAATGAACAAGTGTTTCACACGGTAACCAGCTCATAGCCTTAATATATCAAAGCCTCGTTTGTGCTTCAGTTTTAGAAGGGTCGACAAGCAACCATATTAACGGATGAAATTTTTCCCATTACGCTTGAGCTTGATGCTGAAACAATCACCTTTATGGTCGAAGATATGACCATTACGCTACCCCCTACTTTGCAAACAGAGAATTATTATCGTGCAAACATTGCTTTCCTAACTTTTTCTCTTTGGTAAACACACGCTGAGCGTTATAGCAAACAAAAAAGGTTTCAGAAAAACTTTGCTTTCAATTCAACAACAAGTGTTCTGCGAGCGCAATTGAAAAAACAAAACTGTACGAAACAGCATTTTCACATCAAGGTTTGAAGTATGATGTTGGCATCTTTTTGACTGTGCGCTAGTGAGATTTTTTGTAACATAGACACAAAACCGAGCATGATTAAACTTCAACATAATGTAGAAAGCCCCATTTGTAGAAAAAGGCCACATGTGCACATTTGAAACTCTACTTTTTATAAGGCAATACAATAGATATTTTGTTATTCCTAGCTACCGTGATCAGTGACTGTATACAAAAGGCATGTTTTGATAATTAAACGAACTCCTGAGCTCTAGGCCTCAGAGGAAGAAAACAAAAGAAAACACATGAAAATTCAGGGAGGAATATATAATGTCTTTAGTTTTATTGACTTGAGCCTTGGAGACAAGTCAAAGTTTTGAGATATCGAAATTGGCTCATCGGTTTTATCACAATAAAAGTTTCAATTATATTTTTGTCATTAAATTGCACTCTGAAGCTCCGAATTGTTTGGTTTTCAATGATGTACATTAAAACGTTACGTCCTCTTGTTAAAGACCACGTACTTGAAAAGCATATTGATTTCTATCCTGCACCCAACACGATACAACTGTATAAGAAAAGATTTCCGTGAAGGATCATTTCCTTAATACGGCCTGAGAACAGAGCGACCAAGCACCTCGGGCCGCGGTTTTCTTCCTTAACTTTGACCGCTTAACATTGACCTACATGAGGAAAACGTGTTCGCCTGAGGGAAGATGCCTGTATTTCTTAAACTCTAAGAGCGATTTAAAAATACATATTAAAACATCTTTGTGAACGTACAATGAGAGAACTTGTTTATATTTGGTAGATTGTTAGTGAAAATTATATTTTAAAGCGCCAGCCCCGTGAAAGAGCTCGTTTTTCTAAGGAGCGTGTGAGTTTTACTGAACACTTATAATATTGATATTTCTTTTTCAGACAAGCAAGCTTTTCTCCCTGCATATTACAGTTGATAATTCAACTTGTTAAACCTTTGTCATTTGCCGTATCCCCTGCCGCGGATCTTATAAAATATCTCCTTAATTTTCAAAAACAAACTATTACTCTCAACATTCAGTCCAAATACTGACACTGTTATGTTCCGTTAGTAGTTAAATCATTAAAAAGTAACTTGCTTTCACTGTAGTTTTACATGTTCTATAAATTCAACTATTTCTGGCTTAATGACGAAGTTTTGGGCTTGATTTTTAAAGCCGTGCTTTTTCTTCATCTGCTTTTGTAACAATCTTTTGATAAAAAGATTTATAAACATGCGGCCCAAGGTGTCGTTCTGTAATTTAGCCATTTTACTGCCACTCCAGAAATACAAATAAACAGACGGCGAAAATGAGCTGGGAATCAAAACTGCTGAATGCGGCGCAACATTTCGATCAGTCAGAACTTTCTGAAAGGGGATAGCTAATCACTCATCGTATACGAAGTCTTTTTTGTTTTAAATATCGTACGAAATTTTCAATCATCTTTGATTTCCTGTCTTGATTTTCCATTTCTTATACTCGGTGTAAGCATTGGCTGATAGCTTAGCTCAGTTCAGACTGTCTCAAGTTCTTTTCATTGTCAATCCGAACCAACTCAGTAAAAAAGCAAAATTCCCTCCAGGAACAAACCCCTCCCCGAGGACAATCCCCCGTTGATACTTACAAGGCTATAAAACCCCTTTGAACAAAAACAAGACCCGCGTGCCTTTATTGATAGCCAAATCAAATGCATCGAAATTCTTGAGAGCTTCTTTGGCTCTCAGTCAGGTTAAATCTCCCAATGATTTTAAAGATTTTCTTTTTACTAAAATTCTTGATCAGTCTTCAAGCTTTATCGGTGGATATCTTCATGCCTCTCACGTTATGTTTTCTTACTCGAAAAGTAGTTTAGCCAAAGTCTTTATGCTACAAATTATGTTCCAGGCTTTGTACAGGAGAAGTTGTAAATATCTGTATGTATTTGTTTTGTGTATGTGTGTGTGTGTCGCAAGTTTCCACAATATTTACCTGTATTTTTCTTCAGTTGTTTACGGTCAATTATTAATAAAGATGGAAAAAAATATCGGTGATAATCGGGTTAGATGACCTAAATCGTCTCAGAAATTCCGATTTAGTTGTAAAGAAAATTTCCGGTTTTCTCCGGCAAAATGTCAGCTCAGAATTTCGTTATTATGGTAAACTAATTCCTTTCGCTTTTGAAGGAGAAAAATACAGGAAAAGGCGGTCAGCTAGCATTTTCGTCAAACCAACAACAGAGTAAATACGGGAAATAAAATTCCATCAGCGCTAAATCTTTTTGTAACTTAAATTTTCAGGTAAAACACCCGAACAGTTCAAAATGTATTAGCTTACATAAATATGTTTTTAAAAGGGCATAAGACGCTTTGGGAACACAGGAGAACACATTATAAGTATTTTTACTAAATGTTTTAACTTCAAACCACAATTTTTCTTATATTACGTTCATATCTGGATAACACGTTTTCTCATTTTACAGCCCAAAAATATGGAACTTTCTACTTCAAAGAGTGATCTACACAAAGTTAAAACTTTAAGACTCTCCCAAATATTCTCCGAATTTAAGTGATAAGTATTTTATACACTATACCCTATTATTTTTTTGTAAGCGCATCGGATTTTTGCGATCAAATGTGTACATAAAACTGAAACAATTCAATACGTTTTGTTAAAAAAAGAAACTTCAATGCTTGCCTGTTTATGTTGGTGGGTTCCACAGCATAAATACAAGCCGACTGCGTCATACAAGTTCCTGATTGATACATCGTTTCGTGTGACTAGCGTTGTTGGTCGCGTACAGCGTTTATATCAAATTTTCAATGAATGAATTTTTCAATTATTGACATTTTTATGTCATTAAACAATACCTTATCAGTCGCCGACCACGAATCTATTAAACAGCTTTCATTGGTTTTTCGTAATATGGCTGTTAAAGGCTAGTTAAAGACTGCTACAAAAGGCTGTTAAAGGCTCTTGTAAAAAAAAAGCTGTTGTATTTCAGTCATAAGGCAATACCCATAATGTTTTATCGTCTTAAAATGTTTCATTTTATATTGCCCAACCGACCCACACCTTCACTGAAAAGTAAAAACAAAGTTTGTTATTTCATTGTTTGCCCGCTCTTCTCGGAATTATGTTTTGTATAAACTGCATACACCTTATAACTTTTTCAATACATTTTAAAGCGACAGCGACTCGATGCAAAATGAAAGTCACAATGAAGATATAATCAGACTTGCTTCGAATTAATACTTTTATTAAGAATTTGTGAACGTCTATTTTCTTGGCCTTCCTTCCTTTTTTTTCCTTTCTTTTTTAATGGTCTGATCGAACCACTTTCAGGAGAGAGTGGGCGATGAGAAACTCAGCGATTCATTTCACAAAATGGCCTTGATCAAAACTGAATAATACGTGAAACAGACAAGCATAAGTGGATAGTTCTAAAAAAACTCCCAGTCACTCAGTCAGTATTATTAACGTCCCGTTTTGAGTGGTCTATCTGTCACCGGGCAATGTTTAGACGTATTTACGTGAGTTAATCACCGCCATATTGGTGCAAAAGGTTTTTCCTTACTTTCCTTTGTTAAGGTATACAAATATGGCTGAGACGTCATTGTCAATTGAATCTCTAGGGATTGGTTGCTTACACTCCATTGGACCACTCGCTTTCGCCTTCTACGCATTGAATTGGGACCTCATAATCAATCATAACAGCAACGTATACACTGATAATTCAGCGAACAATCACCAGTACTGGCAAATGCTATTAAAATCACTTGAGCCTTTTGAAATCACTTGAAATCACTTGAAAATGATCATGGTAAGACTTCGGCTGGAGGGAAAATGCTATTCTTATTATGACCTCAGTTTTGTTGACAGCGTAAGTCGAACGTGAATGAAATCAAACTTACCATCGCGTCCGGTTTGGTAGAAATACGTTTATGTCAGGTTTTCCGGGAAAGAGAAATTAGGAGTGAAGAGTTGGGAATATTTCGAATTCCTCGTGCTTTTGACCGATGATCAAGAAAATCAAACTGGCTTTACGTTATTCCTTTACATGTCTGTTGGACAATGGGCTTTCCCTTTTTACAACCCTAGAACATGCAAAGTTGTACCAGCTAAAACGTTGCCTTTTGGAAATTGGTGATTTGGAGCCTGTTTACAAGAAGGTAAGGTAACCTCCCTGCTTAAGTAACCATGGCACCGCCGCTAGTCGGAGAACACTAGCTAAGGTAATCCTAGCTAGTTAGCTGCCTTGAAAATACGACAGAGAAAAGAAGATGAAAAAGAAACATAAACTGTGGTAAACTCGTTGTAAACAGGACCTTGTACTAGTTTGATAGTTTTGAAAGCATTTTGATAGATGTATTTTCTCAGGTATACTCGGAAAAAGAAAATCCGAGTGCTCCTTTCAGGAGTCGAATCTATGACCTTCCGATTACTAGTTCGGATGCTAACCAATGAGCTACAGGAGACTCGTGGGAGCTTAGGCCATTACACTAGGTTCATGGAACAAACATCCTGCATACTGCTAGGATTTCAATGTTGATGAGTGGCATATGCCCATTGAAAACATGTTTTTGTAAAGGCGTTTAAGATCGTCGAAGACCTTACAATAAATTTCATCATTTTTTCAATTTCGCGTGGCAAGAAAATATCTTATAACTCGGCACACGTGCACATGTGAAAACACCATTTATTGTCCCCTTTCCCCTCAGGCAACACAATCCCCGCAAACATGCCGCCTGTTCTTATTTTTGCCTTTGTTTTGCACTGGCGTTATACAATATTAAACTATTAAGGAAAGAGTTTTCAATTTCTTTTTGTAATTACATTTTGCTTTCAAGTTTTTTTTAGCAATTTATTAAAGAAGCCATTCACTGTTTTTCAATTATATAAATATTCGTGTTTTTTTTCCAGTAAAATCGCCCAACAGAGAGTCCACCTTTCATTATCAACATGAAAAGCATCCCAAATTACTATCGTATGTTACACTCAGCATGCTGCAACTATAACATCACTTCCTTAACAGTTATCTTTCACCTTGGGCTAATTAGAAAACCTGCGTACCTTCGGGCGATTTGATATTTCTTAGATACCCGGCGTACTATCGGAAAAAACGTATAAATTTTATCTTTGTGAACGTTATGAATACACCAAGAACAATAAGAAAAAGCAAAAGAAGGCTCCTTCCCTTTGTATAAACACTGCTAAGTTTTTTTTTCTCTTGGTCGATATAAACCAATTACACCCCTCTGAACAGTGTTTACGATACGTTATGCAAATAAATTCTCTTAATGGTGCTTTAATTAAATGTGAGCAAATTTATTATTTTTCTATAGCAAACGTAAAATCGCGAGTACAGTAAAAACCCGCGAGTAAAACCCTGAATTTTAAGAACCCGTTAATCTAAATCTGGTTTTTATTCTATAAAATTTATTTTTAAGACTTTGAATTTATAAGAAAAATAAAGTAAGCTCTCAGGCATGGGAAAAGGCCAACATTTCGTAGACATGAAAAAAAGTATCTCTTTGTTTTGATGGCAAGATTAAGAAAACAGAATTTATAGTGCACATGCACATTATGGTACTATTATAAACGTTACACTTTGCTACTAGATTGTTCCAGCCACTATACAAATTTTGTTATCATGAAAATAAGAACCTGTTTAAGAACCTATATAACCTTAATTTTTGTTAAGCACCATTTATATAAGAACCTGTTGAGGCTAAACTTGGAAAAATAAAAGTCCTTATTCACGGGTTTTTACTGTTCTACTGTAGCTCCTTGTGAAAAATGTCCATGAAAAATACATCCCCCAAATCAGACATCGTTCCGACAATAAGCCCTACCGAATATGAAATAAATAATACAATTTTTATATAGCGCCAATACTACAAAAAATATTCAAAAGCGCTTTACATTTAGTACTAAACATACATTAAAAGCTTTCCTAAAAAGAAATGTTTTCAGTTGTTTTCTAAAACTGGCGAGGCTGCTGCTGGTTCTAATTGATAATGGCAGCGAGTTCCATAACACAGGAGCAGCATGAACGAAGGCGCGATCCCCAAGTGTAGCGGAGCAATTGACTTTTGGGATGAGCAGAAGACATTGTTTGGACGAGCGAAGAGTATAGTTAGAAGCTGGTTTCGGGGGCAAAAGATCTTTGATGTGGGGTTGACTTTGGTTGTTTAACGACTTGTAAACAAAAAGGAGCAATTTACACTGAACCCTGAACGTAACAGGAAGCCAACGGAGGTCGATAAGAGTAGGACGGTGTGATATGATCAAATTTCGCAATCTGAAAAATCACTCTGGCCGCGGTATTCTGGACTTTCTGTAAACGATCAATTTGATATTTAGCTAGACCAAAGAGAAGTTCGTCACAGTAATCAAGGTGGGAAGATACGAATGCATGGACCAGTGTCTTTGTCAATTGCACGGAAAGGAATTGTTTTATCTGATCTGATCTAAAAGGTATATTCAGAGGGTATATCCCGGCTGTTTTTCGTTTTTCTCGACCTATAAAGTTCTACCCATTTTGCGACGCAGAATTCCCCCAATAATAAGCTCCTTCTGAAAGCTAAGCCTCTCAAAGTCCTTTTAACGAACATAAGCTTAGGGATTCAAAATTTATATGATATATAAAAGCTAACATCTAAATTTTAAAAAAAAAATCACAATATTTAGATCTAAATTTAAGAGCACAATAGCTGCACGTGCTTTTAGGGCCGTAGGTCTTTATAAATCTTGTATTTTATCTTTTATCTTTATTTTACTGGCCTGGAAAGGAGATAGAAATTCGTAGAACCCGGAGAAAAATCACCGAAGCAAAGATGAACAGATGTAGTATACAGTCGTGATTTGTAATGAGCGTTTGGTACTAATTCTTGCAATGCGCCCTACTCGTTTCCTCTGGCTTCGTAAACATGTTAGGATAGAACAAGATGAAGATTTTTTAACTCACTGTCTGTGGTGTCTCTCTGGGGTAATTTCCGGCATTTTAGCCATCTCGCTGCCTCCCCTGTGATACAAAGAAACCAGCAAACAGGAAAACACTGAGTCGGAAATTCCAATATTTTGAGCCGAGAAACAAGGTTTTTCTCGTCCACTCAGATTTTCAAGACTGGATTTATTTGCGAGGTATACACAAATTTTCCAATTCTTCTTACTCAATGACATTTCAGTTCCATTTTTGGTCTTAGTTTAATGTCGCATGCAAAAACTGAGCAAATAGTAGAAAAGGTGAATTTTTGAACAGGAAAATAGTCATCAATTTGTAGTTCGAAGTTCAGAAATTCATAATTTCTACGCCACACATATTTGTTCCTTTTTTGTAAAGCATTTCATAATAATTTTGTCTAAACTTTCGGAAATGACGAGGGAAAGCTCTTTTCCTGAATGGAGGGAAAATACTTTCCGGAGAGTGATTAATAATTTTTTTAAAGCCTTCAGCAAATTCATCCAGGTTTAGCATTTTTAAAACGTTTTTTGAAGCTGTTTTCAAGACTGAAAATTAAAAAGGCATTTAAAGTGCAGGGCATACCTCCTCATCTCGCTTGGTTCGAAAATGGAATACCCGCTCCTCTGCATTGTGGAATACAATGTTCTAAGTAGCTAATTTCATTGATCAATGTTGTATATATTTTTTCAGCGGGCGAGAGTTTTCAATTACCCTATTTTTAATTAAATAATACCTTTCAGTTGCTACAGACAGCATATAAAAAAGCTTTTTACTTAATAGCTAGTAATCGATAATATGAATACTTATAATTAGCTTGCATTAAAGCTAGACTGACGCCCTTAACACTGAAATATAGTTTTTACCTTATCTATATACGAATAAACTATTCTCTTTACTAAAACACCCATCCAAAATTCACGTTAAGCCTTTTCTCAAGATCTAATACTTAATAGCTAAAAATCGATAATATGAAACTTAATTAGAATAATTGATTGAAGTAAAACTGATGCCCTTAACATTAAAATATAGTTTTTACCTTAAAAAACCTAATAAGCTATCTTTTTGCAGCAAAACGCATCTAAAATTCACGTCAAGAAATTACCATCTTTGTAGGTTAGAAGCTTGCGTAGCTCTTCAAAACTTCGCAAAGATGAATTTGAGTGAAATTTGTTTCAAGCCGATGACTGGGCCCATCCAAACAGCACTTTCTTGTTGATCTAAGAGTTCCTTTCTTAAGCATGACCAATCGTCCCTTTATTTTGCTGGGTTGACAGTTGAGCTGTTTTTCTTATTTTTCGATGGATTGCTCTAGTATTTAGCAAGAAAATCCATTGTCTGTCAAAAAGCATGTCATTTCTCTCAGGGTCATTGAGCTTGAGTTTGTTTTGTCTAACTTCTGTGAGCGCGCGAATGGACGATAAAAGAAGCACGTTTTATCAACGCTCTTAGTTGTATAGATCCGTCACTGGGGCGGTTAAGCTAAAGCAATCAGATCTTTTGCTCACAGTTTGTCAACAGACTAACGGCGCTTTTCCATTTAACAGAACAAGCCGGTCAGAACCGGACAGTTCATAAACGGGATTTACCAATTTCGTTTATCCCAGTAATTCGAATTTCTTCAAAATGGCGCGTACCATTTTCGGAGTAATTATTTTTCAAGATTTCAAAATAACGCATTCGATTTACACACTGGCCGGTGTGGCTAGCCAGTCTTGGTCAAAAGGAAACTGAAGAGTCTGGGGTAGGGTTATTTGCCAGCGAGCCTAGAACTTCTTTCTCTGCTCGCGAATTTCATCTCGCTTTTTCCTCCCTAATGGCGTCTACCACGCAAACTATAACAAACAGTGCAATCTAGATTATGCAAACCCTCGATTTTTTCGAAACTTCCGCCAGATTCTTCGAACCAAAAGTTGTTACCCTTGGAATTGCTTCAGCCGGTTTTTTTACCACCGATTTTTGGAACTCCCTATTTTTCGAACCAAATTCAGTTTTCCTTGAAGGTTCGAAAAATCGTGTTGGGCATGCGGTATCTAACGCTTTACAGTTCGCCTCGAACAAGATATCAAAGACGACCGAAAATGAGAGTTCGGAGTGTGTGTAATTAACGGTCGTTCAGTTATAGTTGTCATATTTCTCGATCGATGTAGAAACATAATTGTTTACAGCGAATAAATGTTGATAAGAATGATTCATGCTATCAGGCATTGTGTTATTGTCTTTACTCAAAACCTTGTCTCGTCTCATGACAACTCTTTATCAGTCGATGTAACAGCAACGTTAAGCTGCTGCCAGCTCGAGGGGGGGGGGGGGGGGGGATCCAGTGAAAATATTAAGAGAGTCTACGCGGCGTGGCGCTTTCATCAGTCTTAGGAAGCAAACTCCAAAGGGCGTCTGCGCAACTTGGAAACGACTAACCATCCCGCCCGGTTTTAATTACATTTTTCATTTCTCGTATCCTGGGGCCCGTTTCTCGAAAGTCCCGGTAACTTACCGGGCCCGATAAGTATCTTTTGAAACGTTTTTTCGCTGATTACAGACACGACACTTGGCCAATGTTTTCATAGAATTATAAGATTTTAAAATTTAGTATTCAAAGCTGACAAAACTTGACTTCTGTTGAGAAATATTTATCACCAAAGACCCTTATCGGGCCCGGTAGGCCCGGTAAGTTACCGGGTCTTTCGAGAAACGGGCCCTGGTTAAACTGTTTAGCTCTCCCAAATAAAAGTTTCATCGCTTTGGGTTCTTTTCTCGAATAATTCATGATTTCAACAGGAATAACCCTCTTTACTTTCGCATTAGTAAGCAACCTTAGGGTCTCGCCTTTTGTGTGGGGGGGGAAGGGGTGGGAGCTCTCCCTTTTGAGTAACAAAAACGTGTACTGCGAAAAAACCGATTCATTTGAATGAAAGACTGACAAATGAGCAAACATTTCTGAAAATATACACAATTTTTATTGAATATGTTATGTTATGCGAGTTAACTAACTTGCAACCTGCGCAATCTTTCGAAACATTGCCAACGGTCCAAAAGGCGGTTTGCCCAGGTATCTCGAGAGCGAGTGTTCGTGTCATGTATTTTGGTACACTAAATGTGTTTTTTCGTTATGTCTTATTGTTTTCTTTAAAAAATCCTCCAAGCTCCTTAAGTTCGGGAATCAGAATCCACTTACTGCGCATATATTTTTAAGTCATAGGGGGGCCCAGACAAAAGAGCTTTTTGTCTTTAGAAAGAATTGTCAGATTTCAATTTTTGTTGCCTCGTGGGCCGCGCGGCTAAATTTTTAGTCGCCGATTTTCGCGTTTTCCGAAGGAAAACACACCTGTACGAAATGATAAATCGAAAGAAGAACTGCTAAGGAATACTCAACAGTTTCGACAGCGAAAATTGTTGTTTTATCCAGGCGATGAGCGAGCGGACAGCTCAAATCGTTATTCAGGCCACGGACTTTCTGCGGAATTTTATAGTACTTCTGGGAATTCAACAGCCAAAAAATTACAGCTTTGATTGTGAATTTGTACTGAAATACTATTCTAATTGACCGATTCTTTGTACTCTGAACAGTTTTTGCGAAATATTTGAAAAACGTGCCCCGCACGGGTCGATAAATTCGCTTCGAATTGGACTTGTTGTAGAGCAACTACAGAATACAGGGCCACTTTGGTCCACACACATAAGAACGACACATAACACAATATGTTCCTTCAAATCGCTTGCGCGTCGCTCGTCTCGCATTTATAATTATACGCGTTTCTTTTTAAGGCGTAAACAAAGACTTTTCTGAATAAATTTTTCATTTAGGAAAACTTTCTGTGTGTTTCGTTTTCTATTTTCATTGAGAAAACGTGACAACTGTGTAATCTTGCGTAAACAAACACATGCTCTCGAGACGGATCAAATTTCATGGAAATTCCGGAAATTTTTACCTTCAAGTTTGTTCTTTGGACAATTTTTAATCGGCAACAAGTGTATTTTATTCCATAATTAGTAATTTTAACTATCTTAGACTAGAGGGGTGTGTTTTTTTTTTTGCCCTGTAAGTTATGTATTTTTACTGCACATGGGGTAGGAAATAACCACTTTGCCAATTTTGGTGAATTTTGGAAAACCTCTGGAAACGGCTGGTGCAAAATGGGTTAAATTTCCATTTAGCCAAATTTTCACCTTGAAATTCCAGAAAATTCCCGCGCTAGAGTGAAAGCCTTTTTGCAGCCACGAGCCAGCCTCGTTTTCAGTACCAAACTTGCAATCTCATTGGTAGATAAAACGCTTGCATGATGGCGCAACAAGTTG
Organism: Pavona decussata; assembly: GCF_977016875.1. Taxonomy (NCBI): domain Eukaryota; kingdom Metazoa; phylum Cnidaria; class Anthozoa; order Scleractinia; family Agariciidae; genus Pavona; species Pavona decussata. The sequence continues at coordinate 1,765,415 of NW_028145755.1, forward strand.
ACGAAATGAAAGCTGTATTGTTGAAGAGTGTGGAAAATTTTGACTGTTTCAATAGTAGAGACTATTTGCTGTTTGGTCAGCAGAAAAAAAACAGAGGGCAAATCATTTCTGAGTCTACAGTTAATTTTTTCTATCACGAGCGAGGAGCACAAATGAAACTAATTTTCTACAAATAAAGAGAAAGAGTACCCCCTGAAGGCTGCCAGTCTGCGTCATCCGGATTTAAATTTCAAGCGTTTAAACGGTAAATTTTGGCTAAGTGGAATGCGCCCCCACAAAAAAAAAACCATTATTCCTCGCCGATGAAGGCACAGTACTTCCGAAACATCTGCGATTGTCAGAAAAATCAGCGCCCAAAGAAAAACATATCAAGGGCGCTATACAATATTTAACATAATTTCATCCCTCCTGAACAGGTTTTACAGCGATTGTTAGTGAAGACCAAAGTAGAACAACATATCTGGGCCCAGTTGCTCGAAGCATGGTTAGCTTTAACCATTGGTTAGGAGGTATTAAAACCTATAGGTTGTCATGGCATTTAACCCGGGTTAGCGCTAACCATGCTTCGAGCAACTGGGCCCAGGTGTATAGGGCAAATTAGAAACTTACGAGAGTTGCATCATTACTTATCATATTCCAAAAATGCTTGATGAAAAGATCAGCTGATTGTTGTAGCTGGCTTTTTTGACAACCAAAAGAGCTTAAATAACACTGCGCACCTTATTAAATATCGACTTTGTCAACTGATAAAGCCTTTCTCCAACGCTTGCAATGCCAATGGCAAGCACGGTCAACTTTACCACCTGGCAACAAAGGGACACGTAATAACGTGCCAAAAGGAAGCGTTTTTTGAAAGTTCCATGTTATGAAAGTTCGAGTCAAGGAGCTCTGTTTGTGAACTGAATTGAATCGAGTTATCAAAGACGAGAGACCCTGGGAACTAACTGATTGAAGGGGCGTACGGATCAAAATAACAAAAGGCCTGGAACTAGTAAAGGCCGCCTTATAATCTATTCACTATGCGATAAAGGCAAACCGAGATGGAATGTTCGGAATATCACAAACGCGAAAAAGACAAAATCTGACTCCCGAAAAGATTACAAGCCATGATCTTCCGAACACAGTAACACACCAAGCTAATACGCAAACTGATGAGAAAATTAGTACACAACCTCTTAGCAAAACACTGGGTATTTTTTTCCCATCTTTGAAGCCGCCATTCTCAAGACGAAAGAGTTTTTTACGGTACAGTGCATTTAAGACTCACCGTTCTTGCACTTGAGGTATGCAATAAAATGGCTGAGAGATCTGCCATAGCATTGATCCAGGAATAGGCATGTATTGAATGTGATTTCCTGCCTGAACTGTGGGTTAACACAAGTTAACTCTGTTAGAATATTTCGAAATAAGGCTGTTGCAAAATTTAATTCATTCAAAGCGCATTCAACACAATTTTTTTGCGTTATTTTTCAACTTAGATCAACTTCGAAGAATTTGAAGAACACAAAACATGCAAAGCAACTTTCCGGCCCATGAAAATAAACTGTGCTCTGGATCTAAGAAACTGGCTTTGAAACTTTAGTATATAGACAACTTGTTTACTTATATCTTACAGTCCACGGCCGCCGAAGTAAAAACAAAAGATAATTATTCTTTCGTATTTCCTTCTCAGAGATTACAACAGGGTTGTACTGGATCAATTTTTGTTCCTGTAAACCAGTTATGGCTAGAATCGAGAAGCAAAGGAATAAATGAACAAAGGAAGTCAAAAAATGTTTTACAAATGGTTATACCTTGATTCTGCTCCATAACTCTCTGATAGTCCGCCAGGTAAGGCTTAACTGAAATGAAGAGATTTTAAAAAGGTAGTAAATATGTTTTGCTTTAACATTTTGTAAACTAGAAAGGAATGGAATCGCAAATAAAAAAAAGCATACAACAGAAGCGTTAAACGGGAATTTTTACAAAATGTTACCTTGATTTTGTACTCTCTGGCAATGGTTGCGACAGCTGACTGAGGGAAGTAGGTGGAAGAAAGTTACATTCCGTGCAGAGAGAATGCGAGGGTAATACAACTAGGCATAAACCAATGGAAATCAATGAAAACATGGTATGCGATTGGTTAGATTCTGGACTATTCAAATCAAAACTGCATTGCGCAAGATGGGATATGTTTTTCGTGCAAAAGGGCGATGGAATTTGTCAGCCAAAAACACCTCAGATTGGCTTGTTATTAATTCCCTTGACAACGTATTAAAAGAAGCCATTTACTCGGCGGTAAAGTCGTGTTTTTATCTCTTCCGTCTGACCCTGTTAATGAAATCAGTATGCAAATCCTATTCAAGAGCATACGGTGGAAGATCGTGAAGGATATTGCCCCTCCCAAACACCCCCCCCCCCCCCCCCACCGCTCGTGTCTCTGTGACACTAGGAAGACCTATGTGAAGTAAGGGAAGGGGGGGGGGGGAAATGACAAGCAGACCTTATTATGAAGTAATAGACTCCACTGAAAAAACTTTGTCCCAGTCCTACGAAAAAAATCACTCGGTATCACAAAGCACAAAGCTTTGACGTAGTTTGACTTAATTTAATTTATCACACACGAGAAGTCAATAAGAGTTAATAGACCCTTCTCCAAAATGGCGGCCGAAAATTCAAATAAGTTAAATTTAAAAACGTATACCAGCGCTAGAAAGAGCACTTTTACTTTAATAACCCTGCAAAGGTTCAGCATATCAGGTTTAACAGCAGCTGAGAAAATGTAAGTTGAAAAATGAAAAATTTACAGACGTTTGTATTACTGGGGGTATGACGTATACCCCAGTCATACATGCGTCTGTAAATTTTTCAAATTTCATCTTAAATTTCCCAAGCTGATGTAACACCTAATATGCTGAACTTTGCAAGGTTACTAAAGTAAAAGTGCTCTTTCCAGTGCTGGTATGAGTTTTTCATTCAGTTCAATTTCAACTCATTCAAATCTGTTGCCGCCATTTTGGAAAAGGCTCTATTGTAAAGGCTATCTTCGAGCGGGTTTCATATGAACGTCAAACACAATTCACACTAGCTTTAGTTTTGCTTACTACACTCAGTGATGTTCAAATCCGCTGTCGCCACTTCAGGCTTTCTCTATCACTTTGCTTGTCACATTCTTTCGCCTTTTGTCACTAACATGTATTTGCTTCGTCTTGTTTTTTGTGTCCGTTATGGTTGGTCAGAGGTTTGATTACTTTGGTTTTGGATTTTGCGCCTATCAATTAAAAAAAACCTCAATGTATTTAAAGTGGCTACCACCGGTTTCAAGGGTGGGGACCACCCTTTATCAGTTAATACAACAAAAATGGTATCAAAGAAATGCCTAATTATTGGCGAACAAGTCATGGCCATTTTCTTGACATAAAAGGCTATCATAGCAACATCAAACAGACAGCACAGAATATTCGTACCAAGTGAATCATCCATATTTTCACATAAAATCACTGTAATGATCAACGTCATAACCTGTTAAAACAACCCTAATTTTAGCTTTATAAGTGGTAATTACCCAACAACAAGCTTAGTGATCCCAATTTTTTTTATTATGGAACTGTTATCAGCATGTTTAGACACAACATTTTGCAAAGTTTAAAAAATTGTGGGGGGGGGGGGGGGGGGGTTCAGAGCCACCTTAAATTTTCGTTAAGGTGCATGCTTTGAACCCCTCCCAACCATTTTTTTAAACTTTGCAAAAAGTTGTTGTTGCTGTTGTGAGCTTAGACCTTATCAAGTCCTGTAGCACTGAAGGCCTTACTGAGTACTCGACGTTGTTTTAATTCTGTATACAAGCATTTAACGATAAACACCTTTTCTTCACTGACCGGTAGTCGGTTGCTACAGCGTTACTTGAATAATTGTCAGTTTAAGTCTACGTCGTTGAAGAAAAGTTACAACACGCCTTAGTAGTATAGGATGGATGGAATTGGCACTATTGAAGTAGTGTGCATGCTCCACAAAGAATCTAAATCATTAACAACTACTCATCCATGCTAATACTGCAATTCACGACCCCGAAATGAAACGAGAGATGCTGAGGATTTTTTGGGCAATTATATCAGTAGTCAAATGCACTTACAATGTTTGAGAAAGAAATCCAATCTTATTACTACTCATTAGCGAAAACATTCCTACACCTTACTCTACAAGATGTTTTGGTAGGTATAACGCTCCCAAACTGCCCGTTGCTCAATTTTTTGTTATTGATTGCCAACGTTTATCAACAATGACCGCATCTAGACCTTATTATGCGGTTAGAGACTCGATTGAAAAATTAAAACTTTGAAAAGTGTGAATTGTAATCTCTGAACATCTTAATCTCTAACAAAGGTGATAAACTAGCTATGACGTGGTTTGACGTTAATTTAATGATCGTGGAGTTCATAAACAAAGCATTACGTAGGTAACCATCGCAACCAAGAAATGCATTGTGTTCGAAGAGGTTATCGGTAACCATGGTAATTGTTAAAAAAGAATCTGTACAAGTGGAGTGTTTTCATCAGCAACCATAGTAACACGGCTAAACAAAATGTTATCTTGAAGAAAAGTGGTGTTAGGTAACCATGGTAACTTATCGCCAAAATATAAAATGTTTTAAACTGACCATGATAATTGATATGTATGTCTTAAAATGAGCACCGGAAAATTATATGTTTCGGTCTGAAACAGGGTCAGGATTTGGAGAACTGAGCCCCACCAATTGGAGAACCACTAGCCTACCCTCTCCCCCCCCCCCCCCCCCCACCATCACCGCTACCACCAGGAGCCCATTGCTACCACCTAAAAAACTCCCAGGAGTACCTCCCGGGGGTGTGAACTGGGATCGTTCGTCTTCACATTTGCTGTTTTACAACCATCCTGACTTCAGTAATTTCCCGTAATATGCCTTCCAAATGTTAAATAAAGCAATGGTCCGACTTTTCGGTAATTTACATCACGTGTTCTGCCCTAAAAATACACGGTCAGTTCCAGATCCCGCCTGTATCGATTTCCATTCCTATTGTTGCACCCTTACGTTTCTGAAAGCATATTTATCGTTGAAAGTCGTTCTCATTGACCTTGAGAAATTCATAATCTTATTCGCCTCTTATTGATAATTCCGGGGTCCTATCTGGGGATGTACTGAGATGGGGGCATTTTAAGGGGTACCTTATGAAGGTACAAGCCCAAGACCCTGGTGAACATGAACCTTGACTTTCGGGGTGACAGTAAAATGCAAGACAAACAAGTGTACCTTTCCTCAGCTGAGCGAGTTCAGCCAAGACGGAACTGGGATGCAGTTTACAGTGGTCAAACCCTGGTAATGCTTAGCTTTCAGTGTCCCTGAAATCACAGAATTCGCGCTGAATTAAGCCATATTCTTTTTAATATCACACAGAGGTCCGCATTGCGAAGACTTTTTCCGCGGACAATGTTGGGGAACCAAGACGTAGTTAGCATCAATAGCGATGGAGGTCCTGCCATAGGTAGCCATGTAAACGAGCTTGATGACACAGTTGGGAGCAGTAGGTCCTCGTTTGCGGATATTTGGGACAGCACAAGTGTTGAGGTGAGAGCTGAAATTGTTTTTAACCAAGATTTTACGTCATGACTTGAAAGCAATAATATTTTAATACCTTGTACAATGAGTACAATGGTCATGTCCTCGAAGATGCCTGCAGCATCGTGCCCCTTCCTTCATCGAACGAGGCCAAACTAGTGGCCATTTTCTTTTTTAACGAGCTTCAATTAAACCCAGATAATTGTATTTGTAGAACATGGGACATTTTGTTTAGTTGATTATTGCATAATATAATCTTTGCTTAATTAAGGTTAAATTTTAACAGTCTTGATGTTTTGATTCCATCAGTTGAATAGCACACGGTAATTGTACCGCCGCGCAGAATGATCAAATTTTTAATTGAGTTCTGTTTATAGGTTTATACTGTCTCTGTTTGAAATTTATGAGATGTCTTGACGTGGAAATTCGAATTGATCAAAGTTGTGAAAGGTGCAAAGTGTCCTAGTGTCACGTTTGCTCGTTATTTTGGTAAAATGTGTTCTTGGTATGTATTGTCATGTCAGCCTCGCCACAGTAAAAGGAGAGACCCTGGGAACAATGTTACTAATGTTGGTTTGCAACATCAAGGAAGTGGTATGGTTAGGGAGGGGGGGGGGGGTGGTGTTGTTACAAAATATATGATATCATCAATAACAGGGTGTACATGAAAAATTAAGATAATTTTGAGCAGTATTAGTTTTTCAATCCTGCAAATGCACAAGTAATTTCAAATGTACATAACTGTTTTTGCAATCACCTCAAAACCCTGTACAACAAAACTCTTCATGTAGCCCCTTTTCTCCAAACATTATAACTCTCTCTCTCCCCCCCCCCCCCCCCCCTCCCCACCCATCCTTCCATTCCCTCTCTTTCCCCCATACCTACCCATTTGAATTTCTGGGTCTGGATATATTTTGGAAAACTGCAGTTTGTATTATTGCATTTCATCAGATCAGGGATGGCTCTCTGTCTCAACAAAGAGGAGATTTTAATGCAACAACCAGTCTTCTCCTGACCTGTAAAAGTCAAGTCATTTACCCGTATTTCTACATCCTTTCTTTGGTAAGTTGTGGAATGAAGGTATCTTTAGCGACAGTGGGTTCAGCCTGTCTCTGTTTATAAATTAGCATGCTCACACATGAATATTTTAAGGAATGTTGAGACTACGAGACGCTTTCCATTTATCAGGACTGGCCAACCAGATCAGACAGTTCCCAAAAGGGAATGCACAAATTTGATGGTCTGGTTAATGTTACATGTACATGCTGGTCCATCGAATTTCTTCAAAATATTGGGAACCATTTTCAGAATGTACAAATTTGAAAATGTCTGATGTCCATGTTTATTACCAGACCACCACACCTGGATGCAAATTGAACTTACAGTAATTTATAAGCCTTTACTTTGTGAATAAATTCGAGTAATTATTTATTTTCAGGTTGCCTGGCGACCATTCAACATCCAGTCGTTCCGTTACCAGGGATGGACAATTCGCAAGATCCTAAACATTCTGTACACACTGTTCATATTTATCCTGATTATATTTGGCTATACATCGAGTATTATTGCATGCCAAGCCAGACTAGTTGAGGTACCTAAGGAAGTTTTTTAGACTGTATATCTGGGTTGTTAAATGTTCAGTTCCAGAAAATATCCATACCGCCCCCATGGAAGGTTTTTGTTTTGCACCCCCGTCCTCCCAGGAAATTCCAGTTCAAGCGTCATACTTTGCTTCTAAATTTTTCACTTTTAAGACCCCCCCCCCCCCCCTAGGAATTTGTGATGACCTTCCATGGGGTGGGTATGGATTTTTTTTCTGGAACTGCACAATACATAATTCACTGAAAGCTTTATAGAGAACAAGATGCAAACAAGTAGACCATGAATTGCTCCTAGAATAAGAAACCACAGACAAGTAGGCTTACTAGTATAATTTTTAGTAGTTAACAACTAAATAATTAAAGTTACTGTTAGTTATTGGAAAACGCTGAATATATGATGACTAAGCAGGCCTTGTGAGTATTATTCCCTGGGTTACCCTGTAATATTAATACTTAAATATTTCTGAGGAAGTTTTTGTTTTTTATTAATAGTTAGCTTTTATGTTACTGTCATTTAGTAGTGAGATTTCGAGTTACATTTCCGGCAAACGGCAGAAATGACGCCGTGACCATGTTTATCCTTCATTTGCCGCTCGCTGTTTTTAGTTTCTCAGTAAAACTGAGTAGTTTTATGTTAGCGTCAAAGGTCAGAATTAGTTTACACTATACTCATCTATGTACAAGAAAACATAGCAATTCTCACATTTGTCATTTGTTGTAAACATGAAATCTAAATCTCTCTATTGATAAAAAGCCTTTTTTCCCAAATGTTATTTTATTTATTTAGCTTTACCATGCAAAAAGATCACAAAAGCAAACAAAATTAATACAAAGATACAAAGTGAAAAAAAAATGGCTCTAGCTTAAAAGTGCATCACAGGGAATAGTAAAGAACTATGAAATCTAAAAAAAATTTCAAAATAATGAAAAAAATAAATGAAAAACAGCAAGATGGGGGTGTTGTATAAATGCAGAATTTAACAATATTTCTGTTGTGTACCATGCCAGCAACCACTACAGACATCAAAACCAGTGATCACTACCACACCACCAACAACCACACAAGTCACCACAACTCCTGTAACAAATGGAACATTAAATGTAACAACTGTGACCCCACCCCACACTACTGCTCACAGTACAGTAACTAGCAAGAACTCTTCATCCGCAATATCTTCAAGCAATGGTCCAGGAACAATCAGTTTCAGCTCAACTATTGTTCCAGGAGTGGATGGAAGTACGACTTCTTCAGTAATTGTGATTCCTTTCTACACCTTGGCGACCCCTGCGTTGTGGAAACCTGCAGTTACTGAGTGCAGTCATATATTCAGCACATATGTGGTGCCAAACGTCCTACACTTCCTGGCATTTGTCACTGGTTTTTACTTGTTCAGGATCCAAGAAAGTGAAGGACTCAATGCGTTAATAGAAAAGGTATTGTATGTTCTGTTTTGTGTTCGGTTGAAAGTGTAGTCTTAAAGGCCATTAATTCAACCGCTGAGTCAGGCCATACCATAAAATTCTGAAAATAAGCCTCTCTATTTTGTGAGCCTCCCAAATTTGAAATGCAAAGAAGACTGCTATAATAAACCCCTCCAAAGATAAGTCCCTCGGAGCTTATACACGGGAATGGCCCTCCAATACAAAATAATTAAAGCAAAGTAAATTGCACATACCATTATGTATGGTATAATACATTTTCAATTTCAAGTTTATTGCTGTTGTGTTTGAATTTGGCATGTTCACAGGGAGCACCATGTAATGAATTTCTATTTGACGCCCCTGGTTGGGTCAAAGGATTGGCAGGGGTTTTTCGCAGAATGCTGAATGCTAAACGTTGAACTTGAATCCACAGTAGTCCTATAATGTCAAATGTCTGCCATAACAACAACTAAACGCTAACCATCTATATACATGTAATCAGTGCTAATAACCCTACATAGTATAGAAGAGTGCTTAGACCTAAATAATATCATTCGTCGCTTTATAAACTCTTAACTGTTGTAGATGGTGTAAAATGTGATGTTCAGCATTTGGCATTCTACAAAATACCTCTGCCGTCAAAGGATGATCTCTTGTTACAGACTGAAATGATACTTTGCCTATTTTTGCAGGTTTTTCTTCTGAGTTCTGTTCCAAAAAGGATTGTTTCAAGGTTACGGTATGCGAACAATCTCAACTCAGCATTAAAAATGTTATAAAACTGTCATTTTATCTTCATTCAGAAATATTCAGTGCTTTTAGTAACATTGGTTAAATATATTTAATTTACTGCACATACCACATAGTCTCATAGAAGTTTACAATTCTTCTGTGTGGTGAGATTGGCATGGATGTCAGCATGTAAAGGTGTCACTGGCAGCCGCTATCAGTCCATATTTGGATCTCACCCACCCACCCACCCAGTCCACACATGAATGTGAATGACAGATGAAATCAGAGACGGAGATAGACCACCACACCAGGGACTACATCCCCTACTCTTTACAAAAGTGTGTGGGTTCTTTAACGTGCAACAGATTATGAGGAACAGGTCATTTGGGCGGGTCAGTTTATGCTCTCAGTCCTATTTTGTATTAATGGCACTGTTTTCTGTCTGCTTTAGATTTTTTCTGTTTAGTGGCATATTCATGGTACTTCTTGGTGTTGGCAATTTTATTTTATTTTGCTATGCGTATTCTTTGGCCTCAGTCACTGGCTTCAAGTATAACCAAAGGTATGCTAAACAGTTTTTTATGGTACTGAGTATACCGATATTTCATCCCCAGACTCCAAAGTTGTAACCAACTTATACAGCATAATAAACAGCCCCATAGGAAAGTACTGCTCAGTAGCTTTCATTTGAATGGTCACACTTTAGGATTTTATCCATAGAGTCAAACGTTAGAACCACCTTGTACAACCTAATAAACAGCCCCACAGGAAAGTACTGCTCAGTAACTTTCATTTGAATAGTCACGCTTTAGTTTCAACCGTTGGCTCAAAAGGGGTAGAAACACATGACATAAGTTGACATTGGGTGCAGTCCCCCTCCCCTTAAATGGGTCAGGGTCAGGTCATAATTTTTTTCAAGCCCCTTAGCTTGACAAAAAAACGGCATTTTCAGTTGGATACAAATTCCAACTGCAAATCTGTGCACTGGTCTTTGGTCATCGAGAAATTAGCTGTAAGGTTATTTCTTCTATTTCTATCCACCATAACAACGACATCGTTCATTTAAGACGTTTTCAAAGTTTCCCGCGAATCACGTCAGTCAATAAGTCAGTTAGCAATTTCCTTTTAGAGCTTGTCCTTTTTCCTTTTTTATTTTTTTTTCTCTCCATTGAATGGTGGCTGCCTTTCTTATCACGTTGATCCTTGGAAAACTTTTCAGTCAGGGATAAAGGCCATCAAAGTCTGAAGAGTATTGCTACTCATGTACCGCAACATGCAACTGCAACAGATATTTGAAAAGGTGACAGGCCAAACACGACTCCCACTGGTTGCTTAATGTACCTTAGACTTCTGGATTGAGTGCTTTAATTTCCTGAGTACGTTTCTGGGAGATTTTCCTTTTCGATCAAAATGTGGTGAGATCTCTCTGTTGACCTTTTGATTTTGATCATGAAGGAAACTACTCAAATTTACCTGTGGAGGTTTTTTTATCATTCAGAGCCATTTGAATTAGTTCCTTTATGCCGTTGTATACGCTAGCTCTGTGGCATTTGTTTAGGCTTATCGGCTCAAGTTAACTGCAAGGTCTCAGGGAGCACTAAAGAAATTTTATCTGTAAAGACATAGGACCCTTAAATTTCTTTTCTCGTCTAGGACGGTGACAACTAGATTTTCTTTGTACATTTTCGACACCAGACTTCCCGGATCTCGTTTCTTTAGAGTAACATTTCCCGCATCCCACTTCATAAAATCGTCAAATCCCACGTCCCGTCCCTCAGTTCTATTCCCGAATATCGTTGCTCTTTTCCGCAAAAATCCGAATCCCGACCTTTAAAAAAGCCAAATCCTGTATCCCGTAAAACCTGTTGGGGACCCTTATGTGAGGGTAAGGATATTTTGTGAAACAAGCTATTTAATGTCAGAAGTGACTGAGTTAAGTGTTTTTCCTTTTTTTTTTTTTTTTTTTTTTTTTCAGTGCCAAGTGGGTGGTGGCTTGTTTTATGGTGTTGGGTGATGTGGTGGAGACGTGCGTCACTGTTGTGACCATCGTGAATTACTGCGCTCAGTGTGAGCTGTTAATATTCTACCTTCGGGAAATTGGCCTACGGATGGAGGAAAAAACTAAAGACCTCAGTATAATTATGAAGGTATGCGCATCAACTTCTAGGTTCACGACAACTTTAGTTTCAGTATGGAACAATGCGCCCCCAACTCCTCCCCCAAACAGAAAAAAAATGCTCCAACTGATGCCATGTTCCCAAAAGCTTTGTCAGAGATACAGTATAATCTCTATGTACCGTCTCTAAAAAAATCATTTATTATTTGAAGCATGTTTCACTAATATTTTTGAAGGTTAACAAAACGAATACTGAATTATCCAATGTGACACAAATAGGTTGGCTCTCTATCTCTAAATGCCCAATTGGAGTCAATTTGAGCCAAACTTATATTTGCATGACTTTGCATGATTATTTATTATGTTTTAAAATCTTCAGCCAGCTATTCCTGACAGTTCATACTTGAAAATGGTGTCATGATGACCCTGAATGTTATTTGATTTTATCATTGAGTTTTACTTGCTTATTTAAAGAGTCAACTGTTTGTTCCCCTACAGGATGTTCTTGAGGTAAAGAAGAACCTCACTAGAGTGAATGGTCTGATTTCTGTGATAGCAACTCTGATTGTGTTCAGCTACTTTGAGCTTGCTGTGATAGGTATACAACAACAACATCATGAACATAAAGTCTGATTTGCTCATGTTATCTTGAACCGACATATTTGGTCATTGGTAGTTGATGTTTGGCTAATATTCAGCTGATGGTTAGATCACCATTTTTTCCAATATGTACAGATCAATATTTGCCACAGGCAAACCCCACTGGGTTAAGGGGGGGGGGGGGGGGTACTCCCATATAAAATTTGAGGGGTGACCATCAGAAATTTTGAAAAGAACCCTTAAAAGGTACCAGAATTCTGTTTTTGGCGTGGTCTGGACACTTTTTTGGGCCCTAAGAGGTATCAACTCTAGTAAAATATACTCACTGACACTTTTTAATAGTAATAGACTTCAAATGCCTGAAGTCCACTTGTAAAGATTGTTACTTCCTCTCATATTTTTTGGCTCAATATCTTAAAAGGTACCACCATACCTCTGACGGAATTCATTTTAGATTTAAGCACCCTAAGGGGTACCAAACTATGAATTTTATTTTAAGCTCTAAAAGGTACACCCTATATCCTATCCTATCCCTTGTCACTTTTGTATGTGAGGGAAGCCCCCCTTCACCCCCCACCCCCCTCAAGGCAAAGAAGCCTACAATCAAACATTTTGGAGCAATTTCAAGCATGGCAATGACTTTTGAATACTGTTCTCTCTTTTCAGGCATGTGTAATCTAGGAATGTATGCTCGTGAAATTGAAAACAAGGGCCGACTAATGTACAGAGTGTTTGCGCCAATCATTGATTTAATCTTGGTCGTCTTCCCCATTGTCATAGTAAGTACACTGATTTTTGAGCTAGACTTACACTGGAGTTTGACTTACACTGAGGGAACTTGTAACAGCCGGTGAAACTGAAAAGCTAAAACCTTAACATAACTTAATTTAAATGTTGTGTTTGTTGGCAGGCTGCACGCTTGACAGCGGCTGCACGTCAGTTTAAACAGAAGTGTTTACATATTAGAGTGTTTGGATATCCTTCGGCTTCTCAACTGGATCTCGACTCTTTTGTTTTGTTCTCCCATAGTGCTGAAATGAAGGTAGGTCAACTGTTGTATGTTGTCCTATCTTGTCATCACAGTTGCCAAAACATTTTCTACAATTTGGATTGTATTTAATTCAAGAACTTGACAGTATGTGGATGGTTGTCTTAAGGCAAAGAGGCATGAACTCAAAACTCAGTAGAATGAGTACGAGTCAAATAGGAGTATTCACCCTCTCCCTCTTGAAGGGGATGCTGGCGAAACACAGAGTTACCCCCAGATTTGAGAATAGAATTGGCATAGCTGTCAGGGATGTCATTTAGGTTTTGAGAAAAACTAGCTTCACAAGGGGAGAAGCCAGCCAAATTCTAAAGAAACAAATTTTATTAACAGAGTTGACAAGATAATTTGGCCACCTTTAAGAGATTCTAGGGGTGAATATTTTGAGCGTTGGCCCTTCATCAGATTCGCTCAGACAAATGGCTAACATTCCAAATGTCAGCACTCAAATCTCTTTACAGTGGCCAAATTAACTTCTCAGCTTTGTTGATAAAACCAAATATTTGTTTCCACTCTCCACCGAAGCAGCACCAGTTTCTTTAGAAACTAACCCCATCATCCATTACATTCTGAAGAAAGCCTTCCATGCCTGTTATCTTGTCATTATAACAGCGTTCTGCTGACCACTAATGACAACTTTAAGTAGTGAGAACAGTAGTCTTCCGCCAACGTGCGCACATGTCAGTGTCACCAGCACATCACCATGCTCATGCGCACATGACCGACTTGTTTGCACAAATGTGCATGTGACCAGCATGCACTTATGTCAATGCCAAGTGTGTGCACATGTGAATCACATGCGTGCGCACATGTCAATGTCGCCAGCACGTCACCATGCTCATGCGCATGTGACCATTAACTTGCTTGCACTAAAGTGCATGTAACCAGCATATGCTCATTGTCTGCGCGTGTGAATGACATGTTTGTGCACATGTCAATGTCACCAGCATGTCACCATGCTCATGCACATGCAACTGACATGCTTTGCACAAATGTGCATGTGACCAGCATGCACTCATGTCAATGCCAAGTGTGTGCGCATGTGAATGACATGCATGTGCACATGTCAATGCCACCAGCATGTCACCATGGTCATGCACATGTGACTGACAATCTTGGACTGTCTTGAGTCTTTGATGCTGTGTTTCTTCTTCATCGAGCCTTGATTTCCAGCAGTGGGGATTGATTGATGAGCCCACTCTAAAAAGACTCCTTATCTTGCAGGCCAAACTGTTGTTCATGCCCGTTCAAGGCTCGTATCTTGCTGGTGTTGTAGCATTGCTTGTGTTTGTGCTCTTACTGATGTTACAAACGAATATCATAGCTGGTAACAACCGGTATCTCTGAGCCTTCCAAGACTGTTGCACAAACCAGAGCCATATCCTTGGTCGCATAACACCATATTCATTGGCTGGCCGTCAAAACTGGAAATAGTTGGCAATTGAGCCTTACATGGGGGAACTATCTCTACAGAAAAGCATTTTCTAGTAGTAGAAGTAGTAGTAGTAGCCAGGAGTGGGTTTTTGTTTTTTTAAACTGAAGATGGTGTCTATAAGTGGTTGTTTGTCAGCATGAAATCACTTTAAAACGTTGCCTTAGAAGGGAACCAATTATCGTAATTGAATATAACTTGAGGGATCATTCACTGGGGACCGTTATTCAAGGAAAGACGGTTATACCGCACAAATTTGAGATATGGCGTTGGTGTAAACTTGCAGCTACGTAAGAAAATGAATAATTAAGTAAATAATTTGTGCATCGACACAACACAATTGCCTTCTCCTTGCCGAGTTGGGAGCAAATTAAATTCTGGTGTTAATGGGTGTGGCTGTAAATTGGATCTACTTAGTTTCATCAGGACAACAATGTAGTGGATAGTAACAGAATAGATGTGATACAGAGTTGATTTTTTTGTGGCCACTATTTGGTCTCTGAAAATTTGAATTTTGGGAATAAAGTGTGTGTAGCAATCATTGCCTGCATTAGGCAAACAAAAATATTCGTCTTTGTAAAGATCCATGGGAAATATTAATGCAAATAATTTGGAGTATAGGTGTAAAGTTTAGTATATTTAGGAATTTTTCCATGAAATGCTGTTTAATTGCTTAATATTGAGTGTCTGCAATTATTAAATGATGAAGCGCAAGAGGGCTTTATGAAATTTCCATACAATATTTCAAGCGATTTGCATTGCAATAAGGAAAATAAACAAGTTTAACGGTAAGGCAGATTAGTTTTCGTAAAATAGCTATTTCGATGATTTGTATCTGTGATGTCTTATGACCAGGCATACTATTACATAGTTTTCAAACTAGTAGTGAAAATATATTGATTGTTAAAAAATTGTTAAAGAATGTAGGTTTAATGAACAAAAATGTACCCTGATGTTTTGTAGTTTTGCAAGATGAAGAATGCGCTAATGTTGTGTAAAACTAGCCGTTTAACTGTGCGCGATGATGACGCGCGTAAAAATATACAAAGCTTTCAGTCTAAAAAGTGCATTTACAAAAATCAAACTTTTATCGTCAAAAGTATCGTACATTACCAGCTGATAGTGCGAGGTACATCTTTACGTTCCTGTATGGAGTTAAGGTTGATAGACACGAATTTTAAGTGCATTGGGGATGTTTACACGTGAGAAACATACATAATTTGTTTTTGTCTATTTCACCGTTTTTCACCACACAAATATGAATTGCAATTTTAGACAAAAACATCCAAGTCTTACTGCCGATCTCGTAGTTCTCTCGCATGGGAGAAAAAGATACTAACAAAAGTATGATTTGAGGAACTGTAGTTATACTGGTGCGGAATGATAGAGAAATTAAAGACATTTAGTAAATTATATTCAGTTGGTATCAATGTAAATCACCATGTTGAAATGTTCGCAATGAGAGATAAACACATTGTTGAAGTCCTTTATTTACACCAAATAATTATAGTTATTTTGAAATTGAGATTTATAAATACTAGTTATTGTAAATAGATATATATACCTTCTAGTCAGCCTGTATAGTTGATGGTCATTTTTGCGACGTCAAAATAAGCGGGCTAAGAGGCCCAGTATGACCGTTTATACAAGTCTGAGTACTTATGAAGACACTTGTTGGTGGCTGACGTTTAGGCAAACGACGCAGGTTATACTGGAGAAATCTGTTGAATCCCTGCCCTAAAATGTTGACTGGGAGGGCACGCTTCTTACGGAGACAGTTTCAAACACAAGTTTTGCCTCCTTAAGGCCGTTTTCAGATCGTTTTAACTGTTCGTAACTAAACGACACGGAATACGAAAAGTTGCGTTTTCACGCTGTGCACTCGAATGCGTTCTCAAACGTTTGCGTTTTCAAAAGTTTGTGGTTTCAAAAGTTTCCACTCTGGAAAGTGTTTTCAAGAACATAAAAACGCGAAGGTGAAAAGTTTGCATTTTCAAACGAAAACGCGTTCGTTTCCAGCGAAGATAGCTTTCCCTCAGGCTCACCAACAAGTCTTTTTGAAGGATTCTTTACACAAGACCAACTACTGTTCTTCTGGGTTCAAATTTCTAATCATTTAGCTCCCTGAGATATAATGCAAGATCGTGTAACAATGACCAACAGCTATGCGGGTAACCTTGTAATTTACAGAATATGTTCTATAATTTCCCTTGGAAAAAGTTATGAAAAATTATTTTTGTATAGCTAAGACAACAATCAATAAATGAAATATTTTTTATCTTTTGTTTCGAGATCTAAGTTTGTAGCCGGTAGTGACAACAAACTGTCACCATTGATATTGCCAGGTTTTTGGCGACCTAAGTCGACCTTCAACAGAGAATGCTATTCGTAATAAATATTTTTAAACACTATTATGTAGCTTGTCCAAGGCAGTGGTAAATTTGACTTCCTTGCTATACTTCACTGCATTTTTTTTAACAATAATATTTCTAAATCCTTAATGCTATAAACTAAACAAGTTTGAAATATTTCAGAATGACTTGTTGCCGTCTTCTGTCGAAGTTTGACTTCAGCACAAGAAAACAATGGAGATTTATTGGGAACTCTTTCACGACTACGGCGACGGAACTGAAGGCTGGGTTCATTTGAAGCGTTGTGAAATTAGTTCAAACGTCACCTTGTTTCTTTGTAAACCTAACTTAATAGTGTTTCAAACTTGGAACTTCATGATACTGCCAGCAGAAGGGAAACCTGAAAAATGGAAAAAATGTACCTAACATGTAATTAACTTTCGGCGTTATCTGTTAGAGCATACGCACATTCTATGCGTCCAACATGACGAGGTTAAAATTAGGCCATTTCCTAGTTGCTGTGAACCTCACTAGGAAAGCGAGGCTAAGTGCAAAACTTTTCATAAGAAAATTGATTTTGTTTGCATAAGAATGAAAATAATTTTCAAAACAAAAACTTTGCACTTAGCCTCGCTTTCATAATGAGGTGCAAAGCAACTCGGAAATGGTCTATTTGACCGCTGTTACGGGATCCCCGCCGGCCACGATAAACTGACCAAGGCAATTTTCAGGGTACCTTCGTTAGGAGATGACGATGAAGATGGTAGAAAATCTTTTAGCGTAAAACTATCTTCCACTTACCTGCTGAATAGACGGACATCCGATAATTTGCTGATCTTCTTCTGAGTATGTCTCTGTTACCAAGTCGTTCATCTGTTTATAATACTCTTGAACTTTAGCCTGGAACAAAAAAGAAATTCAGTTAGTGGAATTTAAGAAGAATGAAGTTGGCAGTGAAACGACTCGTCTGCGGCTCGTAGTTCCACTTGAGTTTTGACCATTTTATGACGTCATTTCATGGTCTATGAGAGTATAGACTACAGGAAACTGACGTCTATTTGTTAAAAAGTTTAAACTACATGTGGCCTAAATGAACGTTGCACCATCAAACTCCTTATCACAAAGTCAGCTGAGATTATTCCTGTAAAGCCACGGGTAAGCAATTGCTTGTAATGTGATGTCAAATTTAGATGAGAAAGCTTCATAATGAACATCGTTGGATCGTTTTGATCAGCTTGGATTGTTTTGATCTTTTGGTTTGTGCCTTGATACATCAGGCTAGGTTCTTACCTTAACAGGTTTGAATAAGATGTATTCTGTGTCCTTATTGGCCAGGAACAGTGCCATGCTCTGTAGCGTACTCGTCAGTTTAGACTTTAGCAGCATGTATGTCTCACTTACAACCTTGCGAACGTTCTCTGGAAAAGAAGGGAGGAAGGAGAAACGAGAGTGAATCAGTTTTTCACGGATTGAAATAATGACATTCTAAAGTCCGATAAATATTTCACCTGGTTTAGCGAAAGGCTGTTGCTTCAGAAATGCTTTGGAGTCTTTTCCTTCCTCCTCTGCGAGATTCTTGATTACAGTTACCTGTAATTTGAGTTTTGAGAGAAAACGAATGTCAATTGCCACAGTAAAGTACAAAAATGCGATTGAAAAAGGTAAAGTCGCACCTCGAACCTAAGTGGTCCACACGGCCCGAGTTTAACCCGGTTTCTGTAACATGAAGCAACTAGGAGTATTGCTACTCCCCCCTGGATGAGATGCCAGTCCATCGCAGGGTTAACCCCAGCAGTATGTCGCTGGTACCCATTTATACACCTGGGTGAAGAGAGACAATGTGGAGCAAAGTTTCTTGTCCAAGGAAACGACAGCGGATGAAGAGACCAACCTGGCCTCGAACCAACGACCGTCCGATCGTAAGTCCGACGTAGCGCTAACCACTACACTACCCCGCCAACACAAAATGCGATTAGGGAGACAATTCTCGTTCAAAACCACCTTCTGAGCACTGGTTTTTGACCTCAAGTGAAAACGAAAAAATAGCCAAATTGTTAAATTTGAAAGGAAAGAGAAAAGTGTTTTTTGTTATTAGATGGTCGACGTCAAGAACGAGGTATGCACAGCGAATGAATGTTTTATAAAAGTTTGATTCCGTTACTAAAATGTCAACTTGCCAGGTATCTCTTCAAGTGTCAAGACAAAATCGCCATTTTTTCCTTTGCCACAGCTAAGCGAAGTCATGGAGTACATGTGACTTTGCAAACCACAAACCCGTTTCCAGTGTCTTTACGGAGTAAGAGAGACCCTGGGAATGAGCTTGCATTTATTAAATAAATTGAATCCTATGAATGTCGATTTTACCTTTGCCAGGAATGCTGAGAGAGGAGCGATGAATGATTCGGACACATTTTGGATAAACTGTTCACATACAATCCGCAGTTCAACATCCACATCCTTGATAAAGAACAAACAAACAAAAACAGTTTTTAAACATCAACATCATCGTCGTCATCATAAACAACAACAACAACTTCTTTCCAGGATACCAAAAGTGCAAGCAGTTCTACACCTCGAAGACACATTCAGATCGTTTTTGAGCTCTCAAACGGAAGTTATTAATGAAAAAATTCAATAATATTCTCTTACCCTCTTTGAATCCAAGTAGTTTTCTGTTAACTGAGGTGCCCCCTAAAATCGTAACCAAAACAAGGCGAGTCACACCAGGCAATGAACTGTGCACTTTACAAGTTTGTTGTGACATTACGTTGTATAAAAGAATGCCTTGGAGTGTTACCCAAGTAATTCTTTAAAGAAATGTCTCAGATTTGCAGCAGTTATTAGAATCACTCCGCTCTTCAAGAGAGAAACGCGAAGCGCTCGTAATGTTATTGCTTAACAAGACACATTTCCTTCCAAATCTTTATTTTGACCAGCGCAAAGAGATTCGAGTGCTGACGTTTCGAGCGTTAGCCCGTGGTCAGAGCGAATCTGATGAAGGACTAACGTCAGCACTTGAATTTCTTTGCGGTGGCAAAATTTCCTTATCAACTCTGTTGATAAAACCAAACAAACTTAAGAATTGGTCAGACATTTTATTTTACTTGAGCAATATGGTCGCACAACGTCCGATGACCGACTGTTATTTCCAGCACTGATTTGCAGTTCACTCACATCTAACAAGAATTCCAAAATAGCATTACTGCTGCTGAGTGCAAACAGCCTGTTGCTGTGGCTCCACAGTCCGTACGCAGCAGTCTTCATTTTGCTGAAATCCAGTGACATTTCTTTCACAGCGAAATCTACGTCAAAAGGTGCAATCTGTTCTCTGAGGATTAGTAGATGTTTGATGAGGAACAAGTGTCCATTTATGGCATCCTAACAAGAAAAGCACAAACATTTAACATACTACTATACGATTTTTCTAGGGGATGGGAGGGATGCAAAACAAGGTGGTGCTGGTGAAGAGAACTTTACAGACAGTCCATATCTGAAATATCTCTTGGTTGGCAATAAAATCGGTACGATAAGAAGTATGTTGCGAATTTTACTTTTTATGCTGATCCAATAATTACCTTTCTTTGGGCGATGAGCGCACTTGCTGTTTTTAGAGACTGGATACACAGTGACAAAGCTTCTTGGGACAGTCCTTCAAATGTTTCTTTCTGTATAATGCAAAGGAACAATGAGATTTTCGCCGGCTGAATTTCAGCCAGAAATCAACCTCTCAGGGATCGAAGGGATATAATAATTCACTCTCAAAATCAGCAGTTATCAAAGGTTATAAGAGTATATTCCACACCTTAAATTGTATAAATGTACATATATGGTACACCATTTCAAGTGGGAGGCTATTGTGGCGTCCTTACAAGAACGCCAAAAATTCTGGTAGTACAGTGCACAGGATTACCAATACGCGAAAGACAAAGGACCAATACTGCCAGATTAGGTTTGCGTAATTGCGTTCTCCTTGGTCAAACGCAGTAATTTCAGCGTAGGCGACAACAAGCAAAAAGGTTTATAGGAATAAGGAATAATGAACTAATTTTAGCAGGATCAACATTCTAGAGAAATGGGATAAACCACGGGTTTAAAAGACAGTGGGAGTCCACTGTGGATCATTAGCATACAAAAAAAAAAAAAGAATACCCTACCGAGATGCAGCGGTAGAGTTTTGAGAGGCAAACCAGTGTACGTCTGACAGTCGGGTACCACATCCCCTGCAGATCAGCTAGGGCGGCTGGTAATTCTGGAACAGAAAAATAACGTGTTAGGGGAGGAATTCAAGATCACATGCAAAAACTCCACTGAATCTAAGCTAAAACAACAACAAGCGATCACATATGGTTGGTTAACTTATGCGTTGAGCCCTTCAAGTAATCCCTCCAAGGCAGTGAGTCTACAGTAAACCTAGAACTTTGGATAAGGGACACATTTAAAAGGCTTCGGTTACTCACCAGAAGATTTCTTCTCTTCACCTTCAGGGCTCTTCTCCTCCTTTTCAGCATCATTTGCAGTCTAAGAAATAAATACACATTTGCATTTATCCTAACCATCAGCAAAAGGGTTTGAATTTGGGTTAATTGAGCATTAGCCTGTGAATGCAGACGTATTACATCTGAGGTCACAGGCTACTTGAGCACGAGTCTATACAATGATAACATCTTTAGTATACTTACAATGATAAGTTTCTCAGGATATGCTAAGTCTCCAGGAGCAGGTGAATATTTCTGGATGTCAGTCTCAATGTACGCCTGCAGGGTCACAGAAATAAAATTATTAAATAGCAACATTATTCGATGCAAAGCACAGTATTGGATATAAGACTTGATGATCAATTGGAAGAAAGCAAAATTTAATCTTGGAGGAGTTTGGAGCAGTTTGTGTTGTATAATAGTAATAATAATCTTTTATTAGGAAGCTTTCGTTTACTAAATGTGGTTTTCAGAAAGGTCCTATAAAGATTAAATATACAAAAGGTTAAAAAATACAATATACAAGACAAAATTACAAAATGATAAAAACAGCAATTCAAACTAGAAGCTGAAACTACAAAGATCATCAATGGGGTTGAAAACTTCAAATTGATAAAAGATAAAAATTGATAAAAGCAAAAAAGCTAAAACTACAAAAATTCTTACCGATAGGGTTAATTAAAAAACCTGGCAAACATTTTTTGCTTAAAAGTAGCAATATTCGGTGCATTTCTGGTCTCTCTCTCTAATTCATTTCAGTCTTTTAGAGAGTGATGGCAAACTCTCTGCTTTCCCCAATTTCTGGTAACACGGGGTAGTCTGAGCATGTATTGTTCCTTGTATTATAAATTGTATTATGAATGTCACTGTTTGTTAGTAAATTCATAGAGTGGTCCATAAGTCCATTAATGCACTTATAAATATGTATACAACGATGGTAAGATCTACGTTGTTCTAGGTTCAGCCACTTTAAAGTTACCAGGGCATCAGTAGCTGACGAATAAAGTGGCATGTCTAGAATAATAGCACAATAGAAGAGCGAGGGTCATGGTTAACTTTGCAATCAAGAATGCCAACATTCACATGTGATTGGTAAGTGTTATACTGTTTTATTACAAGAACTAATATTTAACACCGAGTGATTACCTGAGCCCTGTACACAAGTCTTTCTTGGACATCCTCCAGCATTTGCAAAACCACAACTTCGAATGCAGCTAATTCTTCACCTGAAGTGAAATAAAAACACATACAGTCTGGAAAGTGTGCATGCTCTTAACAATTTTTAAATAATAGATTTTTGCCAGGTCTGCTAATAATAAGTATATTCTGCACACAGAGGGATGGATTAAAATGGGCAACAAACCTCAGAATTTCATTTCTCACTCACCTTTCTGTTGTACATGGTCTTCAATCATCTCAACCTGTAAAAAAGATTAACAAGGCAAAAAATGCATCGGTATGTTTCAGTTTCCTAACTTTTTTAATGATGATTTCTAGATATTCTCTGCCCTCCATAACATGGATAATTTGCCTGGTTGAAGAGTAAATATCATCAAATTTTATAGAAAACTGTCAAAAATTTTGAGAAAGATCTCTGTACCTCTTTATTGTTAATGCCTGCCTACAGCCGAATCTTCAACATATAAAAACCAAGTTAAACGTACCTTTAATATTGTACACAGCTCAGTCAGGGTCTCCATGTGGTTCATGTGAATGATAACAGGTCGTAATGAATCATAGAGGAGGCTACAAAGGATTTCCAACAATGAGCTGAAATGGAGACAAGAAACAATGTACCATTAAACAATAACAGAGGTACTTAATAAGAATATCTTAGGTATGTTTTCATACAGTGAATTTTAACAATAAAAAAAGTTATTTTACCAGTTTGACAATTGAATTCCAATTTATTCAACCCTCTAACTTCTGCCAATTAATACTATACATGTAAGTCATGTCACTATTTACTTACTCTAGGCCTGAACTTGGCTTTGAGAAGAAGTGATAATACAACTGGTACTCATCTTGACAAACGTGAATCAAAACTGAACATCCTGCACGAACCTACAGACAAAGGAAAGAAAAGAGACTTGATGTGATATGACAGCAACCACTCAGTGCGTAACTTGTTACCATGACAACAGGCTAATGACACTAATGATCCAATGATAAAATAATGCTAACTGGTGAGCAAAATCATTTCTGTTGTATTTTTATTTAATAGTGCAAAGTTTAATTGTCAAAAACCTTACCAGAGAACATGGATTCCTTTCATATTGCTTTGCCAGTTTGTCAACAGCATCACTAACACAAGGTGTCAACAGCTGTGAGCGCTGGGAGAGATAACACTGCTGACAGTCACTGAGAAGAGAGGTGTACCTGAAATATAATACAATTTAAAATTAATGTGCACTTATCGACAGAGTAAGGTAGATCAGACTCGTCCTGTAACAATTTTACTTGTTACTTGCTTTGCACTTGTTTTAATAGGTTACCAAATGAATTACTTACTCTGAGCTAAGGTGACTTCTTTGTTCAATTTGCTCCATCAAACTCTGTAAAAAAACAAACAAACTGACTGATCCCACACCTTTTCATGTCATTTGCTGACAACATTGTCTAGAGTCACAAATTAAATCAATTTAAGCTTGTGCAAACCTAATTCACAAGATGCAGTTCCAGAAAAAATCCATACCCACCCCATGGAAGGTCATCAGAAATTCCTGCGGGGAAGGGGGTATTAAAAGTAACAATTTTAGAAGCAAAGTATGAAGCTAAACTGGAATTTCCTGGGGGTACAGGGGGTGCAACAGAAATCCTTCCGTGGGGGGAGTATGAATATTCTCTGAAACTGCACAATGAAAGACAGGCTTTTTTCAGTGTGCAAGTTGAATAATCTGTGTCCTTCATTTCATGACACTGTTACAAGAGTTCGGCCACTTACAGAATTGATGTTAACCTGACACTGTGCACAGTATTTCAAACCACAGGAAGATTGAACTACTCAGGTCCAGAAACTAACCTTTACTCTTGGGGCACAAGTTCTGAATTTTCCATAAAACAAAGCAAAGGAGTTCTCAGAAACATTTGCATCCTCCTGGAAGAAAACATTATCACAAAAGATGTAAGACCATAAGATACAAAATGGCAGCAAACACAATGTTCAGCAAATATCTGGTTTCATCAACAGAGTTAATAATTAAAGGTAATTTGGCCACCATAAGAGATTCAAGAGCTGAT
>NW_028145755.1:1795000-2000000 GCF_977016875.1 Pavona decussata
CCTGTCAATCCCCTATCTAAGTAAGTATTGTTTTGGCAACACATGTATGGTTTGATCGTAACTTTATATGTTGAGGAGGTATGTACTTCTTTGCAACTTGTAATCATAATAAAACTTCGGTAGCTTCGGGCTGACGTTTTGAAGTCAGTTTACCTCATCTAAGAGGGGCCGATCGCTTGCAACTGTGGTCAGTTCAAGTACACTGTTCCTCTGCTTGTCCGATAAAGGTGCTAGAGGGGAATCCTTCACATCCCATAAGCTCAATTTTTCCCTCACTTCAGGAGAGTACGAAGAAAATCCTCCATGGGCCGCCATGTTGGCACTTTGGATCAGAGTGCATTGTGGTCTTGAACATGAGACTGCATTGATGACAAGTAGCGGATTCACAAAGCAAAACAAAATGGCGGCGGAACTCTCCACTTTGGTCAGCTCGTTTCTGGACACGAAACCAGAGACATACGCAGCCTTTTTCCTTGATTGTGTAAATGCAAAGCAACATCTCAGCACAGAGGTTAGTGTGCGGGCTGGAATTTTGCTGTAGGATTCCTTTCGTAAAGGTTTTCTTGTGTTTTGCGTGCCACGTGCAATCCACGTAACACCTCGTTTTGCACCATATTTAGGTACTGTCGTTTTATCTTTAACTCTGTATTTAGAAAATTCCTGATGGATGGTTAGGAAAGGTCAATGCGTTCCTCAATTCCAAGACAGACAGGTAATTTCGGTGACATAATTTACATTTACAGTAAGATTTCATTTAAATGTAATTTGTATCGGTAAAGCCCATAAATATTTTGGGTTTTATGGTTCCTTTTAGGCATGCTCACCAATTTTCTTTTTGCTAGTTTGTTATATTTTTGCCTATTTGTATTTTGTATTTGCATGTTAAAAAAAATTTGATTGATTGATTGATTGATTGATTGATTGATTGATTGATTGATTGATTGATTGATTGATTGATTGATTGGGGGAGCAGGGTTGGCGCAGTGTTTGAGCACTCGCCTTCCACCTATGTGGCCCGGGTTCGATTCCCAGACTCGGCATCATAAGTGGGCTGAGTTTGTTGGTTCTCTACTCTGCTCCGAGAGGTTTTTCTCCGGGTACTTCGGTTTTCCCCTCTCCTCAAAAAACCAAGATTTGATTTGATTTGATTTGATTTGATTTGTACTTAGCTTTCTTGGATTGTAAAGCACCTTTGATCATTTAGATGTTAAAGGGCGCTATATAAGTATTAAAATTTAATTTAATTTTAATTTGATTGATTGATTGACAATTGCTTGGGATGAGTATTCCATAGCAGTGCATCCCCCACACCACCCCTGTAGGCATCAAGAAAAAAACTGTTCCCATCTCTCTGTCTTTAATTTTAGTACAAATGTTGTTCTTGTATCCAGTCGATGTAGTATGTAAGTAAAATGAATATTTTATTGTATTTACACCAGTTGGTTAGGTATATGTCTCCTGGGAATCACTGTTGAACAATGTGACACAGATACTTTCACCAGGAATTGTGCGTCATGGATAAGAATGATCCTCCAGTTAATACAGGTAAATTATGGGATGAAAGGGGCAAAGTTCCAGAGGGGTACTCCCTGAAATTTTGGGTGCAAGTTTGTCCTCAACCCACCCCCTCCCCCACTGCTAGATTTCTAAACCCAAACTATTTTTTCTACGAACTTCATACCTAATTATTTTAATAAATCCTTTTTGTTTTTCATGCCTTATTAAAAAGTCATAAAAAAATTAATGTTCTGATTAAAACCAAAAATTATGCACTACAAAACATGCTCTCTTCACCTAACCAACAAAGCTTTACAGTATAAACTGTTTGGAAGTCTGAATGTGGTTATCATAAGGACTTCTGTTAAACTGGGATAACACGAGCAACAGAAACAAACTTTAATGGTCAATCATTTAAAACTAAGTCCTTTTGTTTTCTCAATGTTTACAGACTTCAGAAAAGTCAAATGTCATCCAATATTGCTGTAAACTCATTGATGATATTCTACAATATGCAGTTGAGGTAACTTGCTAACTAAGTTGAATTATTGTCTGACAGCGTTTGTTTTCAATCATATTTCTACAATGAAAAAGCCTTTCCTAACACAGGGCAACATCTTCTCAGTTTTCAGAGCTTTCAAGAGAATTGTCCAACTCTGTGATTCCTGCCATTATTTCTGCCATGTTATCCAACAAATGCACAGTGAGTAAACTGGAAACACATCATTCAATTCAAAAGTCTTCTTTCTTGCATAAATACCATCAATGGTAAAGTTGTTTGAATACTTGCTGAATGGTTTAAACCTAGGCTTCCCTTAACAAACACTGCATTGCATCTGGTTTTGTTTCATCTTCTTCTAACAGTTTTGGCCAGCTGTAGGGTGACAGTAACTTCATTTGCTCCTCAACCGTTTCCCTACTTGATGGCATACTTGGGACTTGTGCATCTCTGGCAACACTAATGTTTCTTAAATGCTATCAACATGTTTGTCTCTACAGGATATGTCTTGCTTGTTGTCCGTCCTGTCCTCTTGTATTCGCTACTTCCCTGGCCCAACTGGACCTTGTAGGGTAGGTGCCGGTATTATCAATGGCTGTTTATTAATTAGACTGCAAGGCAAAGTTTTCGTTGAGGGAAAAGAGCAAATAGTCATTTAGGCAGACCTATGTTCATGACTACTCCCGACCTAATTATTATTTAATGTCACTGTTCCGTTTAGAGTATCCAAACACACAAGCTTTAATGAAACGTAGAGTAATAAACTAAAGTAAGGACCACAAGACACGTTTGGCATTAATTTGGGGGACACCGCTCGGCGATTGGCGTGACTGGCGACTTCTATTGCGTGACCATTTTAAGGCCTCACTTCTCTGGCACTTCCAGCTGCACCTAGGCCAACAACAACAAAACACAACAACGCACTGCAACAGCAGCACAGCTAGGCCAGCAGCGCCACTCCAAGAAGAGTATTGGCAGGTCGCAAAACTAGAGCGCTACGAGCTGCCATCTAGGCCAGCAACGCGCAAACCTAATTAACTGAATGACCTATCATGCCTCACCTATCTCACCAACGCTGCTGGGTCGGACCGGAGTATTGGCAGGTCAATATTACCAAAAGTCATTGAAATGAACTAGAGAACTTAGCTTGGGGAAGTCGCTACGCAGACTTAACCGAAGCGCAAACGCCGATAGGCATCCCCAAGTTTATTTGTTATATCACAGATCAACCCCCAAAGGGAGGGAGGGTGGGTACATTTTTTACAGCGTAACAGTAGATAAAACCATGTCGTAACCAAGTGTGACTTAGAACATTCTATTGCACATTTAAAGCTAGACAGCATTCAATGTCAGGGCCAATGGCCAGGGTTGTACTATGCTTATGATAGACTTTACATCATAGCAAACGCGACATGAATGCACCATTCACTGGTTTAGCCATACAGAAAAAGCGAACTAACTTGTCTCCAGACAATGTCGCAACATATTACAATGTGACTATTGACTAACGTGACAATGATACGGTGATAAGTCTAAAGTACAGTACGTAGAGATGCCACCCGGGGCTAAGGGCGTCACGTTCCATTAACTGCGTTTTACAATTGTATTGTAAAACTTTCTATAATTATTATTATTATCATCATCATCATTATCATTACTTTTATTGTAAGTTGTTTTAGCGAGCAATCAAATGATTGAAATCAGAAAATAGGGATATTATTTAAGGTTATAATTCCAGAAATATAGCAATAAAATTGAAAGACAGTTTGCTTTCCAAGGACATGACATGTGCATTCATTGTCTGTCAGTGAAAGGGCAGAGTATGACAACTTTGTGTATTTGTAATAAATCACAGTTGATGTCTAGACTAATAGCTCTTTCAAAGTTACCTTGATATAATTTTTAAAATATTATGATTTTAACTTATTTTTACCTTAATTTGCCTCTAGAGTCAAATTGAAAATTTCATTTTACCTCTCTTAAATTCACCAAGCGAAGAAACAAGAAAGGTGAGAAATCTGTTAGTAGTTACTTTTAATTAAAATTTCTTATTGTGTGATGAATTTTTCTTTTTAAAAACATTTAACACTACCTGAAAAAATTATTATTTTAGTAAGAGTTTTTTGTCTGTCACAGAGTGCCTGTCGCTGTTATGCCTTGTTGCCAAGATGCAGTCGAAGTGGAAACAGTGGAAAGAAACAGGCATGTCCATGGGAGGCCCAGTGGAATAAAGTGCTTTACACAATTCACAAGTTACTTGATGCTGTTTACGAAAATGTTAAACCAGGTGTGTTACAGTGCGATGCGCCTTACCGTGGCCACCCAACAAACTTTTTCTACAAGTTAGCTAATCAGGATGTGTAAATTAGATTAACGGTCACGCCTCCTTGCAAAGTCAACAGGCAAGTGACGCAACAACGAATTATTGAAAACATGTCGTTTTGTATTTTAAGGCTAACTTGTAAATAAAAGTTTGTTGCGTGGCCACGGTAAGGTGCTTCACACTGTAAATAAGTCACTTAGTATTGACAAAAGCTGAATTTTGGTATTTTGTTAAATCCGTTGAATTTCTCTGAGCAGCCTCTCAAATCAGTGATCATCTCCTACAATCATCCTAAATTTTAAGGGTCAGGTGCCTTTTAATACAGAGGTATGTTTGCCCAGTTTATGACTATGTTAGAAAAGCAAATCTTAGCAAGGGCTATTGAAATCCAACAAAAAAATGGGGGTAACCACACGTCTTTAAGAACTTTAAGAAACTTTTAATTAGTTATTCAAACAATGTGAAGATGTGCAGAATGTATGCATAGTAGTGAAATTAAAGGAGCCACCGGCCATAACCCTTTTAACCCCTTATATCAAAGAACAAATTCTCTTGTCTTGTCCCCATACTTTTCTTATAAAAGTACTGGGGAGAAATTAATAAAATATCAAAAAAATTCACCTTGGGTGGTCTATCCTTAATTCTTGTGACCTCAGGGATTGAATGAGCATTGATATTACAAGGAGAAATTTGATGCTGATCACTGTTAGGGCTTAAGGGTTAACTTGTGCTTACTTTGTATTTAGAATCTTTTGGTATCAAATCACCATCTCCTGTGACTTTGATCCCAGACTGGTGGTTGCATATGTGAGATGTTCAACTTTATAAGTAGATGTTAATTAATTATAACTATTTACAAATGAAACATTTCAATGACTTACTTAATAATGATAGTCCACAATTGTTTAAAAAATTATTTCAGTTCCCTCCAGAGCCTCACAGGACTCTACATCTCAGCCAGAGACATTACCACTCGGTGAAATTCCACAAGTTGAACCAAGCCGGACACACACACTCATCACCAGATGTAACACATTGTTAAGCTGTCTGTCTGCAATGATTAGGTACACAACTGTGTGCATAATTCTATTTTTATTTATATCAGGGGTTTTATGCAAAAACTTTGGAAAAAGTGGCTTTGGGGGTTTACAGACTCCTTAAAGCTGTTTGGAATTAGAGAGCATGCATGGTCATATCTCTTTGGAGAAATTTCACTGTAAAATATTTTATTTCTAATCATATCTCTATAATTTGATCTTCAATGATTCAAGCTTTAAAATTACTGTTAGTCCAAAATGTGAATTCAAAGATATCTGGGATGATTTTTCCTGAACCTGTGAAATATTTGTCTTTTGTTTTTGTTGTTGTTTTTTCTTAGCCGTTTACTTTTTAACCCTGTCAAAATACCAAACTATACCATACCGCTCCTGTGTTTTAGATGAGTTTTAGTTAATGGAATTGAAAAAAAAAAAAGCAGGAAATGGAAAGGTTACACCAACATCCGTTTTGAACTCACAATTTTGTCATAATTTCAGGGAGGACTATCTTAAAGTTGTTACAGTTCCCATTGATGCCAGTATTACCCTCTTGACCAGAATATTGTCAGTCACGAATGACTCTCTGGTAAGTTACATTGCAGGTGGTTTTTGTTGGTGAACCACTGTTCTATATGAGAGCGCATAAATTTGCATGAGATTTGCATAAAATCTAGTTACACAATAGTTACAAGGATTTCCATATGTTAACTGTCTGAACTTCTGTCATGTTTCTGCATTATTTTAACAAACTGTATTTAAAACTTATACAGGTAAAACATTTATAATTTGTAAGTATTAGACTATTCACATTGCAACATTTTGTAAATGTGTAATGTATAAACAACTTTTTGTTTGCCTAGATAAAAGAACTGATAAATTAAAGAACATTAATATTTTACGTTTATGTATATTAAGCAATTTTTTTCATTGATATGTGTATTGTTGGTTTTTGTTGTTTGATTCATTTGCAGAAGAATGCAGTCATTGTTGAATCAGTGTTGTTGAGAGCAAGCTTACCTCTAATTCATGCAAATGCAGTAGATCTGTTAAGAAATCTTATAACAAGGTAACATAAAAATTTTAATTATGTGATGTACAGAAGGTTATCGATCTATGCTTGAAAGTTAGAGAACTGAAAGGTTGTCGTGTAAGGTATATGTTAACTTAAAGTAATACCAGTGGCCATTACATCCAGTCTCATTAGCACCGGTTCAACAGTCTTATGTTTTATTGGGATACAGCTTAGCCCCATCGCAAACATGTTTACAGTAAAGGAAATCAGGGGGTGCCCCTGGGAAAGAGTTAGCTCCTAATCTGGGGAGAGGAAGGGGGAGTAGTGGACTTGAGTATTACCACTACTCGACCCTCCCCCCTCCCCCCCCAGACCAGGTGCTAGCTCTTTCAAATAGATATCCCCTACTTGAATTCCTTCACTGCAAGCATGTTTGCGATAGGTCTAACTTGATTCACTTTATTAACACAGATGTGGAAGCCTAATGCTGCCATATTGTGACTTACTGATGAGGATCCTGGTACAAGAACTGACTTGGACAAAACGTCAAGATCCTAAATATGGGCATCACAAGCCTTACAGGTCTGGAGACATTTCACTGTATCATTTGCAATCTGATGTTATATTGTACAGTCTCAAAATACTCAAACGTTAGAACCACCTTGTATTGCATAATAAACAGTACCACAGGAAAGCACTGTTCAGTAGCTTTCATTTGAATGGTCACACTTTAGGATGTCACCCACAGACTCAAAAGTTAGAATCACCTTGTACAGCACAATAAACAGCACCACAGGAATGTACGGCTCAGTAGCTTTCATTTGAATGGTCACACTTTAGGATGTCATCCACAGACTCAAAAGCTAGAACCACCTTATACAGCATAATAAACAGCACCACAGGAAAGTACTGCTCAGTAGCTTTCATTTGAATGGTCACACTAACCATGAAAAGGCTCAAAAATTGGAAGCATCTTACAGATTGTAGTAAACAGTACCTCTGAAAAATACTGCTGATAAACAGAGCCAAAAGTTGCTAATTAAAATTAGTTGCTAAATGAGTGGAGACTGAACTCTTGGCATGAAAGTGTTTGCTAGAAGCCAGGTTTCTTTTCTTTTTGCCTTGACCTTGTCTGTTTTGATATGCCCTTATTAGGCATCTAAGGTGTTCTGTGTATCTGTGTCTCGAGCACTGGGTCCAGGTGACAAACAGCCTGCCTGAGGGGGGTGGACTGGTGGCTAAATTGATGCAACATCTTGTGGATGACATAAAGCCTTTAATCTGTCAAACCAAGGTAATGTGGTCAATATAATTTATCATTAAAGATTTAATATTTTCAGATATTTTCTTTGGGTACTTTGTTTTGCTTCTTTACTCCTTTTGCTCGGCGCTTTTTACTTGACAAAAGAAAACCAGACCGATGCAAAATTTGATGTTACCCTTCTAAGCCCTTATATCAAAGAACAAATTCTCCTATTTTGTTCCCATACTTTTCTCATTTAAGTACTGGGGAGAAGGTATTAAAATATCATGAAAATTCACCTTGGGTGATCATATTCTTGATTCTCATGACCTCAGGGTTTGAATAAGCATCGATATTACAAAGAGAAATTTGATGCTGATCACTGTTAGGGCTTGAAGGATAATAGCACTGTTTTACTTGTTTTAGCTGTTGCCATCCACCAATGCTGGAAACCCACCAATATCAAAAAAGGTAACTATCCACTATACATGATATTAGCAGGTATGAACCGAAAATAATAAAGTATATTGATCACAATATGATGCCAGGATATGAGGATTTATAGTTCAGTTGGTACATAATAAAAATTGGACTGCCAACAAGAAGGTCACAGCTTCAAACCTAATAAAAGCTATGAACTTTTTAAGACATCTTTTCCATACATGAAAAGACTACAGGAAACTTACTACTGGTATTTTATTTATGCTTTGCACTTCATGCCAAATAGCTGTCATATACTTCTCACTCACTTCATCATGTTGTTTTACCCTTCCCCCTCTTGGTAAATTGCTTTACCTTGTTAAAAAAAAAAAAAAGAGTAAAACAGTGTACACCAGCAGCTGTCTTGTATTGATTCCCAGGCAAAAAAAAGAAAATTACAAGATGATGTTGACCAGTTACTGACAGGTATGTATTTGAGATAGTTTTTGTTCAAACTGTGCTGCCTTTCTTTTTGGTTTTATATGTGTGATTAATGTTTTAATTGTCAAGTTGTCCTTCTTGTTTCTGCAGGCCAACAAAAGTTTGATATGAAAGCTAATGAGATGGTAACGTACAGAGCTCTTAGAGGTAAAATACAAGGCTGAAGTATGATTTTAATTCATTTGACACTTCTTAATTAATTAAAAGGGTGATTTTCATTGCTAACTTTCAATGGTCTTGTAGACCTAGTAAGCTCACGTTTCTTGTGAAACCATTGCGCTGTGCATGGCATTCATACTTTCATCCTTTCATTGCCAAGACTTCCAAAGATTTCTAAACATGTCCTGCTAGGTTCCAAATGATGTGTCTGAAGATTTCCAAATTTGAAGCAAATTTCCAAATATAACCCCAAATACATTTTATTTGCCAGATTCATAAGAAGATCAAAAGTTTAGACTCTTGTTGGGAGAACTAGGATTTTATTTTTTGGGATATGCCTGTGTTACTGACCCAAAGAAAATCTGTTTTGAGATCTTCTAACATGGCTAGAATGATTTGTGAGCCTTATTTCACAAACTTGGGTGGAGACTGATGCATAAAGTGTGAGAGTTACCAGGTATATTTGGATAGTACATGAAGTTTAAGCTCGAATTTCTGCCAAAGAGGGGTTTGTTTTTGTGATGGGAATAAGGTTTGTAAATTTCTCTTTTAATTGTTTTTTTTTTTTCTAAAAATCAAGATTAACTTATCATTTGTTATTTTTTTTGTCATCAACAGCTTTATCTGCATTGTTGATTGCTGGTGGAAGAGACATTCCACAAGATGTATTTAGGGTCAGTAAATGTTAAGTTTTTGGAAAAACGTAGGACCACTCAATATGTTCTCCAACTTGTACCTCCAACTATACGATCATACATCTCTCCTTTGCTCTTAAACCACTAACATAAACAAGGTCTTGGAAGAGTAAAATTTGTAACATGGTAAGGAATTAGATGGATATTAGAGAGAGATTTTGTTTGGTGAGTTCTTCAAGGTTGTGGGTAAATAAACTCGGCAACAAATGTGTACAACAAATGAGAGAACAGGCTGCGGTGAACTTCAAGAGTCTTAACATCAATTATGTTAATCATTACAGAACTTTAATTTTTTTCAGGAAGTTCAAGTGTGCATCATAAAGTTGATTATTCAGTGTCAGCAGTCACCATACCCCTCGTATCCCATACCATTCAGCAGCGCTGAGTGTCGGCAGGCATTGTACCATGTTCTTCTGTGTTGTCTACTTAGTAATACACCTCATGTTCCATCACCTATCAATCATGCTGTCAAGTTATTCAGTGGGGGACTGCAAGATGCTGATCTCAAGGTGAGGGTATGGGGGAAGAACCCAGGTGAAAAAGGGCAGGGGGTAGGGAGAGAAGGGGTGGCAACTGGGAGAGAAGGGGGTCGAAACTGGGAGAGAAGAAGTGGAAACTGGGAGAGAAGGGATGCAAACTGTGAGAGAAGGGGTGCAAACTGGGAGAGAATAGGTGGGAATGGGGAAGGAAGGGGTGGAAACTGAGAGAGAAAGGGTGGAAAGAAGGAGGTGGGAACTGGGATAGAATGGGAGGGAACTGAGAGATATGTGGGTGGAGAGAATGGGTGGGAACTGGGAGAGTAGATGTGTAACTGTTCTGTATGTATAGACAGTGAATTTTTATGCCACAATGAGAAGTATTTAGAGATCATATCCTTGGTCAACTGATTTTTTATTTTTATTTATTTATTTTTTATTTTTAGGTGTCCAGTTTTTGCTGGGAAGCCTTAGCTGTAACTAATTCCATCATCCATCCAAGGTCCTTCCCACAAGTGTGCTCTGCTCCTGGGCCATTATTGGTTGGCTCTCCTGAGCACCCTTCTGATAATGATCCAGTGCTTGGGTCCCATCATCAAGGTATCTCTGAATTGCAATCACCAAGTTCACTAAATCAAATGACAAGTGAAAATACTGTTTCATCACAACAAAGTATTTTAAGCAGAGGAGCATTTGGAAATGTGCATAGTGTTGGTTACTCACAAATAGAGCAAAATGTCACAGGATATGGAGAGGTTCCTGAAGGCGGAAATGATATTGGTACACCTTTAATGATTATCAGTAATAAATCTATGGAAGATAGTCAAGATGATACAGCAGAAAGGCGTGTTGAAAACTCTAACATTAATGACATTCAAAGCCAAGTCACTGAAAATGAAAAACAATGCAGTAAGGCAGGAAATGTAACAGCAGTAAATATTAACAGTGAAACATCAAGTGTTCTGCTCAGTGCTTCAAGTTCAAACACATCCCTGACAGCACAACTACTTAATAAGGAGGGATTCATTACAGCTAATACAAGTAACACTTTGTCATCAAATTCTGACTGTGGAACAATAAACCAGAAAGGAGGAGAGGATAGCATTTCTTTTCACCAGAAAAGAGATCAGCATGACGTAATCGAAACTCTTGGGAAATCTGATCCCAAGAGAAGAAGAGTCAATGATAATTCCAATGTGTCTGATGAACAAATGTACAAAAATAATCATGGTCCCCCGACACCAAGCAAAGATCATCTCTCTGGAGGGACTGAGGAGCAGAACAAAGACCTAGCCATTGAGGTAAGCATAACCAAGTCCATGGTTCCTTGCATGCATTAGCAATGCAATGGTAACAGTAATGTAGTTTTATTGAGAGTTTCAACTTAACTTATACCATATAATAGTATGCAGCAAATCCTGTCACAGGAGAGCAATAGTCACCTTACAAAAAAACTGGTTCAGGATGAGAAAAGAGCAGTCTGATTGGTTTCCAAATTTTGCTATATGGACCACTAAGAAACAACTAAGATGGACTCACATGTTTCACTGCACAGACCTGCTTTCAAAAACCGTTGGAAAGTTTACCGGTTTTGTATAAATTGGAACCTTTTCTTGTATGTCTGGAACAACTGTGAAAGTGGTAGAAAAATGTTTATGCAACAACTTATTAACAAAGTATGCAAGGAGCTGACATGCTCCCTTTAGAAAGATAGGTTGGAAACTTACCTGTTAGCCCTTTATAACAGTGATCAGCATCAAATTTCTCCTTGTAATGTCAATGCTTATCCAACCCCTGAAGTCATGGGAATTAAGGATATGATCGCCAAAGGTGAATTTTCATGATATTTTAATAACTTCTCCACAGTACTTTTATAAGAAATATATGGAGACAAGATAGGAGAATTTTTTCTTTGATATATTTAGGGTTTAAAGGGTTAACTTCTGTTTTCTTTCTTTTTTCAGGATAGTGATTCTGATGAAACTTCTAAAATGTTGGCATCATTTGTTGACTCATACCCGGACTCTGATGATCAAGAAATTTCATGAAGGCCCGGGGGTGTTCCTTTCAACAATTTACATTAATGTCGCTTAGCCCATTGTGAATAGTTGTAAGGAAAAGGTGGTCCTACTCTAGAATTAGAGCTTTTTGTCTCAAAAGCATTTGTCATTCTACTGTACTTTGTAAATCAAAACCAAAGTAATGAGCCCATCACAACAGATGTGCAAGTGATGTGTAAGCAACAAAATCACTAAGCACCGTGTTGTGAATTTCCAGTTTGTGGAAAGAAGAACTTGAAACTGGGGTTGAGAGCGGAGATTTCCAACTATGAACAGAAAGTGTTAGAAATAGAATTCTCTTGAATGGTGGATGCCCCTTAATCTAATTTATTCCTTGAATAATCAGTGCAATGCTATTCTTTTCTTTCCACCAAAAGGCATTGCAACAGTGTTAATGTTTCTAAAACTTGTCTAAAATAAATACCTGGTTTAAAAATCACTATAGGCTTAGGGTTTATTTTAGAAATTAGCTTTCGAGGGCCCTGATCTCCTTTGGAGATTTTAGAGGGTCTCTTTTCACAAAATCAAAGAACAAATTCTCCTATCTTGTCCCCATACTTTTCTTATTATAGTCCTGGTGAGAAATTGTTAAAGTATTAAAATATGAAGAAAATTCATGTTGGGTGATCATATCTTTAATTCTCATGACTTCAGGGGTTGAATAAGCATTGATTTTGCAATACGAAATTTGATGCCAATCACTGTTAGGGCTTAAATAAACTGTGCAAGCTTATTATTTGAGGAAAGGATACATGTACAATCATCATGTTTACTACACAGAACAATCTTTGACAAAAAGCTACGACTTGTTTGCTATGATCATTGTAGACCATTTTTCAATGTTAGCAAGTCACAGATTAATGTAAAGGCATGCAATAAACACAACAGACAATAATTATTGATGGGCAAGATTGGGCAGGGAATGTACTGGCAAGGCTCGGATAGGGATAGGACCCCCCGACTGCATAAGGGATGAGGGGCCTCGGCACATGGCGCCATGCCGAGGGGGTGCCTCATGCCTGTACTGCAGGGCAGACATCGACCTGGGGTAATGTCCTGGCGTAAAATCCAGTCCAGAATGTCAAGATGTCCCCTCCCTGACGGGGCTCCAGCACAGGGCTGAAGGGGTGCCGCAGGCAGCAATTCCCCGCCCTTATTTTATTAATGCTACTTCTTACAGCATGTTAACAATGCTAGGAAATGGCATGAAAACAAAACCGAACAACAGATTTAATCAACACAGCTTCTTCAATCAATGACATACCTTGATTACTCTGATGTTTACAGTGTATTTTATTTGTTTGTTTGTTTTTTGTACAACCTTGAACCTTTTTGGTTTTTAAATTATCTGTTGGTTTATTTCTTTTACTGGAAAATGAAGAAACCAATAAAACTGTTAGAAACTAAAACTTTTTATCTCAGACAAGAATATTAAACAATTTAACCTTTTTTCAAAAACATTTACAGTATTTATGTATGTACAACACTTTGTGTATTTTGTAAGACTACCCAAGTTGAGGCAGGTATCACATTTTTGTTTTCTATTACACTGCAAATTCTTCACTGTGAAACAACCACCAGAATTTTTTTTAAATAAAAACATGTAGTAAAATTTCCTTAACACATGTAAGAACAAAGAACTGGCAAGCATATTTACTGGCCAGCTGATCAACTTGTAAAAAATAAAATTGTTATGTTTTAATCTCATTCTGGCTTTACTATATCCATTCACCAATCATTCAGGCACAAACACAAATTGACTATGTTACAATCCGCAAGGACTAAACTTTGGCCCCACAATCTCTTAAAGCACTTAGCCTGGACAGGGCTATAAAATAATTACTATTAAAATTTTGTACATTCAACTGGAATTAGCAGAACAACTTTGAGTCTCAGACATTTCGCTTTCGTTGACACTTCTCAATAGGTAGCCATCAACAGTTCCTTTCTTTCTGTCAATCTCTGCAGCCTTCTTACTGGCTAAATCAAACTCTTTTTGTAGTTTCAAAGCAAGCTGAAAGTCTTTGTCTTCCTGTTCCTTCCTTTCATTAAAGAATTGTGAAAAGTGAAGATCACTGACATCATCTGATATGCAAGTGAACCCAGACTTGTCTGTTGCAGTACTTGTCGAACAACTTTGATTCTTATCCAGGTTGAATTTTCTCTTTTCAAAGCCTATAAATGAGAGTAACAACAAGCATCAGTACTGGCAACTGTAAACCTGTTGATGTGGACAGGCCTAAACAATTATTTAAAACTTACCTAGGACTAATAATTAACAATTAGACGGCGAGCTGGAGGTTTCTATCGGCTGATAGTTGGCCAACTATGATAGTTGGCCAACTAACAAAGGCGATAGAAACCAAGAGCGAGCCGTCTAATTGTTTTAGCATACCTCAGTGATAGATCTATAATGCAAAAAATCTTTTTATTTCATAAATTTGTGCAATGATGCATGCTAAATTGAGCGCGCTCTGACAAACTGCCGTCTATCGATCGATAGAC
The DNA here is from genome assembly GCF_977016875.1 of Pavona decussata. Taxonomy (NCBI): domain Eukaryota; kingdom Metazoa; phylum Cnidaria; class Anthozoa; order Scleractinia; family Agariciidae; genus Pavona; species Pavona decussata. The sequence goes on from NW_028145755.1 coordinate 1,809,428, forward strand.
AGCACCTGTGTAGCCAATCAGATTGCGCGTTACGCGATAGTCGGTCACTGAGGTATGCTAACAGATATTATTCAATAACGAATCATTGGATAATGCAATCCCAGAGTTTTGATTGGCTGAGCAGCCATGGTACAGTGTGTATATGGGCCATTATACCACGCTTGGCTTTATTTGTAATAAAAACCATTGATTATGGGCAAGATTTTGGTCTTAATCACAAAACAAAGCACAAAGTAGCTGAAAAAACATTCGAACAACTTTTCCTGAAGGAATTCAAGGCCATATGCAAAACCTCCGTTGAATCTGAGCTAAAACAACAAAAAGCTATCTAAAATGTACCATAAGTCAGTTACAACTGTATGCCTTGAATCTTGATTACCTACAAAAGATGACTGCCTTGTTGGAGAGAACCATTTGTCCAGTGTTCTACAGCCATGGTTCACTTGGCTTTTCTTTGGTTTAATCTTTTTGCCTTTCCCCGTTTTTGCATTTGCAGTAACTGACAAGGGTCCCGATGTACTTGGCTGTGAAAGCCTCTCTTTTCCTTGTGAGTTCTGGAAAATTCAGCAAGAATAATATAATTTTACATGGTAATGATAGCATTGTATTAGTACAATAATGATCACATTTGATTTGTATATCATTTAGATTGCTCACATTGTGTATACCTTTGTAATCTTCCTCACTTGCCATTATGGTTAAACCAAAATGCTCCTTGTTATAAACCAGCTGCAAGATGGCAAAGAGCGACCATGCCTTTCCCACACTAGGCAAAGATTGTACTGGACCCCAGTTAAAGAAAAACAACCTGACAAAAACTCTCTCAAGTGCACCAAGAGTAAAGAGTGTAAACTTTGTTAACCTAGTAAAGTAGAGGAGCTGCAGCGTGATGATCAGAAGTGCTTTTAACTTCACTCCCTTCTACATGTCACAAGGCCGTCCCATCTGGTAACAGTCCATATTTTCTAGCTTTGTAATAATTATTTTGTACTTAGTATGATGAACCATTTACCTGTTCTCGCTCTTCAGACAATATCCTTTTTGCAAGTTCCTCATCTTGTACTGCCTGGTGCTCTAAAGACCTCACCAATCTTTGTTCTTCTTCTTGCAGTTGACGGATGGCTTCCTCACTTGCTCTCATCTCTTGTTCTCTTGCTTGTTGTATCTAAAAGGTTTTAAAGCATCAGTGATCAATTTCAATAGCTTAGTAGTACATATTTGAGTTATGCTCTTTGCATGAAAGTATATTTACCTTTTTAAGTTCCTCTTCATATTCCTTGCGAAGTTCTCCATCTTGTGATATTGTTCGTTTTGGTGGTGGAAAATCTACATGACAGGACATAAAAATACTGATGACAAACTTAAACTGGAAAAGATTGGAAAGTTTAGGGGAGGGGGGGGGGGTCTCAAACAAGAAAAAATTAAAAGGAAGGTATGAAGCCAAAGAGGTGGGGTGGGGGGAGGGACTTACAAGGTCCTTCTATGGGAGGGTTTGGATATATGGATATTTCTATAACTGCACAATCAGGGACTAATCAAGCAAGTAATTTCAAATGAGCCAAGCACATAATACAAGGAACAAACATTGAAATAATATCAGCACATTATTATCCTTTAACTAACTATAACTTTAACTATAATATTTGGAACTACAGTCGAACCTGTATATAACGGCCACCCCCGGGACTTGAGGAACTGGCCGCTTAATACAGGTGTCCGCTTAATACAGGATCACTAAAAATACTCACTGGGCGTTGTCTAATGTCAATTTAAATGGTGTATCATACAAAAACATTTCATGCAAGAAAACAATAGCACAATCAACACTCTTTCAAGAGATCAATACTTTAAACGAAGTTCAGTGCCAACTTGTAGCTTAATGGTGTAATATACGTAACATTGTGTAAAAGCACTGTGCAATAAATTGTCCTCTACTCTTGTCCGGTGTACAGTACTGTATTTCTAACTCACTTACTTACGTGACTTGCAGTTCACAACAAAATATCTCATTCCGTCATTTCATAGTTGTTACGATCAAAGTGGAGTTATAACGGTAATGCGCGCTAACTAAAAGTAACACAATATATAACAAAATTCTTCAAGTTGAAATAGGAATAGGGTAAGAATTACAGCGACTTAAACAAGTGGAACACGTGCGTTTGGCACCTCAGAATTTGAAACTTTTGTTTGTAGAGCAAGTCGTTGACTGTCGGCACTCCCAGCGACAATACCTGTTATCCATGGTACTGTGCATATGGCTTGGTTTCCATTCAAGGGTGGCCGGTTAATACAGGTAAAAATAACAAAGAAAGACAAACATGGGACTGCTACAGGGTGGCCGCGGCCACTTAATAGAGGTGGCCGCCTAATACAGGGACCAAATACAGCGTTTGTATGCACGAAAAATCGGGACTCTAAAAAGTGGCCGCTTAATCGAGGGTGGCCGCTTAATACAGGGCCGTTATATACAGGTTCGACTGTACAAAGCTTGCACACGAGGCTTAAGCAGGGAAATCGTTTCACATGCAAATATATCTTTTAATATTCCCCCCCCCCGCCCCCCCACCATCACCACCCCAACAGCTTCAATTGCAAGCTAGATCCAGTCCAGTGACCGAGAAATCGAAAATTGCCTATTTCTCTTTTCTCCCAGCTGATTTATTAGCATATAAATAGCGATTTCACATGTATGACTTGCATGCATGGGTTTTACAAAAACATTTCACTCGCCTTGAAAAATGTGTAGTTGACAGGAAATGTCGCCTTTTACTTTTCGACTGTTATTGCTGGTTCCATGCCTTTAGACTTACAGAGTAGTTTTTATATAAGCTTACAAATCGATCGAAAGCAAAATACTTAAGCTTACCGAACAAATCTTCATCATCTTCCCCACGTAATCTTTTCTGGCACTTGTCAGGAAAAAGTTTTTGGATCTGTTCCCACCGCTTTACGTTGACCAATGTCCCATTTCGGGAATTTCTTCTAGCCCAACTTGATATCCTCATTCGACAGAGAGGACAAAGGAAATTCGCTTCCTCGACATTTTGCTTGAAGCAGGGTTTACAAAGTTCGTGTTCGCACGGCATAACAACAGGCTCAATCAAAATTTGTAGACATATGGGACAAGTAAAGTCTTTATATGAGATAGAAGTCATATTTTCGTCGAAAACGTTGTCTCGTTTGTGCATGTTAGGGGTACTAACTCTGTTCGTCGACCGATCGTCTCCATCACCAGCCGCCATCTTGGACCTTGTGACAGGAGCATAATTTTCGCGCCAAAAAGTTAACCAATCACGTCAACATATGAATTCTCCTTACTTTAATAGATTGAAAATTCGGGAAATTTTGTGCAAAATCCGTCAAAGGCTTTTCCCAGGAAAAACTTTCGCGACATTCAAAAAATGAAACACAAAAACTAATAAAAGTGCAACTGTCCCCATTTCGTCGTTTATTTATTCATTTATTCATTCGTTCGTTCTTTCGTTCGTTCAATGAATAGCCATTAAAGTTTTTATACCAAGGGTTGCCCTTCATGAGTTGTTTGTTGACTGTCATGAAACCTTGAAGCTGCATTAACGCCAGTTCTTAAAATTTAGTAGATAAGTTAACGGAAAACTTAACAATTGCTTAAGGACTCCATGACACATCGGCGTACGGGCAATTTTTTTTTTCAGGGGACCTGAGGTTAATTTTCCCAAATGAGACAAATGAAACTTTTTTGGCCGCAGGTACGGTTTTGCTGAACAATTAATCTATATACTATATACTTCCCTGACCGTGAAATTAGCCTCGCTCTTTTGTTAGATTATTTGTTTTACAATTTTTTTGCTAATTAGATCCTTCACTACAGGATCCGGTACTTTTATTTTGTCACGGTGGTCCTTGCAAACACAGTTTATCACTGGTTTTTGCTGAACAATGGCTGAAACATGTAAATGAGAGTTGTTTCGAGTCGCTGAATCCTTCAAGACTGGACCTCGTTTATCACCTGCATTCTTGGGGATTATAAAGACTAAACTTAGTATCACTCCACAAGAAGAACATATACACTGTATTTCTTCTCGTTGGATGGATAAAAAATTATGAATTTCTCTAAGTCATTTTTATCAGCAAATAAGTGATTATAAAATCACTTATAATTACTGCAAGATATGGGCAAATGAAAGTATGCAAAATTCAGTATTATTTGCTAAATATATAAGGCCATGAAAAGGAATCATATAATTACTTGTTAATTTCGATTTATTTCCCCTTGTTACTACGGTTATATTTTGTCTATAAAAAGGATTAAATGTCACCACGACTAGAGAACTCATTTTTTATACCTTCCCTTGTTTAATTTAGATTTATTTTCTCCTAGTTACTACGGTTATATTTTATCTATAAAAAGGATTAAATGTCACCACGACAAGAGGACTCATTTTTTATACCTCCCCTTCCCCCTTCCCCCAAACCAGGAGCCAAACATTTAACAACCAAAATAATTACTTGTTTAATTTAGATTTATTTTCCCCTAGTTACTTCGGTTGTATTTTGTCTAGAATAAGGATTAAATGTCACCACGATCAGGACTCATTTTTTATACCTCTCCTCCCCCCTTCCCCCAAACATTTAACAACCAAAATAATTACTTGTTTAATTTAGATTTATTTTCCCCTAGTTACTTCGGTTGTATTTTGTCTAGAAAAAGGATTAAATGTAGCCAATGTAGCCGCTGTAATTAACAATACATAGGAGAGACTAAACGACGCTTAAAAGACCGCTTTAATGAACACCGCCGCACCATAGATAACCCTAACACTAAATCCAAACCCACCACAGCCGCGGAACACTTCCTCAGCGCTCCTAACCACACCGCTAACGACATGCAATTAATCCCCATAGAAAAAGTCCACTCTAACCGAGACGCAATCCGTAAGGCCAGGGAAGCCTTTTTAATTTCAAAAGGCAGAACACTTTCTCCACATGGCCTCAATATTCGCGAAGAAATGTACTAGCTTTTTTCCTTTTATTATTTTTTATTTTTTGTTATTATTATTTCATTTGCTTCATGTTTTATACTGTCAATCAATTTAGTTTAACGTCGGTTACGCTATTGCGCAAATATTTGTCAACTATATAAGCGCATGTCCCAATGTAAATTTTCATTATACCTGAAGAAGGCTGGTTTGGCCAGCCGAAATATAGTAACCTTTAAACCGTAATTCTACGTTGTACCGGTCTCTGCTTCTTTTATCATTTGTATTTGTTAAGCATATCAGATCAACAATTGAGCCAACGTATACCAGCAGGATTATCGTCCACGGTTGTTGCTTGTAGTCTGAAATGTCAGCCGTCTCCTCCCCCTAACCCACAGAGGGCGGCCCCTGTGGGTTAGGGGGAGGAGACGGCTGACATTTCAGACTATTGTTGCTTGGACTTGACTCATTAAATGTCACCACGATCAGGACTCATTTTTTATACCTCCCCTCCCCCCTTCGTCCAAACAAAAACCTTATCTCAGTATCTTTTCCAACGAATCCAGAGTGCTGGTTACGCATGTGTGCATTGACGCGGCACCGAGTGGCGGGAAAATCCGGCGGGAATGTATGGCATTGTGGCGGGAAAAGTAGCGCGCGCCTTTTCTCTGTTAAAAGCTGCGCGACTCTTTCTGGCATTTCATTCCTTCTTTGTAGGACGTTCGTTGACTTCGTTCACTTGTTCTGTATTTTCAAGAAGTTTGAGACAACCTTTTTTCAGTGCATTCTATTTTTAAACCTGAAAAGATGCCGGCAGCAGAAGTTGAGACGACTTGCACCACTCCCGCCGTTGAAAAAGAAGTCGAGAAGTTTCCTGAGAAGAGTGAGTCGAACTGCGGGGTAGACAAAGCTTGCAAAGAAGCGAAGACAGCTGAAGAACACCTCAAGACAACTGAGGAGTCGGAGAAGATGGGAAAAGAGAACTTTCCAGAGATAGAGAACAAAGAAGAGACGCCGAATGTGATGCCAGAAGACGAAGAAAAAGAGGAATGCGAGGGCGAGGTGTCTGCAATGAAAAAGGAAGAGGAGCCCACAAAAATGGCGGAAAATTCCAAGCGAAAGTCAACGGAGGGTGATGCAAGTGCAAGCAACCAAACCCAGGAAGATGAAAGCCCACCAAAGAAAAGAAAATCCACCTAAAACGGATAGAAAGAGAAGATTTCCACTGTGGGTACTGTACTTTGACAATTTTTCCGCCATTTGACATTTTTCGCCCATGTTTTGACTACAGCAAATGTAAAATGAGATTGATCTAAATTTATTGATTTATACAGAATGAAGAAACCGTGTTGATTATTTTAAGCTTCCCAAAGATTTTAATCCATTTAGATTATTATCTGAGCGTTTTTATAAAACAAAGTTGGGGAAATTTGAACTTGAAAGCGGGATGTAGTACTTATGAGGGATATTGCCGGCGATTGAGCAATTCTTGAACAAAAGTATTCCAATTGATTGATAACCTCTATATTTAGCCTCGATTAGTTTCAGTTTCAATGGTAAAGCGAGAAATGAAGCATGTCAATTTGAAAAAGCTATGTTTTCCATTAAAGTTGTAGTTATGATGAAAACCATGAAAACCGTGCTATCTCTTAACTCCTCCTTTTGCAAATATGACTTTTCAAGATGTTTACGATATCACGACAAGTAAACAGTCGCGAAAAACTTACCTCCGATTCCTCGTTCATTCAATCTGAATTTTGAAATGTTATTTATGTACTTTAGCCAGCCTGTTCGCAACTCAAAACTACCACTTGTTCGAAGTTTTTGCAATGAAATCAGAAACAGGAATATTCAAGCTTAAGCTTTTAATCTTGGTTTACAATGACTTTTTTCATTAAGATTACAAAATCCTTATCGTTTCATCCAAGGCCTGTAGAGACTTCGTACCTGACTGAAAGCGGTGTGAAACCAAAGGTTGATAGATAAGGTAGTTTATGAAAAACAGAATCCTTTCTTATCTGCTAGAAGAACTCAGGAATATACAAGGTTATCGGAATCTAAACAGATTATTTCTGGATTTCAAACTGATAACTGTATAGTTTATTTCGGATGTAAACTCCCTTCAACTGGCTGTTTGAGGTTTCAAAATGTCACAATAGGAAACCACATAACAATTTCAATTTTGCCTCAGGTTACTTTCTTTTCAGCTTCTTTTGTTTAAGGAATAATAAGATTTTTTCGCTCCAATGGTCACTATCGAACTTTATACGTGATTGAAGTTTAATTTGGCTTCACACTTTAAGAAAATTGGTCTTAAAACTCGTTATAATCAATTGAAGTGGAGAAAAAGCCCTTGTTTGAACAGTATTACCATAAGTCTTCGAGGAAATGATTGATCAACGTTTTGAGTTTGCAACAGAGGTGTGCTCAATCAGGACAGGAAATTGTCAGGAAACCAAACCCTTGACATCAAAACCAATCGTTCCTGCTCGCTCCCAAACCACATTCATTCCGCCCCCGTTTGCGCACACCAATAAAAAAATTTTGTCTCCATTGCTGAAGTCAGTTATTAGTCAAAGGAGCCGCTGCCAGCTGTTTGCCTCATCGCCTATTCATGATTGATTGTTTGGACAATTAGTATTGCACGAATATGGCAAGAGCGCTCAGCGGGAACCTCCCTTTAAGCACTCACACGAGCTGTCAACTACTGATCAAAGTTGACTCTGTTTGGTGCGCCTTCCGAATGACCTCGGGCATGACAACGTATTCAAAACTGAAATAGCTATCAGTCGCTTGTACAGTTTAGGATTCGCACGCAAAGGAACTGCACATTACTGTAATAACACTTGGCGTATTTGAACAGCCTTCAGTATTCTAACCAGCACCTGAATGGCTTCTTTTCGGGTACTTCACGCGGTGTGTTTGTTCAGCGTAATGCTTTTGAGAGCATGGCGGGCAGACTGCCAGAGTAATTCGCAATTATCCTGTTCAGAACATCTTGGAGCGAACAAGCTGTCGAGTCTTCAGCCTCCTTTGAAAGGTAGGAAGCGATATTTTTGCATTCTTCGTTTATTGCGAGAGTTTATTTCCATACCGTTGACAAAGGGTTTTCCATTAATTTTGCGCTCAACAGGGAAGGAGCCACAAATTTGTGCGAGCAAGATGACATGCTGCACAAGACAAACAGAGGACACTCTACGAATAAAAGCCGCAAAGAAAATAAAAACTCACATCCAAACGAAATACACTGCTGCAAAAAGCTCCCTGTTGTCGCTTTTCGACGACTTGAAAGGTAAGCGCGTCAGTCGACGCTTCGTTAAATATTTTGTAAGCTGATGAAAAGCACTTCATTATTTGCTTTATATAAACAAGTGTTCCGTGAAATCAAGAGCGCAGCTGCGAAAGGATTTGCGGTTCAAAAATTTTAATTGTCTCAAAAATATGGTACAACTCGAGTGCTATTACTGCCAGACAAAAAAGGCTCGTGCTCTCTTGAGGAATTTTACGACAATAGCCATCAGTTGGCCACGGACTATTTCCTGTAGGCTTATTATTAATTACATTCTATTGAAGCGTGATATTTTCAATTGGCCCAAACAATCCGCAAGATTCTTTTTTGTTGTGTGCGTTAATTCATTTAAAGAAAAAAGTTATAATACTGCTTTTGGAAAGCTGATATTGGTCACTCGCGTTTTTGAAACAGTATTATAAACCTAATATAGTTTCACCTTTCTTCTTCCCGACGAATGAGTCAATACAAGTTAATATATTTGTGTGGATAATGTAATTTAAATAGGTCATCCGCATTTTCGCTCAGTGCTATTGCAAATTCGATTGTCACCGGAGTATTTCGGAACAGCTAAGCTTGTTGTTTTCGGTCCTTGCAGCTATAAACCAATTCAATTCATTTTGAAAATCGGGTTGTCGTTTTACAAACAATAAACTGCAGATTTGCTACAATAGGTCTCTATACGTCTGTTATGAATAATTTATTTAGCGTAAAATTCAGTGAAGTGTTTTTTCCATACCGTATATGTCTTGTCGCCATGCAAATATAACTTAACTGAGAAATCCGAAGGTTTACGCATTTGCACGGAATTGAAGTTGCTTATGTTGTTTATTATGTGACAAATAAATTTCATTAATTGTGGTCATCGGTTAAGAGGATATACAGGAGTTTATTCGTTTGTTAGGAGTTTGTTGTTTCCTTAGTAGTCTTACCACTGGCCTTCTGTTTTAGATACTGAACTGGTATCTTCTGCCTGAGGGCTAAATAACTCGATCGGAGCTCTGTTCCTCTGGAATTTGGCGACATCTGTACAGCGTATATTGATGAATTGTAAGAATTTTGAACTTTCTTTATATACTCAGCTGGAAATTAGTGTTTTGGTCTTCGAATGCCAGACTCTATTGAACTCCCTCAAAATCCTAGCCACTAAGTAACTCGCAATATTCCGAGTGTTTAATTGTGTAAATATGCAAATTACAGAAGGTTCGAGTGCACCAAGTTCTTTTGTGTAAACAATAAAACTGATGTTGTATTGTTCCAATTCATTGAAGTCTGTTGTTTATAAGTACCCTCTCTCGATTGTTTTGATTGAAATATTGCGGGTTCATTGAATTTCGTCAACAGCATTTTTTGTGATGGAACTTGCGTGATTTACAATGGCTTAATATCCCAGCAGTCTGCAAATATATTCTTCCAAGACTTCCAAATTTAAACTTAACTCAAAGACGAACCACAAAAGTTGTTCCAGATAGGAACAAACATGTCAGAAAGAAAATTAGCGACAGTGAGTCCTTGAAAAGATGTTGAACTCTTCAATGATTTTCATTGATTGTCATTATGTTTCTTCTAAAATATAAAACAGATTGAACTTTTGACCATTAAAAAAAAGGTTTAAATTTTGGGCATTGTCCTAAGACGAACTGACTCTTTGCCGATGCGATTGGGAGAACTTGAAAATTATCCCTTTTTGAATTCATGGGCATCAGTTTCAAAACTCGTTATTCATCCCATTTGCATCAGGTTATACGCAAGTTTCCGCTACTAAAATCGCAAAGGTAAAGTCAGTGGATGTACTTATGCTACGCATAAAGGGTACTTGTAATGATTGAGTGAATTCCTGTCTATCATGTTGGACAAACACCGCCAGCATGGCATCAATCACGTCTGGTTGGTCAATGACGTGTACCTGATAAGTCAGTGATATTAGTTCAATATGCTCACCTCACAAATCTGACACACCTGATCCATCTCCATCACACTTCCTTGATCATTAGATTCTTCTTTTAGAGCTAATTCTCTTGTTTTGTGAAGACTCTTGTGGACCAAGACTCTTCACACCAATAAGTGATCTGCTTCATTGTGCTAGTGGGTGCAGCTTAAGCACACTAAATTTTAAATCTGAGTCTTCTTAAGTATTTGCAATGTTCTTGAAATTCGAGAATTAGACTTGCCAAGTTCAAGTGCTGTTCAGAAATATTTTTTCTTGGGCAGCATAAGAAAAATATGGGGCCTATTAGATACATTAAGAGAAACAAAGGACTAAAACAAAGTTTAGTCCAAACTGTTTGGTGGCATATCATGCTGATCCATGTGCATGTTTTGTATGATAATTATAATAAAATCAAAATAGTATACTGTCAGTTTGCAGGAATGTAACATTCAATTTTGGCTTTATGACAAAAGCTTTCCCCAGAGTGGGTTGGGAATGTTTCTGTCATGAAGAATAATAATAATTTAATAATTTATTCACTTATATAGCACTTATATAGAATGATCAAAGGCGCTTTACAATAGATATTACAATAAAAATGCAATTTGCAATAGATAATTACAATAACAGTACTAAAAAGTAGTGATGTATTTTTTCCAGTCAGTGACTTGGGTATATATACTCTGAATTTATTGTTGAATTTACTGTATATTTAGTTCCCACGAGTCTCCTATAGCCCAGTGGTAGAACATCTGAACTAGTAATCAGGTGGTAGGTTCAACTCCTTTTGTATTGTATAATTTTAGCTCCCACGAGTCTCCTGTAACACAGTGCTAGAACGTCTGAACTAGTGATCAGAAGGTCATAGGTTCAACTTCGTTGGGAGAACTCGGATTTTCTTTTTCTGAGTATGCCTGTGTCACTTACTAAAAAAAATATATCAGTCTATCATTTTATTTACTAGGCTTAAAACATGCTATAGTTATCAGTTGAGTATGCCACGAGGGAAGTTTCGCACCCAAGTTTCACCGTTAAAACTCTGCTGTTGTCAGGGGCGACGGAGCTTCCATTGGAAACATCTCGTGCTATTGACACCATCAGTCTTCTGTGCACATGAAATCTCCGCACTTCTGAAAAATGGCAGAGTACCAACTGAAAGTAGAATTACTTACCGGAACTGAAATGGATCAGCTCTATGATTCCAGCTGCATTAGTGAATTCGAGCATTTATTCTTTTCAGTCACTGGTACGTGACCATACAATCGCTTCCCATGGGAAGGTAATTTTAAACCGCATTCATCGAAGAACATTTGAGTGTACACATGTCATATTTTCTACACTAAATCCTTCTTGGGCAATAGTGCTAAGTTTTTTCCTTAAATATTTCACACCAGACAAGATGTTACAGTTCAAGGCAGGCAAAATCCCAGAAATTGAAGTTCCGTTTGGAATGTCACCAAATTCGTTCAAACCGTCGTAAAGTTTCCATAGAGATAAAGCCGTCCTTTTTCTTTTGTCAGTTTCAATAAACTGCAAGTCACCTTGAGTTAAATTAGAGGTGTTTCCTCCTCCATGCCACCGTGGTTCAATGGTACGTTCTGTGTGCAGACAGTGCCACACATTTTTTTTTTCCACAGTATTTCCACTGACTTTGAAAGTGTTTGCCACATCTGAAAATTTACCAGGAAAGTAACCTGTGTTGATGACACCACCATTCCTAACTATTTCATCTCCTATCAATGTTTCGTAGATCATGCAAAAGTGCACAGCCCTTAATGAAGGTTTTGCCTTTGGAATTTACTTGCAACCTGTCCATGTTTTTTGCAGTAATTTTTTTTTTTAATTTTGCGTGCGTGGGACTTATGACGTCAGTAGCACTAGCTGTTTCCAATGGAAACTAGCTCTGTCGCCCCTGACAACAGCACAGTTTTAACGGTAAAACTTGGGTGCAAAACTTCCGTCGTTGAATACTGAACTGATAAGCGTATAAAAGTTATATTTTTGCATTTACTTGTTGCACAATATTATTTTTGTTACATCTGATTTGGATTGAGATTTTTTGTTTATTTAAATTTGTAGAGGAGATTACCAGTTCGGTAGGGCTGGTTTAAAAACTCCAATCCATTTACAATGAATTAACAAATACCAACAATCAATACAGTAAAATAGATTTAATTAAAAACATGTATATTAAAATGTAGATGATTAGTCAAGTCACTAAAATTTGTCATTTAGACTCTTGATGTGTATATAATGAACCTGTTGTATCCTAAAAACTGAAACAGGATAAGGGTTAAATGAGAAGGGTGTCCAGGCATCTATGGGACGTCCACTCTTTGATAAAAATTTCAGTTAAAATTTAGTTAATCTTTTGGATGCCCTGCCTGAAACACATCTTGTTGGCAATACTCAGAACTTTGTTCTAACAAGATGCCTATACTGGCATATACACAAAATGCTGTGGCTGATTCATGTATTCCAACTGTATGCCTCGCCGATTGATAAAACTATCATTGCTAATGGAATATTTTGAGTCATGAAGATCGCGTTATGTTGTTTCCCTTGTGTTACACTACTGAGGATCTCACCGGAAATTTCGGAAATTCCATTACGATAACGTAAGCTTCTCAATGACCTCTTTTCTGTCTCCCATCGTGGTTCGGGACTGTCAAACAAAGCACGATTCCTTCACCAGGAACTCTCCAATTTCCACCGTTTTAGATGTCGAGTGCTTCTTAGAAGTTATTCTTTTGATTTACCGCTTCAAAATGGTGAAATACGCTTGAGTCCACAACATGTTAACAATATGGCGCCACAAATTTAATCCGTTTTTAGTAAATAAATCAAATGATGCGTTGACGTCACACAGGTAGGGGGTGAGTGGGTCCCCTCCCTCGCGATATACGCGACAAGAATGGATTTTCATTGGCCTGCTTTTGTTGATGACAATCAGAACAATACTTCCCAAGTAGGAGAGGGGAGAGTTTAATGAATAAATTAACATGCAGATTTGTTGCTACTACAAAGAAAAAAAAAAAGAAATCGACCCGTTTTTAGACACGGAATCCCCCTTCAGGGCATCCCGCGTAAAAATGTCAAAAAAGGACCAGTTGTGTATTTAAGCAAATGAGAGGACCCATTATAGGGTCTGTATTTTGTTTGTTAATGTAGTAATAATGGGCTTTTTGTAAGGCAATTGCACCAACAAAAACCGATTTTCCAATTTTCCCAATTGCATAAATTGGAAAATTCACTGCGATGATCACTTCTAACTTTCATCTACATCCACAGTTTATATATGAATCATTTCATATACTTTACATCCCTAAAAACCGATTTGTTATAGTTTAAGCCACTGGTGAAGCATGGACATCATGACCCCTTGAATGGCAGTTCTGGCTCCCGGCCCTGTCACCAAATCCAAAACAAATTGGAATATATTAATATAAAATTAATATTAATTGAAATATTCAGGTCACTGTAAGTCAAATCATAAGTGAAATCAGACTCTCCGTGTTGAGTGAGCAACCCCATGATCTTAGTGATGTAATAGGAATAAGCTGTGCTTTTTCATCCACTGTCACTGTAGGGTTGCCTGTAGTGTAGTGGTTATCACGTCTGCCTTGAATGCAGGAGACTGGGGTTTGAATCCTTGCCAGTGAACAATATTTTTGCATAGTACCTTATATCTTGCTTTTACACATTGACTTACCAAATCCAACCTAAACCCTTGTTCCTCGCAAAGCGAGGGCCGAAGGCCTGAGCGTAGCGAGGTTAATAAATTTGTCAGGCCGAGCCAGCCCGAGCAGAGCTAAGCCGCACGAATTCGAGCGAAAAATATGTTTATATATATGTATGTATGTTTATATATTTCGTTGAAGGTGTCGGCACTGTTGCCTAGCAACAGTGAAAAACAAGTATGAATGACGTCAGACTGTCTGCGTCGTCTGGAGCAAAATTTGCATACATTGGGAAAGTTTGCGTGCCGGACCAAATTTCAACTGCAATGTTGATCAATATTCACTGGATACAGAACTATCTCTCCAGAATCTTTTCCCTTTCTTCCAGAAATCTTTTTTGTGAAAGGTTGCATTGAAGAAATTACATGTTTTGTGGCCGCGGTAAAATAATTTTCTGTAGGAAATAAATTCATTGAACACAACAGCGCTTCACGCACATTGTACATTTCGTCGGGTCAGAAATAGATTTTCAACCGCAAACTAGCCTGTGGAACCTCGAAAATACCATGCCCATCAAAATAGTTGCCATGTTCAGAAACCTTTTAATCTCCTCATTTGATACTACAATACGAGTAAAGAGGGCTTTCCACCCAGCCCCAGCCTCGCGAGGTTTTGCGAGTCACGTATTTCTAGTAAATGTATTATTTTTTGTTCATTTTTAGAAAGTGTGATGAACCCAATAATTTTCTCTTTATCGTCACACGTATATTCAGCCGGTTAGCTATTTAAAGGGTGTTGATTCTTATTCTCGAATTTAAATTTGCAGGTTATTTTCAAGATGTTATTCGCGAAGGCCACCGCCAAAGTACCATTTTCTTGTTGAACACCCAGAAGAATCTGTCAAAATCCGAAGTCCAAGTAATATCAACCTTCTTCAAAGACCTGGAAAACTATCTGGTTGACGATAAAATGGAGTTAGAAGACATTTTGAATACATTCTTCCGTGATTCCTTTCCACTTGTTCTTGAGTATGCAAACCCCTCAGGGAAAACTGTCTCAAACTCTTACAGACAATGTTTAAAAACCAACGTGGAATCAATACAGCCATTTGGCAAACGTCCAGCACACTTAATGGGTATTTTTGAACAGGTCTTTCAGCCAGTGCGTAAATTGTTCAGCAGCTTAAAGTTTGGAATAGAATTAATGAATATGGCACAGCAATTTAACTTCACAAGCGGATGCAAGAATGTGCTTTTGCAGATGAAGTTCTGTTCATCATGTCAGGGTCTTAACAAAGTAAAGCCGTGTTACAGTTACTGCAAAGATGCATTAAGGAAATGTTTGACACCTGAAATTCACCTACAGAAAGAGTGGGGGTCGTATCTTGATAATGTCAACTTGCTTGCTCAGAGTATTGGCAAGTCTGACTTGGAGAACTTCGCCAACTCCATTTACAAGGATTTGTGGAGTGCTGCAATGTATGTGCTAGTTCAGAAGCAGAATATTATGACTCAGGTAAGGTTTGTTTATTTGTAGTTGTTTCATTACAAAGTCTGGATTTAGGTGGGACAGTGTATATCTTACCATATCTACTTTTTGTCATTATTCTTGACCTGACCTTCTCAAATTCATTAATACATATATGTTTTGGCTAATCAAAGTGACACTGCCTCTTTAATAAACTGATTCTTGCACCTGTTCATAGGTCTTGGACAAGTGTGGGACGCCAGAGTACACTGATGCCCCATCTAAGTCCACGGAGTACACAGATTCAGTATCTCCTACTCCGTATGTGAAGGTGCGCCTGTTTGCTGAGATGGATGTCACGAAAAAGAAAGTGTTTGACCTCAAATATTTTTATGAACGCTTGCCAGAGGAGTTGTGTGTTGTAGATGAGATTTCTGCGAAACAAGCTGAGTTTGACAACTGCTGGAATGGACAATCTGTGGCAAGGTAAGATCTCTCGTATTCACAAGACCTAATCTGCATTAGTATGTTAAGTCTTCTAATGTCTTAGTAGTTTGTACTTATCATTTCTTGTGTTCAACTTTGAAGTCATTGCAGTGTCTTAGGCCTAGTTCATATGTCGCATTTCAGTCAAATATAAGGCAGACAAAGTTAATTAAAAAAATTAAATTCGTCAGTAATGCGACGTATACGTCTGACATGCGTGTGAGTTCAAATGTCGAAGTTCAGAGGCATCGAATTAAATATATAAATTTCAAAATACATTAACGTAATATTGATCATACATAAGTAATATTGATACATCATGAAAACTAATTTCTGAAATTATGGGATTTGCTGAGATTTTCTGAAAGAGCATGATGAAAAATGCCTACTTGGAACAAATCAGCATCTTATTGCAATTTGGTGATAAGGTATTAGCTCTGTTATGCCCCGATGACTCCATGCAAATCCTTCTAATTTTGCCTAAGTTCAAAACATTTGGATATGTTCCAAATTAGAAGGATTTGTATGGAGTCATCGGAGCATAAAAGTGCGAATGTCTATACATAACAATTAATACCATGACCTGTGTAATGATAAAAATGTGTAATAATCCTGTTGCTCAAAGTGTTAACCCTTTAATCCCTAAGAGTGCCATTTGGCATATAAGACCACAACTCTGTCAATATTTGACAGATTTCTATGAATTTTTCACACCAAGGTGGTCTTGTGAAGATCTACTCATTAAAAGGATAAAAACTTAACCCCCTCCCATATGTGATATGGTTGACTACCCCCAAAACTTTTCAACTTTTTCCCCCTAGAAGTTGTGGGTCTTAAGACATCTCTCACATTAATGAAGATGTTGAGACCTGCAAAGTAAGCTATAGTTTAGGGGTATATCTAATATACGCAAGGATTGGGACGTTTTTGAAATTTTAAATTTTTACGTTTTAAGGCCATTTATCTCAAAGGCATAACTTTTCTCATTCATAATTATATCAGTTATGAAATACACTCATGAGTAGCTTTAAAATGGTATATCATACATAGACATAGAGTTTGTAGACTTGGATCTGGAGAAAATGTCGTTTTGCCTTGAAGGGTTAAAGGGTTAAGAGTGCATTCAATAGGTAATCAAGTTTGAGAATCAGCGTTATGTATTGCCCTACTGTAAAATTCCAAATATTGGGCCCTCTGAAAGTAAGTTCCCTTTAAATTTTCAAACCCATTGCCAATAGATGGACTTGGGAAGGGGTGCCTCAAAGTTGGGTTAGGGGATGCTAGGTGGATCATTGATGGCAAGGAGGTATCCATGGCAACTGCCAAGGCACTGTCAGACTGGAATGCTTACTAAAGCAAGGGGGGATGGAGTGGGACAAGAAACTTGCAGCTAATGTTATACTATAAGGTAAACCACTGTAAAAAGCAAATGACACTTCATCAAGCCAAGCAAGGAAGACAAATTCATGTATGCATCTTAAGGTGTCCCTGCTAGAACTTGCCAGATTCCATTAAGTCCTGTGAAGGGGAAGACCACTGGTCAGCATCGTTCAGAGGTTAACTTTGCCCAAATTACATTTAGCTGGATATAAATTTCAGAAATGAACAGTACGATATCTCAGATGTGAGACTATGGACTGTTTCTTAGCGTTTCACGCTATTTTGAGCTTGCAACACCCTGCAATATTAAGCTTCCACCTCCCCCCCCCCCCCAAAAAAAAAATAAATAAATAAATAAATATATAAACAAAAAAGGCTCTCCCGACAATAAGCATTTCCACTTGCATAGTGCGATAACTGCTATTAGCAATAAGTTCTGTAAACTTCTTGCAACATCACTATATTTAAATAAAATATTGAAGGGGTGCCTGGAAAAAAGCACTAAGTGACTTCTGATTATTTGCAGATTCTCCTTCCACATTGTCTTGTCTTCACTTTTGAAACAAAAGGAGAATTTGATCTTACATCAAAAGTCACTGAGGGCCTTATTCCACACACCCCTTCAATTGCTTTACTTCTTGTAAACACATCACTCTAAATTACTTTTTTATCACCCGCGTAGATAAATACTTTGCTCTTTGCAAGTGTCATTGTCACGGGAATTAAGGAATTAAATAAATAGAGTAGAGAATCACTGCACCATTAGTTCCAACTTAGAGCAAGTAAGTTGATCGTTATGTTTGTCTTGTTTCATAGGTACACTGGTTTAGACTCAAATCCAGCAGATTTCCAGATGACCCCGGAGTCAGCCAAGCACTTAAAACTCCTGGAGGAAAAGATACGAGAGAGGAATCTTGAAATTGAAAAGTTAATTGTCATTAATGAGATAGGTGATGAAAGTGGAAGCGGCAGTGGAAGTGGTGGAGGTAACATGGTTTAACAGTTGTAGATAAAGTACAGTGATAATGTAGCATAACTGCCTAGAGTATACATGTCTACATGTGTGTTGTGTTGTCCTTCTTTTTACTGGCATTTTCCTAACTTTGTTTGTTGCCTACAGCTTATTACTAAAACATTGCCCCTCCTGTATTTTTGTTAGGAAAAGGCTTGTTTTAAATAAGCAATAGCCTTTTGTGAATAAAAACAAAGGAGGAAAGCAAAATAGCATTGTCTTTAATGGGAAAAACTGTCCTGCTCCAATCAGTCTGTCTGCTGTGTCTGTCTGTTCATTTGTTCCTTCCTTCCTTCATATATTTGCACATCCTTCTGTGCTTTCTTCCATTCATTCATCCATCTGTTCATCCATCCATCCATCCATTCATTCATTCATTCATTCATTCATTCATTCATTCATTCATGCATGCATGCACTGACAGTTCAGGACCTCAAAAGCCAAGTTATCCTAGAAAGTAAACTGAAATGTGATTTCTGTTCATCCTGAACAAAAATCAAGTTTTTGATGTTTGGACCAGTTCTGGCTTTAAGGCTAGTGAGACAGTTGAATCCTCCAAACTTGAAAATGGAATTAAATAGTGAAGGGCTGGGGCTTAATCTGGAAATCCAAGATGAGAAGACAACATAACATTCGCTAATAATTGCTTATAAGAATTGTTATAGTTTGTTTGATGTTAATTTGATGATCAATACACATTGACCCACAGAACAAACCTTTTTCAAGCAAATGCAATAATAGTATTTTTGTAATGTATGTGTTTTTAGAAAATGAAATAGATGGAAGTGCTTGTGGTGATGATGATGAAGACTGTGGCAGCTCCAGTGGATCTAATGCTAAGGGTAATCCTGTTGTCCCATTTGGTAAGATTTTCTTGGCATTGTATGACCCCTTACTAAACCATTATATTGGCGCGGTTTGTGGTTCAATCCCAAAAAATCTAGAGTGGATTTATTGCTGTTCTTGGTTCATTGATTTCTGTCATTTATGAGATTAGTATAATCAGATTAGACTAAGGGGCCATTTATTAGGTTCTGGGGATCTATAAGATTTGGATACTTGGGGTTGTCATTAAGTTTTTAAGCAGGCTTAACACGTAGATTTACACCTGTAGTGTATCCGCAATATGCGGTGGCCACATTAAAGGCCCAGAGTGGGTTTGAGCTTCTTGGGGGGTCTGGGGGCATGCTCCCCAAGAAGATTTATAAAATAAGCCCCTCCGTGAGTGGATACATTAAAATAATATTTTGGACTAAGCATCACTGGCATAACATCGAGTGAGCTCAGGTTGTGTTTACAGCTAGATTACAGTACGTAATGACAGCACTCAGGGCAGTTATTATGGAATGCGCATCTATTGGATCATTTACAGTATGTAATCTTTTTCAGATAAAAACACTGACATCTATATAATAGGTGAAACAACAGAGCCAAGCAATGAGATTGATGATGATGATGTGCGAGGTGGTGGTGTTAATCCAACCCAACAAAGTGGCAATGTGCTAGCGATAGGAAATACGTCATCTCCTTGTACAAGTTGCTCACTTCTGTTACTAGCTGTATTATTGTTTGGAGTCAAGCTCATACGCAACTGGTAGTCTATACTTGCATGAAAGGGATGTCAGCATTTTAACAGTCGTTATTATCATCATACAGTTATAATACCACCACAACCTGGCGGGAAACATGTGGTATCAGATACAGAGAATTGACGGAAAAGAAGGAAACTCAGTATTATTGACGTTTTTTTGTATAAAGAGGTTCAGCTGTCTAATAATAAATTATTCTAGTGTTCTGTGGAGTAAGTAGGCTCAACCAAAGGAGGAAAAATTGTTTGAAAATAGAATGTTTTATTATTATTATTATTATTATTATATTATTATTATTATTATTATTATTATTATTATTATTATTATTATTATTATTATTATTATTATTATTATCATTATCTTGTCTTATCCATTGTGCTTGCTGAATAGACATGTATTCAGCAGTTCCAGTCCAGCCTAGCTGGAGATGTCAAAGGCAGACAAGATTTTTTTCTTTTTTTTTTTTAATTTCTGTTTGTACCTCCTTTTCTTAGTTCGCATACATTCTTTGGTAAATATAGGATAGTCCATGAAATGCAGGTTTCTTAAGGACATTGCCTCCTTATACAGAAGTAGTTCTGCCCAGTCTTTGACTACATGGTAAAAGCTGGTCTAGTAAGGGCTCATTTTTGGAATTCAAAAAGAAAGTTGGGGGTAACCTCACATTTTTGAGAGGTAATAACATTAGCTTCAATCTGGAAAGCTTTTTTAGAATTATTGCTGCTCTATTATCTCTGAAAAATGGATGCCTACCCCTGATTTTCTTTCATAAACCCTGCCAAAATACCATTGTATATTATTTATGGAGGGCGGGGATGGGGACACCTTTCCCTAACAAAATCTTTTAGCCACAGGCAGCAAGGTTGACATTTGGTAGCGGTAAATTGTCTTGTGATAGAATTAGGTCATGTTACTTTGATAATTTAAGCATGAGCCTAGTATATATAACATGTACCAATTCATTTAATTTTGTTAGGATATAGTGTGCTATAAAGTGAGGGCTCAAAATTTACCTGTTGCCAGTAATTTAAGATAACATATCTATTTACATTTGAACACAGTGTTTTGATAACCTTGACAAAACTCTGTGGGATCGCTAAAAGATTGAGTGCAATTGCATGACCCCCTCCCAAAGGAGAGTTGAAACAATAATAATTATTATATTGTAACTGATCTTTTTTTTGGTCAATTGATGTGTTCTCATTTTTGTGGAACTTCATTTACCTGGGCGCAAATGTGGCGTGAAAATCGTGTGACTGGTTTAAGGACGGTGCCTACTATTGTTACTGCGCATACGTTCTGCACATTTCGAGATACTCGGGTTTCCTATGGGTGGTGCCTACAAATACAGGGATATTTTTGCGTGGTTTAAATCTATGCGGAGAAAGCAGAACTTACCAAATGCTCTTGGTATCTCAAAAGAAAATTGGGGGCAACCATGCATTTTTCAGAGATAATTAAGGTTCAATTTAGGAAAAAATCCCATACGTTGCTTTATATTTTAGCATTTTTTAGAGATATTGTTGCTTAATTTTCTCTGAAAAATGCATGGTTACCCCCAATTTTCTTTTTGGATTCCAATAGTCCTTGCTAAGATCTGCTTTTCCCGCATAATTTGTCGTAAACCGCACAAAAATACTTCGGTATTAGTAGGCACCGTCCTTAAGGGGGCTCATTACATGAAAGTTTTTGGGGCAAAACTGAAGCGGGTGGTGGGTCCTCACCATATGGCCACCCCAACATGAGCATCTTATTTAGGTTACCATAAACTGCCGCTTATAAGCCCCAGGCTTATACAACTTCGTAAGGGATTTTAGATGGGCTTATAAAGGAAGGGGGTATATACGGGGGCATTTATAACTAGAATAAAAAAAACCGTTTCGAAACGAGCTATAGCAGTGTTGATCGAAATAAGTTTTTCATTTACTGGTTTTTAAAAAATGTCAAATATATTTGGAAAAAAATTAAAACTAACAACATGAACAAAACTAGAGGGGGGCTTATATCCCGTGGGGCAGGGGGGGGGGGGGGGGCGCTTATAATCGGATGTAGTTTTTGGGGGGGTAGATGGGCCTATAACCGGAAGGGCTTATAAGAGGCAGTTTACGGTATCCTAGTCTCCCAGGGGCCTGGAAACTACTGATAAAGTTGTACCAGCAACATAAGCATTAGTGGAAAGGAAAGATTTTACATCAAGTCAAAATGGGTGAGCATGTTAGCAGAAACATAAGAAAGAGGAAACTTCATCCATGGAGGATACTACACAGTGGCGCAAAGATATGAATTTTATTTTCTTGTGGTAAAATATTGTTTTTAACATGAGAAAATAACATTTATATCTTCAAGCCACCATGTAATTTTATTTTTATTATGTAGACAAAAAACGGGAACTATTATCAAAAAAGTAAGCCTGGTGGCTTGCAAGGAATTCCTTGTATAATTTTTAAGTGGTATGAAGTTTTCCTTTTCATGTTAGCATTCTCCTGTTCCTCAGTAAAGGGTTTTATGTCAGCTTCAGAGAACCTCACAGATCTATCGGTCGCCATTTCTCACTGACTGTTTGCACAAACAACTGTGAGAAAACAGGAAATGAGGTCATCAATATCCTTACTAGTGAGGATATGGAAAATATGCCACTTGGGTGCCAGATGTAGTTTTGTATTAATTTTAGAACTGGTGTATTTTCCAGTAAAACACTTGTCTTTATAATGATCATACATACATTTCTATACCTATTATACAGTAGAACCCCGCTTTACGACCACCTCGTTATTACGACCATTTTTTGTGCCCCGAACGAATTTAAGTCCATTCATTTTCTTTAGTTTTACAACCTTGTTAATCCGACCACCCCGTTATTACGACCACATTTTTACGGCCCGAAGGTGGTCGTATTAGCGGGGTTCCACTGTACTATTATTGTTCTTGTTGGTTTGTGCTGGTCCATCTCCAATTTATCAAACCCATTCTTTGTTTGGAACAGACGTTTCTTAAACAGTTTTGTAAATGGTAATATTATCATTGGTGTTATCAGTGTCTCCAGGAATTGAATTAGTTTTGTACAAGAGTATTATTTAAACATATTTTATTTTGTCAACTGTATAGATGGGTCAAGGACTTGTCTTGTTGAAGTAGAACATATGTTAATGTAGTGGCCCATTATCATCCCCAGTGGGGACGTACCTAAAAGTCTTAGTTACCGAAAATTTTGCTTTAGCCAAAACCATATTTTTCTCCTCCCAAATACCTTCTTGTTTTTCTGTATTAAACTGCTGCTGTGCAGAATCTTGGTTTTCAAAAATAATGAGCAATACTTAAAACACACAAATTTCAAAATTGACAACTTTGAGCTACTAGGTCCTTATCTTTTTTTAGACGCAAGTATTATCCCTGTCAAGATTTTATTCCATGCTAGTGAATAGCAAGTCAAAGAATGGAAAACTGTTTACATTATCTTGTGAGCTATTCTTTAGCCAGTTGGTTAAAAAAACGTTATGTGCATTGCTTTACCTATTTTGACATTAGAGCGGTTTTCAACCGAGTACCGAAAGTAATTTCGCGTTTGCTTTGGTTTGCATTACTACGTTCCGTGATTGGTCAGCAAAACTCGCGCCACCTTCTAAATCAAAACCAATTGTGTTTTGGCCGCGCGCACTTGGCGCCAGTTACATGTATTTGCTTTGAATTCTGATTGGCTCATGTTGTTGTTTACATCTGGTGCAATTGGTCAGAGTAATTACTTTGGTTTTGGTTTTACGACACTCAGTTGAAAACCGCTCTAAACAGCAAACAAGTGATTAGTTTGACTGTGTATACACTCTCTCAGTGATTGGTGTGAAATAGCAATTTTCATGATAATTCAAAGCATTGCATATAATTTGTGTATAAGGTATAAGTTATTTATAGATAATCCTCAAAATTATGTTTGTTAGCTCAAAGCATTATTAATTTTATTATTGTGACAATAATTATTCCTTGTTAGATGTAGATGATAGAATCAGAATATATGTAGTGATGTACTGTAAATAAATGCAATTATTTTTACCGTAAAGTGATTGCTTCATGCGTTTTGCAAAACTACTTCTAGCTTGCATGTGCAAGCCCCATTTTGATCTTGAACATATTACCCACATACCTAGTAAATCTCACGGAAAAACTAACTGATGATCATGTTTACTGGGTGGAAATGGGGAATGCTTGATCAAGTACAGGGAAGTAGGACAATTCTTCACTCCAAGGTTGCTTGGTGCTGGTACCTTTTACAGTGCTACGTATTTTTCATTAGCAAAAGCGGATCTAGGGCAGGCCAAGGATAAACTATTAAGTATATGCTGCCCCAAGGGGTATACTTTTTGAGCTGTTTTGCTCTAAAATGGGTCAAGATTTTAACTATTTTGGACTGAAAACTGAAAACGTGTATGGTCATGGTTTGGAAAATCATCTTATGATGTCACTTCTTTATCAAACATACAGGTCACAAGAATTAGGGAATACTCACCAACGAGAAAACGTCTCAATGATTAAAGAAATTCTTCCAACTAGTTCCAAAGAAATAGGTCAAAAATTAGGAAAATATGCATGTTGTGGAAAAGAGATGATCCTGTACCACCGATCACAACAAAGTGTTGTAAAATGCATCTGATTATTGTCATAGAAAATGGTGCCATCATAATAACAAAATAATGAAACACACTCCAAGTCTTCTCAAACAAATGACTTTTTTTTACAACTCCTTAAACAATAATCAAACAGTTTAAACCAAGGAATGCATGAACACTAAAATCTGATGTGGTATTCACAACATGTCTAAACACATAAAACTCTGCAACAACAGCATAGGCCATAATCTAACCAACTCGCACTGAAACAGGATTAAGTTTTGTCTAACAACATGGAAAGATCATCACAAAATGCCAAATTGGACACTTACAAAACTGACCCTCAAAGTTCGCATTTCTATTTCAGTTGGGTAAACTAGTTGGTCTACAGGAGTGTACAATAGTAAATTAGAGATCCTGTGCTCAGTGAAGTTAAGTTTGAGAAACACTCTATCTGAAAGACCAGTTCCTCTTGTAATATATTTTATATAGCAGGGGCTTCAAAAAAAATTCCAGTACGACTCACTCTCTATCAAATTCTACCTCAAGACTCAGCAATGGACAAAATTGAATAAGGTGAGAGCTCTGGGTCACATCACAAGATTGGAAAAAGGCCAAGAATTTCGGACTAATTCTGTGCCCAGTTGCATAAAGCATCTTTAAGAAGGTAACTGGAAGTTTTCCACAACCATTTTCTGCAGTCCGAACGATTTTCTCAAGCACTACATTGGATCAGTCGGCTGATGGTCGTTTACTTGGGATGGGTAACGCAGATAGAGCACAAGAAAATGATTTGGAAGACAGGGAATGACAGCAGAAACCTGCCACTTATCTTAAGATGCTTCATGCAACTGGGCCCAAAGACATACAGCTCCAATATTCCATAAGGCCAAAGAATCAGAGACTCTAGTTTTAAGCAACAAGATTTCAAATACACAAAGAAAAAATTGCTTAAGAGCACTGTTTTCAATAGACTATTACACACCCCTTGTTGTTACCTCAGATTTGTTGCAAGAGGACTAATAATTGCTTTTAATTAGTATACAAACTAAACCAGTGGACAGTGTTTTTCTGACTAGCTGCTCAATGCATCTCCTGGTATTGTCCTGGCCCCAGTTGTTCAAAGGCCGGATAACTTTATCCGCTGGACAAGGCACTATACAGGGTCTAAAATATACTTCACGTTAAACGTTGTCCAAGGTTTTCGTACACCCTCAAATTTAACTCTGGTTAGAGTGTGCAAATTCGCTTGTACAAGAGAAAATACTGAAATCTTTGCACAGATTGAAACTGTTGGATAGTGACTTATCCACAGGATAAAGTTATCCGGCCTTTGAACAACTGGCCCCTGGATTTCATGCCCAAGTTAATTTTGCCAGTTTGTCAGAAATAAAATAACTAAATACTTCTCCTTTATCACAGTAATTTAAATTTTTGATGTACAGAAAGTAAAGCAAATCCATTGACACTGCTGGAGAGAGCACCTTAAAATAATTAAAGACCAAGCTTTTGTCTTGTAATAGCAAAGATACAGCTTCCTTGAGTCTCAAAATTTTGCAGACATTAATATGGAAACGGGCGAGTTTTCCCCATCTTCATACAAACGTCTAATAATAATAATAATAATAATAATAATAATAATAATAATTTAAAGACTAATATAGTGCTATTATCACCAAAGTCAATGTCTGAGAGCACTCTACATGTTTAAAAAATATCAAAATATAAGTCCTGAATTTATGGAACTATATCTTTGGTATTTTAAAATCAAGACTCAAAAACGTGACCTTCTAACTGATTTTAAGCTAGCCTTTCCAATGATGTCAATAGTTTTTCATTACCTTGCCTATATCAAAATTTTAAATTGGTGTGATAAAAGTCTATTGGTTTGGTATACACTATTTAAAACAATACTTATATTAACCTCAGTGTCGATGAAAAGTGGTAGATATTACCTCTCCACCATTGTCCACCTCCGCTTTGGCGAAGAATTCACTCACAAGGTTTTAAACCTTTTTTTCACTGCATTACGGCGTCGATTTTACATTAAGGTGCTACAATTACACTACAGGATAATGACGGTTTTTAAACTGTTGTTTAAACAACTGTTAAAATTGTTACTGGATATTAATAATTTTTTCAGAGATTATGTATCAAAATAAATCTCTTGTAAAACCCCTGATTTGTTGTTTCTGGTAAAAAATAAATGTACACCATAAATAATCAACTTGACAGATAACAAAAATTACTCTGATTTTCAGGACTAAAGTAGTGTTTAAGAAATCAACGTAGATTAACCCATAGGCCTGTAAGTAAGAAAACTTCTGTAGAAAACCACAACTGTGTACAAAACCTCTTCTTTGTAACTATTGACTAGATAACAGAAAATTAATGTGCTTCCAGCAGATGCTATAAAAGTTCAAAGAAAAGCTTCCACACCACAACAACGATTTGCATTTTGCCACATAATGCATGGGTGTGTCTCTGTAATTCCCTCAATAATTGCCAGCTGCATACTTTATAATGCTGAGAAGATCCAATATTTTTTTAATTTCTGAAATATAGTGTCAAAGGCAATATCTCCCGAGAGCACAAGAGGCTCACACGTGAAGTGGAACAGCAGTTCCCTCAAAACAATCCCAAAGATTTACTGTGCAAATTATACTTCTTCATTTACCTCTTCTATTTTAATAAGTCTTGCACACCAAGCTTTTAAATGTGCGTACTTCTTCAAGGCTGCTACCTAACAGGAGCCCTTAGCCTATGTTGCACAAGAAAATGCTCTGGGGACCTATATTTTGGAGTGCTCAGCACTTAACACTTCACATGATGGGCTCCTAACTTCTTGGCTTTTGCTCTTGTGGGCTGCTTGAAATTTTTCTTAGGTAACAGCCTTGCCTATTACACTACTCTTTAAAAGGAAACCTCTGAAAAGTTTGATGACTTGTGAGGTGTTTTTATCATGAAAACTGTGACCCGCCACTTCTTTTAAAAGAAATGTCACCTCGTAAGAGGTAAAAGAAGGTGGCAGATGTATTGTGTGGCTTGTAAAACCTTTAAAACGTTCCGCAGACAACCTCCTTGTACTTTTGGGAGCTAAAATCATGCTACTCTGATAATAATATTATATATACAGATTTCAGAAGTTCTTGATGTGTCAAGATTAATGTCACAAGATCAGTATGACCATGAAACTATCTTACTGGAGTTTTGAAAACAAAAATTGACGAATGACTTTGCATGCAAAAAGGATGCCTTCACTATTCCACGAACTTAAAATTTACACATTAATTTACATTTCATTCTAAGGTAACTTTCTGTATGAAATAATCCCTTGGAAAATTAAGTGTTTGGTGGCACACTTTTGGAATTAAATTCTCTTGCTTTCAAGGTTTGTGTCAGTATATGGATAAAAGTCTTGTACTGAAATAAATCCCAGCAAAGTAGGCAAGTGTTGTCTTGACAGAAGATGAGTATCAAAACTAAATCTTTTTTTGGAAGACACCAGATGCATGGTCCATGCTGAAGTTTGAACAGCACAAACGTTTGACGCCATCAATTTAGAAATTACATCATGCTATTAATGCAGCAAGGAATACCCACAGCGTTGAGATGAGTAACCACATTCCCACATGGTGCCGTGATGCAGAATTTCCTTTAGATCCGGGGTCAGGATTCTTAACACCTCCAGCAAATACATTTTCATCACCATTGCCATTACCAATCGTATTGTCTGGTTCAGTTGCGGGTGGATCTGTATCGTCTGGGATCTTATTTTCGCCGCTGTCACCGCTGCTGCCACTTCCACTTCCTGAGCCACTGTCATCTTCACCATCACCACTAACAAAATTGATGATTTCTTCGCCATTTAAAGCTGCATTCAACTGAACAACAATATCTTTAAGTTTATCGATAGCTCGCTGAACAGCTGGTTTGAGGTCATCATCAACATCATTCCCACCATCATTAGGACTCGTGTAACTATGAAAAAATGATAAATGAATATGTTTAATTCTTATTTCCTGGGTTGGCAATAATATTACTATACTTTTCAAAAACAAACAGACTTTTAGTCCTTTTTAAAATGTTTCCACCAGTAAAAACATAGAATGAATGACACAAGATATGAAATTTTTTTTTTTTTTAATGAAAGCCACATTAAGACTTTCAAGGCTACCAAACATCGCGTCTTTCAACAGCCTTTATTTTCAGGGCATCAAGACTTTCTTGTTCGTGCAAAAAAAAATGAGACTGAGAAGGCTGTGACAAAGATTAAAAGACTCACAAATGGTTTGATGAAAAACTTGAATGTAAAAAGCAAACAAATGTGAAAATATTAACAGATCAATGGTCTGCATTAATTACTACAATCTCCACTTACAAAACATCCACAAGTTTACAGCATGTTTCGTGTAGATCTATTCTAAAGCAGGAGTTTAAAAGCTGTAATGTAGTTACAGATTTTGAGCAATAAATATGCTTACCTTCCTTTGCCAATGCCATTCCAACAGTCAGAGTTTTTATCTTTGATAGAAATGTCACCACAAATGTTTTCTGGGAGAGCACCCCAGAAGTTGTCTGCTATCCTCACTTTACCTTTGAAACTTGTACTCAATCTAGGGGAAACCAGGCCATTAAAATAAATATGCAGAAACAAATAAGGTCAAAATATAAAATCAATGCACTTCAATGCAAAACTTTTTCACATGCAAATTGAGCAGCTTAAACATTTTGTAAGCTTACTGCATTGTGAAGTGTTAGGATTGTTTCAAATGCTGCAACTTTATGAAGGTTTTTGTTTGTTAATAAGAAGAGATGCACTGATTCACTTACTTGTCCAAGTTAACTTGTGACAAAGCTGTTCTTGGTAAAGCGGCTGCATCACTATCCCTTCTTTGCCTGTTGCTTCCTTCAAGAAAGAAATCATCTGTAGATCTTTTTGACAGGCCAGGGTTACCACATTCTCTAGCTTGGAACACCTAAGAAAAAATGACCCCCCTTTGTAAAACAGTGTTTTGACACTAAAATCAAATTTAGAGGTTTGCACACAAAATGATTTTTGGAAAGGTAAATACAGGGTTCTTTCACTTTCATGAAAAAATTCCAAGATTTTGCCAAGGGCTCAATTAAATACAGTTAAAACGGCTCCAAATTACTGTAGCTTTAAATGTACAAAAACTTCAGTAACTCTGTACATTAAAAGTCATTACATGTTTGTGGATTTTTAAGACATTATCAGTAAAATTTTCCCTAGAAAGTAACCAATGAAAATTCCAGGAGTTTCCACAATATCCCATAGTATACAACAAATGTACTTAGTCTTGAGTAAAAATGACGCAGAACTGTAATATTTCTACCCTGCTAAGAGAGGCTTTTCCTTTCCTATTTCTTGGCTGGGGTGGAGGATTTTCTCTTGCAGATCCTAAACAAACCAACTACACAAATACCAGAGACGCAAACATCTTTGTACATGATAAAAAAACTTGCCAAAAAGAAACACTCTCCTAACGGGGTATAATATATCAACCATTGAGAATGGCAAAAAAAGCTCTGATCATATCAAATCAGAAACAAAATGTTAAAAAATCACCACTAGGAACACAGTAAGAATTCCATGCAGAAGAACAAATGTTTGGTTTTATCAAAAGAGTCCATAAGGTTATTTAGCTAGTGCGTGTACCCCTCAATGAGACAGCAATCAACAGGGTTACATCAGTGTTTTCAAAATAAGCCGTCGGCCGTCACATGCGGCGGCAACTTTTCTATTTGCGACGCCTATTTTCACTCTGATAAATTCCCAAAATAAATAAAGCGATTGATAAATAACTTACTAGTCTACCAATGAGCTAATAAAGCAATAAAAAAACAAGCCTGGCTCACATTACGCAAAAACAATCACATAAAACTAGAATGAACGACGATCGAAGCGAACATCGAGTGAACCTGGAGTAGGCTCAGTTGCTGGGCAGCGGTTTCTTTCAGCCAGTACTTCATGTAGTACTCATTATAAGCACATGGCGAACTTCACGTGAATTGAGTTGCTGTGAAGTTGGCGTGAATTTCGCACTTAAGATGCAGAGTTTGGTCAAAGTTGGTATAGATAGCGTAAAGTTTGAGTACAGTTCGCGCACAGTTGGAGTAGAGTTCATGCAACGTTTGCGTAGAGTTTTCGTAAAGTTTGCGCGTAAAGTTGTTGTAAATAAACAGGAAATTATTGTTTAGGTTGATAACAACTACGTTAGTCATCGACTGTTATCTTCAGCACTGATGATGTTTTGTGAGACTGACAAACGTTAGTCAAAATCTTCTCAAGTGGAGGCAACAGCCACATGAACATTCTGAAGGGTGACGTACTGAGGCCCTTTGGTTTTGCCTTCTGTTTAAGCCTGTAATAGCTTTTTTATAACCAATAAAGTGACAAATTGCCATGTTTTCAACAAGACTCGAACTGACCGTTTAGTACTTCAGAAAGCAGGAAAATGCATCTCTGAGAGAATAGCATGTCAAAATTTTCTGGGGGAGAATGCCCCCAGACCCCCCTAGTTCAGGCACGGCCCTCCCAGCCTTGCGCAGACACTATGTTTCTGCAATGACTCTGTGTCTGCAACGTCTACTTTAACAGGTCCAACTTCTACTTGAAAACCTACTGAAAACGCTGGTTAAATGCTTGTGGAAAATTGGATAAATTATTCATTTCCATGTAACAGACAACCCCATCTTAAGGCCAAAACAGCAGTGCAGTACACAACAACATGTGGTTTGTTTGCGCATCTGGTCCTTTATCAGATCATGGCATTGCTGTCTCTAATGGAATTTCACAGAAGCTTTCACTGTGAAGGTCAAACCCTTGATGTTTGTAAACAATGTGTATACTGCATAACGGTACACGTGAAAGTTACATTGCACTGATGGCACCTCACAAGGAGCTTTCATTTTTCAATGGGTTTGGGTTCAGGAGTGACTCTCCACAACTTCTATTCACAACAACATTCCTCCCACCTGTCTAAAGAGATTTGAGCGCTGACATTTCAGAGCATTAGTCTTTCATCAACCCTTCAAAAGAGCCAATATTGAATCCTTACCTTTTCCTTCACATCCTTCATTTTGTCTGCACTTTGAAAGTTCATGATGGCAAAAGAAATCTTGAGGTTTAATCGCGTAATCACATCTTGAATGTTGGTGGGACCTGTCTGCTTCTCCAACATGTCATTTAAAGCCGCCATGTAGCTTTGCCACTGTGTATTAACCTTGGCAACATCGGCAAGACAACTTTTGTACACGTCACTGCAAAACTTGAAACAAGGTTTTATAGATGTCATCGCTTTGCACCAAGAACAATATTTTAGCTTAACAAGCTGATTCTCGCAATCCTTAGATGAGGATACTGCATTTCCAAGCATGTGGGCAACATCCCGGCCAGCATGAAGAGCTTGTGAAAAAGTCCTTGCATGAATCAAAACCTTGCGCACTTGTGGTTTCAACTTTTCAGGGACATCACCAAAAGGCTGCAACTTCTCCATGTGTCGGGAGACACAATTCAGATATGAGTCAGAAAACTGGTGGCGATCATTCATGATCTGGAACATACGTTTCATAAGACTTTTGAAGAACTTGTCCATAATGTTGTTTACATCTGAACTAGTTGCGCCATTGTAGTAATCTGTCAGATCGACAAACAAGTCCATGAATATTTTGGTGTTTTGCTGGTAATGGAGACCATAAATCTTTTGGAACATACTGTCCAGCTCCTGTTGCGACTGCTTGATCAACCCTCGAAAATAATCTGTAAGATCAAGGATAAAATGAAATAAGCAACATTATTTTATTAAATAATCATTGTAGTTCAATTTTTTTTTACTTTAAAAAATTTTCGAACCAGTTTGACTTTTATTTCCCTTTATCTTGGATCATGGTAATGAATACTGCACAGAGAAATAAAAATTAAACTGGTTTGAAAAATTTGAAACCACAACATCACCATGCCAGGAACACATTTCTCGTGGTTGTAATAGCTTAATTTATGCAACAGAAGCCATTCGCAGGTTAGTCTGACGCAAGCACCTGATATTCAAACTTCAAAAAGGTCTAAAAAATGCGTTACCGGGCTAAAAATAAAATGCATGTCACAAACTGTCAAGGAAAACTTAATATTTATGAAACAGGTAGCAATTGGGCAAATTATAAGGAAAACAGCACATTACAGGGTACAAATCTGAAATTCAACTGCTCATAAGAAAAGAAAAAACTTTCTGGTTTTTAGAGTTAAAACCCGAGAAGGAAGAATGAAAAATTGCTTTGGAAATTTGAGTGCCTGGACAAGTGATTCCATGCACTGCTATTCCGCTACACTCCTACTCAAACATTTTCACTGTTTCTACTATAGAATTGACATTTAATTTAACGAAAGCAAAGCAGCAAATAAACGTTACTATTTCCTTTGCAAAAAATGCATTTAACATTTTCCAAGACTATAACAAAACACAAACTGATCAGCTTGTATTCACCACAGTTGGCATCTGCTAAATGCAAATGCCCTCAGATTAGTTACACATTCAACTGATTGAATGGCTAGGTGAGAAGAGGTGTTTGGAAACACTGATGTGTGAAACATCTGCATCTCAAATGAATTTCTTACCATGGAATAAAGTTCAAAATTCTACCACGATTAATTATTAATTGCACTCAAATTCAAACCTGAATGAACTAAATTACCAATTCCAGACAATAAAATCACCTTCACAGTCTGCCAAAGCAGGTCACATTAAATTTTAACAATTTTATTCAGTTGCAAAATATTTTGTTCGAAAAATTTTTGACAGGATAAAAAGCATGAAATTCTTAACGTTCTTGCCTCGAGTCAGTGGATAAAATTTGACAATGACCATGACCATTCAAATTTATCCTCTATATTGAGCTGAATTTTTCTGTGAAGGTGGTTCAAGATGAAATTTTATCTGAAAACTACAGCTTAATGTTCTTGGGGATTAACAGTGCTAAGCAATTCAGCAGAAGGGTGGAAAATGATTTTATCTGCAAGTCGGACTCATAATTTAGGGTCTGGTCAATCCTACAATAATAATACAGAATCTGCTTGGATTAATAGATTAAACAGAGGGGAAACAGCAGAAGCGTTCAATTTTTTTTTTTTTTTGCACCACAGTTCCCAGGTACAGTTTTGTTCATCTTTCATCCAAAATGTACAGAGACCACAGAAAACAGGTTGATTTTGAAGGGAAGTTGGCGACGGGGGATCAAGTTTCAGGCAGGTCATTTTAGACCAACTGTTTTTAAGGGGGGAAGGGGGGGGGGGGGTTAATTGGGGTGGGTTTACATATTTCCCCAAAATACCAGCATTAAACTGAAGGCTGAAAACTATTTTTAATTTCAGCTGTGGAGCTATGGAACAGTTTACCTGTTAACATATGAGTATCAAGGCTTTTAAAAATAGTAATCGTGATTTTTTTTTTGGACCAGTATGTTGGTGTCATGAATGTTAAATCAACCAGCTTATCTTCTTTTTATTTATAGTTTAACAACTTGTAGGAATCAGCCACAAGTTTGTCAGTGTTTATAATGGTACTGTGTTTTTACCCATGTTAAATAAAGCTACTACTACTACTACTACTACTACTACTGCTACTGCTACTGCTGCTGCTACTGCTACTGCTATTGCTGCTGCTGCTGCTACTGCTACTGCTACCGCTACCGCTACTACTACTACTACTACTGCTACTGCTACTGCTACTGCTACTATTACTGCTACTACTACTACTACTACTACTACTACTACTACTACTACTACTACTACTGCTACTGCTACTGCTACTGCCACTATTACTGCTACTACTACTACTGCTACTGCTACTGCTGCTACTACTACTACTACTACCGCTACTGCTACTGCTACTGCTACTATTACTGCTACTACTACTACTACTACTACTACTACTACTACTGCTACTGCTACTGCTGCTACTGCTGCTGCTGCTGCTGCTGCTGCTACTGCTACTGCTGCTGCTGCTGCTGCTGCTGCTGCTGCTACTGCTACTGCTACCGCTACTGCTACTGCTACTGCTACTACTACTCCAACAAAATGCAAACGCTTCTAACTTCTTGGCTTTTGGCCTTGTGGGCTCCTTGAAATGTTTTCTTAAGCAACACCCTTGATGATTATCGGCCATTTTCGCTTTAAGTTTCCTACCGCTGCCATTTTGGTGTTATGATGCCATACAGTTGCCGCTATTGTCAGTAAGCAGAAGTTCTTTTGTGTGAAACTGAGCAACCATGTTACCTCACGTAATCCAACATGGCAGTGCCCGGGAAATTTAAAAGCGAAAATAGGCAATAATCAAATCCTGTTTTCTCCCACAGAAATATTATTTTCATGCTCTCCAACAAAATTTGAAATTAGATTGTATTTTCACCAATTTGACATAATTTCTTTTCAGGTTGAGGGTTTAGTTTACAGCTTCCGTGCATGAAAACTCCCATTTCTTTGTCTATCTGATGAACGGGACTGGACAATATTCTTTGATAAGGCATGGTCAACAATGAACTTGCAAAGAATTTGTTCGACGTATTTACAATTTAGTTATAGGTGTAACTTGAAAAGAAAAAAGAAATCCCTAATTTCCACCGGTTTTTAAAGAATGTCCCTGATTTTTTGGCAGTGGGGCACAATTTTTATAATGAACAATTTACAGCCCCAGATATTGTTCTTTATTTACGCAGTTTACTTCACAACAATGTGTTTCTGTAATTTTCTAGTCTTTTCGGTCATGCAACATTAAATTGAATGTGTATCGGAATTGTGCACAGTATTGTAAACCGTGCTAAGAATAGACGGCTGACCCTTTTAGCTGTTAATTTTACTCATTTTAACCTAAAAAGCTATTACGCAGGTGAAAGATCAATATTATTCTTATCCCTTTCTTTCCGTAAATTCCTGAAGTGGGAGAATTCAGCAGGTTTCCAGCTACCAGCTATGCTTAAATCCTGCAAGTATCTCAGTATTTTATAACAAAAAGTTTGTTTGCATGTCTAGACAATGAGCCCGTGAGATCAAGATTTATCACCAATACCAAGCTAACCAATGTGGCCTTTAAATAATGTTACATTTCATTTGTTATGATGTTAAGGTGAACATTATAAAACATGCTGCAGTAAGGTCTTCAGTAAAACTAACCCTCATATATGGGATCATCAAAGGAAGACCTCTACGCCAAAAGAAAAGTTCTAGATTTATATCTGCTACAGTGAAGCGCTAATCGCATTAACAACTATTGGATTCATTAAAATATTTTCATCTTGATTGGGCTCGAACTTATTCGCTGTTAAACAGTGAAAAGAAACAACAAGGGTTTTATCAAGTCAGGAAGGGTAACATACGGCAATAAACTAAAATATGCCAGCAAGACATCTGATACTCTGTTAATCTGAACCCTTCCTTTAACAAAATCATGATACAGTACAGTGCTCTGATTGAACAGCATGTTTGAATTTGATAATTAGGGAGGTGGATATTTTTGTACTTAATCCAATTATGATGCAATTCCGTTAGCCATGACCCCAAACAGAGACCGGGGGTTAGCGAAGTCTTGTTCGCTTTTTAGCGCTCCATCGCTTCCTTCGTTGAACATTTTGGAATCCTCACTTCCGGCTGTGGAAGCCATGAAACGTGCAGCCCTCTAATATCAAGAAAACACTGCTTAAATTTCTAACGATACACCGTAAATTCATTGGTTGCATTAAAATTTAGTTCAGTTTGGATTTAATCAGAACCTAAAGAAACGCGCTTAGTAACGAAAAACATGATTCATAACATTCTTTATGATCAATATCGAGTTAGGTTGTAAATCACGCTTGGCAAACGACTCATATTTCATCTGCTCTTACAATTTTACAAGCCCTTTACACGACTAACATACAGTTTGGTTTGTGGTTCACATTGTTAGCTGAGTAAACCACGAATTCGCAAAACAATCAACAGGACAATTTTTCATTATAAAAGAACTAAAGAGTTCATGTTATTCAATAGCCTCAGGCTACGACAAACTGCGACAAACAAAAGTCAAACTTTAAATTTACGATTCGCTTGAAATCATTTATATTTTTAACACTACACAGCTAGAGGAACAAAACAGTTATTCCCGTGACCCTTAGAAGAGGGCATTCGAAAAAACGACAGCCGTGTTTTTTGTTCTTTGACATGAACCCATGTGTTAGCAAGCTCGGGTTTATAAACTTTATTGTTTGGCGACGCAGTGATAGATGTATCGCAAGTTTTGTACGTCAAAAAGAGTACGATACTATAGCAAATCAAAAATCGTGAGCAATTGTTGTAATATAATCCCGCCATTTGGTAGTTGCCGAAAGACTTTAGGACGCACCGAGCCGGTCTTTCGACATATTCATTTCAAACTGAATATCGCAATCTTTTGTGCTTAAATTTTCACGCCGTAAAGCGTGAATCAAGCCGACGGGTTCGTGGAGTGAAAGAAGAAAAGATTTCTAAGGACGCGTAGGTTTCGTGTGGGAGATTAACACACCAAAGCGATAATTTCTAAGCTTGTTTTCTCCGACATTCCACAGACGAGATATGAAGATAAAGTTACAGAAGCAGGTCTCATTATTTATTTTCATAATTTCCAAATTTGCAGCAAATCCTTCGTATCCCTTCGGATTTTCTTGAATGCAGAATCTCGCGTTAAGATTTCTCACATGCCAATCGACAAGAAACAAAGTAATGCGTTTTTCAATTTAGCGTTTCATGAATTACCTAACATCAACGCAACAGAATAAACGATTGACACAATTATTACTGGGGGCAGAGAATCATCATGAGCATGCACATAGATGTTTACTTATCAGTTTTGTCCAATTTCCTGTCGACCAAAACCGATCGACCTTTAATAGAAAAGTTAACCTTCAAAAACTTCCCACAGAGGCGAAGGAATTAGCTGGATTGTTAGAGTAAACCGTACGACGAAAAGTCTCGACAAAAACGCGTGCTCTAGGTCTTAAAAAGACAAGCGCTTTAATTTATTACTCTCGAATCAGCGCATTCCAAATAAGTCGCCATCAGCATTTTTTTCACTCACAAGCTTCATCCACACTCTCTTAACACTTTGTACATTTTAGGCGAAGAACTTACCGTCAAATGTCTTGGCTTGTTCGTTAAAAAGATCCTTGATTTCATCAACTTTCGACGACACAGCTTCGTCGAAGTCACCACGAGATAAAACAGCGAAACGGTCTTCCATTCGTTGCGAGCAGCATTGCTTGCCGTTGTCTTTAGGGCAAACACGGAGGTCATTTCCTAAAACACAAAAAAAGTTAGCGATATTACCAAATTGAAAGTCGAACTCGCCTAATGGCACCCCATGCCGCGAAAGACAGATTAACAAAACTTCAGAAATCAGCAAGAACACAACGTACACTTGTTGGTATGGTAAAATTTAACGCTTGCTTACCATCAACGGCCGACGTAGGGACATCACCTTCCGCCGCTTCTGTTAGCCTTTTCGATCTATAAGCACTCTTCACTGATGAACACGATGGATCTAGGCCAAAACCAGAACAAACGCAAACGAGCAAAACAAGAAATATACAGAAAGAAGCCATTGTTGATCTCAAAATCTTCGAAACCGAAACGCAATCAACTGTGAGGGAGTGTGAGCTCTTTAACGACGAACCGCTCTAGGCCTCGACTGTACACTGGTCTTAAATTTGCCCTTCAATACGCTGAAATGTTCACGCAGTAAATGTTTGACTAATTCTTAACAGTAGGAAGGCAGTAAAACATAAATTTGCCTGCTGTGCTTTCTGATCTATTCGCGCTAATTACAGCGCTTGTTCTCGTTGACAAGATCGGACAATTACTCTGGCATTACGTATGCAAAGGCGGGATCTCACTACCGCCAACCAATCAACATCCAAACATCATGAATTCCACAAATCACCCACTTTATTTATATTTACGTGCCCTAAGCCGACTCCATTCTGGTCTGAACAATGAAATTACACAACTTGGAGTAAACCATTAGATCGAGTCGCAAAAGACTTTTAGAAGTGATTAGGAGTCGCGGGTAAATCGAAGAGCTACTCTGTTAATTTTCGCAGACATTATCCAAACTTAGTTAATTTCACTGATAAATACTTTTGTCAACGTATCAACAACGAAAAAATCTCGACAATGGCTGTACGTCATGTCTTTTGTATGAATGAAAAATTAACTAAACGTCGTCCTTTTCAGGTACTGGGAGCCGAAAAAGCAATATGTGTGTGGAAGGTGTTAATGGCGTTCGCTATTGTTTGTGAAGTTTTTTTCTAGAATGTTTCAAGAGTTTGTTAGCCATGTCCGCGTTTAAAAGGTTTCTTTATGTCCCAGATGTAATGTACCATTCGGATTTCATAGCTTTGTATTTTGTTTCCGAAAAACAGCCATAAACCAACAGAGTTTAAGCAAGTAGATTAACAAGTTTCAAGTCTATTGTTTTCTTCACACAAAAACCGAGGAAGTTATTAAGTATACCTGCGTGGAATTGAAAAAAAAAACTCAGGAAGAAAGTTTTCAATGCAGTGCATTTTCTGTCTGATTTGAGAGATCGATGTTGATAAAAATATTGCGGAGGAGCTAAGAGACTTAGTTTAGTGAATTTTAAAGAGCTTGAGAGGTAAATAAATTGGTTCGGAAAGGAAAGTAGGAAGCCCTCATAGAGGATAATGATTTGTTTGTCTTCCGCGCTACTTGTGTGAGGTCATCGCCTTATACTTGATCGATAGTGAAGAAAGATTTAGGCCATCGCACTTAAAAGCTGTTTAATTTCATTATCGGCAAATTAAGATGGCTGAGCCAATTAAATACCGACTCTCTAGTCGTGCTATCAAAAAAAATAATTTACAACTGAACAAATAAAAATTCGTAGCTAATAAGTTAAAAGCACAACGCGTGAATCTCAAGTTTGTTTCAGTTAGATAAACAATGTTAACTCTAAATATAAAGTGTTTCTTTCCCAAAATAACGGTGACTTGAGATTTCCTCTTTTTACAGTTAGTGAATAAGGTGGTAATATTTGACGGATGTGCAAAAGGAACAAGAGAACACTACTGAACAAAGCTTCAAATTGTATACTTCTTACTGTATCTTTTCCCCTGGGTTTAAGAGGGTGGCGAAATAACATTAATTCGTTTAACAAAGTAGAAGATGGTTTCAATTGAGCGGTTTAAGGGTGGGTCATTGAGAAAATATTCCTTTGCATTCCATTTCTACCGGTGGCTGGTTTGCATCTTTGAAACTTTGAGAGCTGTTTGAAATGTTATTTGCATAAGAAATAGGCGGGTGACAGTTTGCTAAGTGCACTGAAAACAGTGCGGCTCGCGTGGTTACCCCACAGTGAAATTATCCAAGGAAGTTATTAGCTGCAAAAGCCGCTTTGCTACTACTGATTTAAAGTTTAACCAAAAAATGTTTAACCTTTTACCTTCTTAAATGAATTAGAGCAACAAGAAGAAATTTTTCAAATTTCTACTTGGAAAAAACCAACAGCCCCTAAGGAAAATGTTGCTTTGTGAACATTAGGATTATTCTTCCACACGGCGCTCAAACATTAGAAACATTACCAACTGCAAAGTAAAACCCAGAACTCCAGTAAAGATCTGCTAAACATCTTCATTTAAATGGTTACAAGTTTGATTAACTGAAATTTGCAAACTGAAACTTTGAATGAACTTGTACAGCTTAGCTGATAGCATCAGAGGTGAGAAGCTCTACTGTGCAGTTATATATGACAACCATCTCTAGCATTACAAGGATTTCACCTACAGGGGACTCAAGAGATTTTTTAGCACCAGTGGTATCCAGATTCAGGGATCTTCTGAAGAAAGGGTTGAAAGAAATACAGAAAAATTCGAAAGAAGTTTGTTTTAGTCAGGTTCGGATACAACAAAATTTCACGTGTTTTTCAAATCCCTTGCCATACCTGGGAAAGTAAATTAACTATTAGTGGTTGCTATGTAGCACTTATTGGAAATTTTGCTAATTTAACTAATTAATTGTACGTTGCATGTGACTTTTTGGCGGTGGCTAATGAACTTTATCTGATATGTTTGTTTAAAGCAAAGTGGTCTACCAACTGAATCAATACGAGCGAAACAAATCACGGCCTATTAAGGCATTTCCGATATTCTAAAATTTGAACTCCATTAAGAGGCTTTTGAACTTGCTCAAACAAAAGAATTCGCGTTGAAGAATAAGTCGAGGGATTAACAAACCGCTTTCTTTTGTTCCTTTGGAATTTCAAATATCGGAAACGACCTGCCCTAAAACAGCCTAAAACACACCATGTACCACGGAAGGAAAATTCCGGAACAACTTTCAAAATGTTAACTTTTCGGATACAAGCAGTCATAGATTAATGAAGTGCCAATCAAGTCTGTACATTTTAGAAGATCCTGTTCCTGATCAGTTGTTTTTCATCAGAAGGACTACAACCAGCTTTTACAAGTTTTTGTCGTTTTTGTAGCTTGAAGCTAAGAAGGTAAAGTACTCCTTAACCCCCTAACCTCCAACATCAACACCGAGGTGGACATTCTTGCGTGCACTGGCTGTTGAATGGCGGTAGCCGGGGACAATGCGTCTGAAATGGGGTCAGTTATGCTTTCCTCACAGGTCTAACATAGAGACAATGTCTTCGCAGACGAAGATGGACGACCATATCTGCTACAGGCACACTAGTGACTGACAGGTCCAAGGTGCTGAAGGAGTCACTGTTTTTCCACCGCCTTCGTCTTTTCTCCTTTCTTTTGGTCTTTCGGTCTCAGTGAAATAGGTCAAGTATTTTTACTAGTTTGGCTCGAGAAAGGGAATTTGCCGTCAGCTGTGAAGTGATGGAAATGTTACCTATTTTAGTCTGAAGCGGATGGCCATACCATGTACTATGAGTAGCACCCAGCGCCTGTCAGCTAGTGTAAGATTTCAAGGTTTGTACTCCAGGACCATTTATATATACATCGGGGTTCAAAGAAATTCCCGAGGGGGGTAGCCCTTAAATGAATGGGGGAAGGGGTGGTCGAAAATTTTGAAACAAACCTCTAAATGGTAGCGGAGCTTTGTGTGTGGGCGTGGTTTGAGTTTATTTTCATCCCCGCAGAGGCTCACCTTCCCTCAGTCCCATCTTCCGGTTTACACCACTGAAGGAAATGCAATTGTGGCCACTTAAGATTAAACTTGGAACCTAGCTTAAACCGGTACCAAACCTCAAATTTTAACCCCTGGTGCCTTGGCACTCGCGCCACTTTCGTATCGTTCCAAACGGGAGTCGCCCAGCTGGACCAGATTCGGCTACATATTCTTTGACCAACACCTCCTGTGTAGCTGGTTACAAACAGCGTGGCAGAGAATCTAAAGCCACAAAACAAAACAGGCATCAGCTTTATTTCTTGAGCCAGCCGCTCGACAAGTGCCTCTAAAATATTTGAAAGGAGAAACGAGAAGATCAAAACCGCGCATAGGCGAGCGAGTGCCGGATTTCCGCGGTAATTAATAATCGATTCAGTTACATGCTAAGGTTTTCTGCGTATACAAAACTTTATATGCAGACTTCGTTTTTGATCAGTGTTACAATTTCTTGTTTGTTAGCAGGTGAGTTACGGTAAGTGATATTTCTCCCAGCTGCGTCTTAATCGTTTGATTCTGTGGATCAAATCCTCAAGTGTGACGACTAGATTCGCTGTGACGAAGGTAAAACGCCGGGTAAAACGCCCCAAACTTCAGCTCTCGAATCTCTATACGGTGGACAAATTATGATAAAACAAAACATTCGTATCAAAATGAAGGTTATCAAGGAGAGCTTTGCTATGCCGGGACTTGTTCATTGTTTTGCATTTTTCAAAGTTATTTTTGACTTTGGTTAAGCAAGCACCTTTGGCTGTTTAGGCGCCAGCCTGGGTGTGTTTTGGGTTCAGCATTGTTCTGCTTATCTCTCTGTCATACACCAATTGTTACCCATAAGCGAACTCGTCTTTCTGAATCCACGTAGCAAAGAGAGCTTCCATGCTCAGACGTCTAAGATCCGTCCGCAGCTGGGATAGACATCG
This sequence comes from Pavona decussata, assembly GCF_977016875.1. Lineage (NCBI taxonomy): Eukaryota > Metazoa > Cnidaria > Anthozoa > Scleractinia > Agariciidae > Pavona > Pavona decussata. The sequence goes on from NW_028145755.1 coordinate 1,851,913, forward strand.
TATTGAGTCAAACACGTGCTTGCTGATAACTCAAATCACCCACCTGGCGGCCATGTATGCAGGCGGCGAGTGCACAGCTATACTTAGATAGATTAGCGACTAAGTTTAGTCTACATTTGATAATAGCACAGCTATGGGCTTCTCTTATCCCTTTCGGTATAATATCTGAGACGCCGCTCTTTTTTAATTCCGATCACCCCCGTGGCTCACCCCGCCGCTATTGAATTTCTTCTCGTTTTAATTTAACGTGAGTCTCTGACTTTGAAAACTTAACGTCGAGCCACTCTGATCATTTGAATGAACACGCACTAGTGATCGAGTCTGGCTGTTCAAGTCAGGTGTCACTTAACCGTGGGTCGAAAGGGATGCGGTATGCGATTTGATGCAAGCAAGTGAACCGAGAGTCGGGGTACTGCCTTATGAAGCCGGCTATATATAGATGAATTGTGCATTTCCACAAAGGACATGGATTTGAGCCAGTTTTGGTCTGTGTTAGAGGTATTGTGTAGAGGGAAAAGATTTTTGTCGGTTTCGATCAGAAATAGGGAACGATTTTTGAGTTAATTAGGTAAAGCAGGAAATATTTGGAAGAAAATTTGATGGCTGGCTATATTGGAAACGCGTCCCGTTTTTTTTTTTTTTTTCCTAACTGAATTTAACATCCGGGCCAGAAAAAGACAGAAGCCAGTGAAAAAGGTCTTAGAAGTTTCAAATTTCCTGTGGCGTTCCTGAAAAGCATAGGCGGCAAACCAAAATAATCCAGTTACAGGCAATAAACAACATTATAATTGAGATGTATGAGACAGTTTGTTTAAAATTTGGACAAAATGAGCTTGAACCTCTTGACCGAGTTTTAGACGGTTGAATGAATAGAAAACTTGTCAACATTTTATACGCGTTTTCTACCCCGTGGCAACAGACACTAGTCTTTCATAGCCGGCTCGATTTCAGTTCAAAGAAATTTCTTGTCTTTCTTATCAGCGGCGCGGTGAAACGTCAGTAAAATATAATATCATCTGATATTCGTTTGAAGCATGCAATACGTGAGGCAATTCGACTTTTGTCGCATGATTGGACACGTTTGACTGTTGTATTGGTACCTTTGCGTGGTCCATCAAGTTATAGAGGGAAAACTGAAGTGGAGGCTTGAGAACAACTGACGCAAACAACGGGAAAATAACCTTGTCTCTTTGAATTGTTTTTATATCCTATACGGTCCTATACTTAGATTCACTCAGCTGTAACTTAATGGCTTGACTTCCCTTCCCTCCTTTATGATACCTTATACATGTACACACGTCACAAGGCGGTTAACGTGGTTTCACAAGTGTATCTGTAGCTGATAGGCTCATTGAGCATTCACTTTACGTTACGAATCCTGTGCCGGATACTGTCTCTTCATGCTAAACAGTGTAGCAGGTCTAGTCTGCGAATGAAGTCCTTATATCAAATGCTGTCCTATTCAAATGAGTGAAAACTAGACAGTGCTTGAACAATTAAGCTGCCTAGCATTAGAGTATGTGAATGGATTCCTTAAGTGCAACCACATGGATATAAAAGCTGCTACATCATTTTTTCGTTTATTTAATAACTCAGAGATTAAAAAAATACTTTCAGAAGCAAGCAGTGCTGCCTTTGCTAAAAAATCATTTGCAGGCGTTATGTTTTGACCTGACGTCATTGTTTCATCAGCTCGGTGCCTGAATCGCAGCTCAGTTTTCTTCGATAACTCAGTGAAGAAAATTATTCGTGAACAAAAAAAAATTCCCGACACTTTCTGTTAGCAGTCAGTCCGAAAGCAGGAGTACAGTTTGTTACAAAAACAAAAGTTTGCGAAATTTCCGCTAGACGCATCTCTGTTATTTTAGCAACCGTCAAGATTTTCGAGCGTTTCGAGTGTTTCATTACTTGTAGCCTCCGGCGAATTGAAGGACTTAACGCTCGAAACTGCGTCAGCTGTCGAATCTCTTTACGGTTGCCAAATTACCTTATCGACTCTGTTGATAAAAGCAAACATTCGTTTACACCCCCTTGTCTATTGTTATTTTAGTTTAAAAAGAAAAAAAAAAAAAACAAGGATGTAGATTAGAACTAGGGGTATCGAATGGTCTTTGCGAGATGCGAGCAGTGTGTTTATTTTTGCGAGCACGAGCAGTTGTCAAATTTTTCTTGCGAGCAGCAGGCACTTTAGAAAAATACAGATCATAACTGATTTATCGTTTATATACGTATAAAAAAATAACTATAAAGGAGGTTTAACGAAATTTCGAGCAATCGAGCACATGTTAACGAGAATGCGAGCATGCGAGCAGTTGCAAAAATTTTGCGAGCATGAGCAAGCGAGCACCCGAGTAATTTTTGCGAGCAATTCGAGCAAAGGCCAAATTTTGCGAGCACTTTTTTAAAAATTAAATGGGATTATTCGATACCCCTAGAACTCATTCCCTACATACGCCTTCACATTAAATTTTTTTACGTCCAAAAGGATTTCTACGTCAAATGTTCAATTGCTTTTCAATTAATCTTTTTGACGAGAAGCTTTTCTTTCTTTTACTCATATCACGTGACACTTACGAGTTATTTTTTTCCTTATGCTGGGTGTGAGCATGCGCATCTCACAGATTATCTTTGCTTTTATGGTTGTAAAGTTCCCTTGGCGGTTCAGAATTACATGTAGTGTAAAACTCGAGCAATTTTCTACAGGTGATAAGGAGAAGCAAGGCTATCATATTTATATTTTAAATCGCTTAAGCGAAATCTGACTGTTTATACACTTCGTACAACTTGCACCTACGAAACTCTTGAAAATTCTTTGGAGCGTTGACTCACTCATTCGATCGTTGCGAAAAGTAGAACTGGTTTATTCCGGTTCTCGTGTTGCATACCATAACTTGTTTGTTTCATGTTTAGCCTGATTGCAACACAAGTTACACGAAATGTCGTGCGCGTGTTTTCCCGCGCTTTGCCACCAGTTGAATGACTTCTGATTGGTCGGTCGCATACATTTGAGTTTGTTGTGATTGGCCAGATTGCAGGAAGAGTTTTCGCGCTCCCAGGTGGAGAATTAACCCACCATCTGAGGAACTGAACTTTTTTGTATTGTCTGTTATGAAAATTCAATATAAAACTGAGTTGCTGTTCTTCTGTGTCTTTCGTCTTCATGCGCAGGCAATGGTCTTTAAATAGTTATCAGCGCTGGACACCTTTCAATAGCCTTAAAAAAAAAAAAAAAAAACAATCAAACAAAAAGAAAAGAAAGAAAAGAAAACAACCTGAAACTAAATACAAAAAGATGTAAATGAATTATATTATCTAAACTTTTTCTCTGCAGGTTTCGTTTGAATGTTCCGACCCAAAGTTACATCCACCTCAAAGTCTGTCCAAGAAGAATTGAAGGGCCGCGATTAATTGAACACATGTCATAAACTCTTGAAAAGAATCTTTAAAAACATATCGTACTATCTACATTACACACTTTTGACTGATACGCCTTGTCAGTTCAGCCGATTCCATTTAGAAGTAGAGACAACATGGGTATTTTAATTTGTTGACTTAAATCTGTATTAGTATTGTTTGTTGTTTTCCCTAAACCCATGCCTCCTTTTAACAGCTGATATGTATCATTATAATCATATTCGTGGTTGTCTACTAACCCTAATGGAAATAAAAATCGTCTGTTTATCACATGCAGCGTCAGTAAGCTTTCCCAAAGTATCCTACACCGCCATTTTGGAGTCATCGATAGAGAAAATTATTTGAAATATTTTCTCCAAGGAACACGTAAACTGCCTCAGCCGACGCTGTTTTAAGTAGTCTGCGAGACAAACGTGATTGAAATTGTTTCAGGACTGAATTTATTCAAGACTTTCGCACCAGCCTGCAAGCAAAATCACCCCCTGAACGATAAACGATTTTTCAACTGATTTAAAACTTTTGCTCAATCTTACTGCCACGACCCAAACTGTGGTATAATTACAAATAAACAAAAATTAACTTTTGTGCTACTTTGAAAAGGATTTTTGATTGCACTGACTTAATTTTTGCTTGAGGACCTTGAGTATGGAACAATATTTTCAAACAAAATATCTCGAAATGTATGTCAGTTTTCTTTTTGGAGAATGATGGGTGAAGTCATTTTGGCCGGGCACTGACTTCGAGGCAAACTTAAATCAGTTCATAAACTTACTCATTATTATCAAATGTGTAATCAATTATAAAACACGTAAGATCGCGTGCAGAAAAGGAAAATAAACAGACTGCAGTTTGCGTGACTTTTAAGATTTTAAATTGCGTGAGTGAGTGAAAATGATGCTAATCACGGCAATAAATGATTAATGAAGAGATTAAAAGAGAGGGAAACCAAATATTGGCCGTTTTGGCGCTTCATTGAGACTTCATTACACCATTGATAAATATTGTACGGCGCAGTTTGCACCCAGCATGTAGTCCTTTTGCCTCGATTCAAGTAATAAGTAATTCAAGTAATTTGGCTCTTTTAACTTGCTGGAAGGAAACTTTTTTTTAAAAAAATCAAATAGCACTCTCGTCTTTTTAATACTTGACAATATGTTGAACACCTTTCCTCGCTAAATTGAAAGCGCTCCTGAACTCTCCCCAAAAGTTTCGGTTGGAAACAAGTTCCGGAAACTTCAGTTTCGTGTCAAATCGAAAGGTTTTTTTCTATTCGTTACAAACTTGCAATTTCATTGGTAGATAAAAAAAATTACGTGATGGTGCAACGATGGCACAAGACTGACAACAAAGTGGAAATATAAGTTTTGTGTAAATAGAATGGTCATTTCCGTTCTGACCGGCACGGCGGTTACGGAAAAAGTGGAGTACCTAAAACCGACGGTTGTCCGTTTTTTTTCCGGTAAATTTCCGTTTAACATGAGTGCCAGTTATATTTTGACCGGTTGGAGAGAAAATTTTGGCTAAATGCGTCGGGCGTATCCGGTGCTAACGCTAGCCAAAGGGCACTGTTACACCAAACAGTTTCTTCTAACTACAAGACAACGCTGACGAGACCGCTGCGTTGCAACTAGAATGAAATGTTCCAGTGAACGCGGCTACACGGTGCAAGGGCATCTCGCAATGTTACGAAAAGAAGAGGAAAAGTATCATTCAACAACAACTTGCAACGCAGATATTTTGGCGAGACAACTTACGGAGACGTGAAGCAGTATTTTCGTGCCCATCTTTTGTCACAACATCGTTGCGTTGCAAGTTGCAGGCAGTAAAATTACTTATTGTACAATGGTGTAAGGCGTTTTAAATTACAACCTCTTCCCAGAGTCCTTAATTTCTCTTGTTGTCAAAGTCACTAAAGTCTACCAGCGTTATTAAAATTGTGTCCAACTCTTACAAAGTGTACGAGGTGGTTGTAATATTTGATCCAAGTTTGTCTATTCAAATAAAAGCAGTAAAGCGGTAATTTCATGTGGTGCTGTTTGTTTTTCTGAATTTTCACCAAATTTTTCAAATCTGAGATAATCTCCGTAACCAATATGAAGATTTCTGTGTTTATACAAACACATTACGCGACTTCTTTTGACACAGGTTGTTTATTTATTTTAGGATATTAATTCACGATTTTATTTCAAATCCACGCTTCTCTCGACCTCAGAAACAAGAATTATAGCAATACGTGACAGGCGATTGCTTCCAGTATAAACGAGAACTTTCTGCTACGATGATAACGGAACAAACACGTCTTTTATCTTGATTCGACTTCAATAAATTTAGGTGTGAACTGCTTTCTGATTGGTTAAAAAACGAGAAGGTATTATTTTGTATACCTTATGGCAATGAAGTTATTTTGCTGACAATGAACCGAAACCTATTGAAAAGTTAATTTAGGAATATTCTAAATCATCAATAAATTAGTGGCTATATTACTGTAGTCATTACTGCGTTAAAACTCGAGGCAATTGGAGTTACTTTTCATGCTCTGTGGAAATGCAATATAAGAGACTGGCCTTTTGTAAGTTAATTTTAGGAACACTATTAAACCTTATTAATCCTTTAAGCTAATGGAAATAAAGTTTCTTTCATGCACTGAAACACAATATAGATCACGTATTTATGTGGGTTTGCTTAGAAAATAAGCCTCTTGGAAGGTTAATTTTAGCAACACTCTAAAACCCTGTAGCCGGAATACCGCGACTTCCTACTTGTGGTATGATATTATGGCAACCAAGTCTCGTTTTTTTTCCAGTGTGTTGCCAGCGTCCATCGTGATCTGTTTCTTAGCTTTATTAAGGTAAACATAGGCCTGTCAATGTTCGCTTTTCTTAAGGAAAAGCAGATCGTGGATGACTTTTGATCTGTCAACAAAACTAAAATGTTATTATAATTAAAACTCAAAAGGTTCTCTAATGGTTTATGACGCCTCAGGATAATGCGCACGGTTCGCGGTCAGGGATCACGCGATGGTTTTGTATTTGGAAGAAGGGTGGGAAATTAAAAGCTTACTTTTGCACGCTAACTAGCAATTTTGAATACAGAAGACCGTTGCCTGAAGATGGATGATCTCTGCGTCATTAGGAATTAGAAAAAATAAGAAAACTGATGGATGGATGATGGATGGAAGATGGATGATCTCTGCGTCATTAGGAATTAGAAAAAATAAGAAAACTGATAAGTGATGAAGTAAAGCTTGAATTCAGTTCAGTATCGCCTGAACAAGAATTCGATATCGTTACAGTGAAATAAAAATAACATGGCTGACACAGGTGCATTCAGTCAATCAACGAGTGATAATCTTTCATGCTATGTGATTGACTGATTGAATAGCAGACTTCCGGTTCTCATATGTTACCGACAGCTCGCCCCAGCATGCTTTGTGGACCATGTCCAACCGCCACTGTGTTGAAGAAGTCTGAATTGTCAAGCCCCGTGTGAAAAGGAGATGCCTTGGTTTCGCGTGAAATAGACACAGATGGGGTGCGAAATTTTGCACATTACGGGACAAAAGTGTGTGCGAACTCGATGAAAATTTGCTCATACAACATTCCTACGCGTTTCACTGAGAAGTACATTACTCTGAACGCTAGTTTAATGAATAGTGGATTTTGAGCTGACGAGAACCAACCAGCTCGAAACAGCTGTTCACGGTTGGATTTTTGATTCTCGGTTTGGTCTCTATCATGTCGCTGTCTCTGAGATCAGCCTTGCAGTTATTTGAGCTTTTAATATACAACCTTCCTCCCCTCCCAGACTTAACAGGGGAGGTTTTAGTTCTCCGAATATTTATATTTGTTTACTATTTAAAGGTTAGTCTTTTCCTTTTGTTTTACTGAAGTCTGTGGGAAACAACAACTGAACAAATGCAAATGAAAAGAACCAGAACAGAACTCTGACGCTAATCACTGCTGATTCGCTCACTGCGCTATTCGCGGCCGGTGATTGGCTTAGCTCTGTGGCTTATTTGCCTTTTATTTAGCTTGTCCGGTCCCAGTAGATAGTCGGGACGGGCGCGAAAAAAATTGTGTGCGCGAAAAAACGAGAGAAGACTGGCTCGAGTCTCCTGGCACAAAAATCATGCGCGCGCATCAAAGTTTTCTTCGCGCCGCTGCCCACTATCTGAACGCCTGGCCATGTTACTACGTGTACTAGACTTCACTGTACGATACACAGTGCATCAAAAACAAACAAACAAACACTTTATTAAAAACAGAGGGTTACAAGTTAGGTATATACCTACCCGCAAATAGCTAAAGCTAGTCAAGGCGGGTAGGTATATTAAACTAAATGCAAATAAATTTTGGTGTTTACAACTGATTGACGTTATTAACAAAGTTTACAAAGCAACAGCAGCAACCTGAAAATAAAACTTGAATAAGTAGTAAACAAATAAGTGAATATACAGAACAAAAAGGATTCGCAAAGCTATATTGATAGAAATTACAGGATTGTTACAAATTTAGAAGCTTTTGATTATTTCAAGAATTCAGAGAAGGTGTAAGATAAGGGGTAAGCATTATTTTTATCAGTTGTATTTGCAGCCCGGGGAAACCGGAGGTGGAAGGCTACCAAAACACAAAACCACTAAGGTGCACAAAGGCGGCCGAGATACCGACCACCGCTTTATCAGCTAAAGAGGCCGCACACTTCACACGAGAAATTAAAATGATAAGCACCATTTGATAAGAAGTGCTTATGCTTAACTTCAACTTGGGAGGAAGCTGTGTGGGGGACATGCATGTGGCTCAGTTTAACAAACAATGAACGCTCAATAAAGTCAATAAAAAGGTAATTTTATTGTTATCCGTGGCATACAATTAGAAAGCAGCTTTCCTACAACTAGGACACCAACAATCGGCGTTATTTAGTTCATAGACACCCAGTGAGGCAAGGTATATAAACGAAGCCAATTTTTTTGTATTTCAGCCAGTCATTTTTCAAAGAGGTTCAAGAAAATGGAATGAATATCCAACACGAAAAAAACAAACAAACAAACAAACAACAACAAGAAGAACAAGAACAAGAAAACAATAAAGCAAACCTTACGCCATATCCCGTACGTGAGTTATCTACGACGTCATAAACTGAAAATTCGATCGCACCGGTTAAATCAAAGGTTGGAATTTTAAAATTAACAGCTCGCTGCTTTTTCACGAAGCAAAAAGGTCACACCAGTTGCAGGGCATCCTCGAATTAAGAGATGGTTAAATTTCCTTACAACTGATTTTCTGAAAGTCGGCCTTCCTTGGTTGTCTGTTTAATGCTTTTTATCAAAATGATTTGATTTCAGTTAGGCGGAAAAAACAACTGGTTTTAGCTTTGACCCCCGAGCCTTTAAAAAGGAGATAACCATTTTTATTTTAAAAGCACATATTTAATCTCTCGAAAACACTGAAGTTAGATTTATTCAGGACTTTTTTTTTTCAAATTTCAAGTGTTCCAGGTTAACACTGTAAGGAAAGATAGAGATCTTAACTTTGTAATCCGATTAAGTTGTTTTGTGGGAGGGATTTAAAATTTCTTTGTGAATGCGAGTTTACCGCAACGGCAAATTGGCTCAAAACATTCATAATAACTGCACACTTCCTGTGATTACTGGTCTGTTTTAAATCAGATAAACAAACTATTTACAGCTAAATTTTCAAAGGTCTCAGTTTAACGCATTTCTGAAGAATTTGTCCGGAAGGCGCACAGCAATAAATAAATAAAGAAAGAAAGAAAAGAAAGAAAGAAAGAACAAGAAAGAAAGAAAGAAAGAAAGAAAGAAAGAAAGAAAGAAAGAAAGAAAGAAAGAAAGAAAGAAAGGAAGAGACCTAAAAAAAAAACCGATATGCAGTATACTTATGATGGCTGGTCACAAACCTTCTTCATAAATGGCGGCTGATAAATTTTCCTTTTATTTTTATGAAAATTAGCCTTACTACCTCGGTAGTAATTGTAAATAATTTTCTAAAATGAGGTTGGTACGGCTTATTAACATATATCGAAATTTTTGGCGGGAATGTGCGGCTCGGTTTTCCAAACACTGAGCCTATTTCAGACCAAAATATGCAATTTTTCAATATCCTTTTTCAGACGTGGCCTTTAAACTTCATACCCATTTTCAGACCAAAACCATACCCTTTGGTGTCGCACATACCCGCTTCATAGCTTATATTGGGGGAGATCTGGTTAGTATCCCCCTGGGCCCTCTACAGATCAAGAGCAGATTTGAGATAATAAATTTGCCGTGCATTTTTAGTTCTTGTGATTTCAGCTAAACGCAATCTATCCACAGAAACTGAATTAAAAAGATTTTTGTTTCGGTAGAAATGTAGAATAAAGCGAGCAGAAATTTGCCAAGTCGGATAAGCCTGCTTTACGCCGGTGCTCCGGCACGCCGTTGACACTTGGGTATGTTGGGCGAAGCATTGCTTTGTAATATCACAGCTAGCAATCTGATTAAAGTGCACCAGTCGAGACGCCAACCACCATTTAAGGAAATCACCACCCCATTCTTTGGAGTCGCAAATTTGGATGGTTTTTATTCCGACTCTTTCCGTCAGCCCATATACCGAGTGTTTCTCTTCCTGTGTTGATGGCTCCATCAGTGAGGTGTCCAAGCCGTTATAACACGTACAACATGTGTAGATTTTAATTGCACAGTTTTAGCATGTATATCGTTACGGCAGAGTGAAGCCCTTTTAAAATTTTCAAGAATAGTCGTTGTAAATCTTGAGACAGCAACACAGGAGGGTAATGTGACGTAAATGACACTTAAAACCACTTATACTTATCCATGACATTAATTAATTATTTCCTGTGCGTAAAATAAAAAAAAGTCACCTTTGCATACTTTTAACGTTTTGTGGTTTGAAGAATTTTAGCCTGACTGTATTCGTTATTAATTTATTTCAATTGATTTATTTTTGTTTGTAGGTGACTTGAGGTGCAGACTTTACATTCTCGTCTCCAGTGCTCCAAATGGCAATGTTTCATCCACTGACGAAAATGGGCTTTCAAGTACTCAACATATGGCATGTATGAAAACAACAACAACAAAAAAACAACAACAACAAAAAAAAACCAGGTGATCATGAACATGCTCGGGCTGCTGATTATCTTTAATTTGGAAATGGATAAGAAAAACGTTGAATATGTTAACCGGCTTAAAAACCTTTTGAGTTCATTTAAGAATGGTTGTCATTTTCAGGTTAAACAAACTGAAACAAACAAACAAACAAACAAGTACAAATGGCAAGAACCAGAACTTCGATTCTGCTGATTGGCTAATTGCGCTATTCGCGGTCGACGATTGGCTCAGGTCTGTGGCTCTATTCGCAAAATGTTCCTTCTTAGTGGGCAAGGTGAAACTGAACTTCATCCACTGCTGGTGGTCAAGTCATGTGTTCTAGGCGTATAAACTGCGCAATATAGCGGACCACAATTTTCTTCCAATTAAAATTCAATTATACTGCTTTAGCCTCCTAAAAAGATGAGACAAAAGAAAAGTCTGGTCTGTGTGATTAAAACCTTCGTCTCTATAGAACAAGAGCGGATTTGGGATATCAACATTTGTCGCGTTTTTTTAGTTCGTGTGATCTCAGTAAACTGAGAAAAAACTGACATTCGAAAACTGACCAAACTGGTTCCTGAAAAACTATAGAAATGAACGCAATCTATCTACAGGAACGATATAAGGGGTTTTGTTTTGGTGGTTAGAGCGGAAAAAGTGTACAAAGTCGAATACCCCACGTGCGGTGACACGTCTGCTTTATGATTCACTCCGCGATTGGTTACGGAGCAACAAGCATTTAGCGTAGGCGTAGGACAAAGCATAAACACTATATTGTACTGTTACAGCCAGAGTAATCCGGATTAAGGAGGTGTCACGACACCTCCCACCGTTTAAAGGAAATCACCACCCCATTCCTTGGAGTCGAGAGTTTGAATGGTTTTTATTCCGACTCTTTCCGTCAGCCCATATACCGAGTGTTTTACTTCCTATGTTGATAGCTTCATCAATGGGGTTTCCAAGCCGTTATAGCACGTACAACACAGTTTTAGCATGTATATCGCTATTAGAGTAAAGACCTTTAAGAATTTTCAAGAACAGTTCTTGTAAATCTTGAGACGGCAACGCAGGAGAGCAGAGTTACGCAAATGCCGACATTTTTAAAAAGCCACTTATACTTATCCGTCGTAATATTTGTTCAAATTACTTGCTGCTTCGACATTAATTAATGCTTTCCTGCTGAGAAAAAAAAAAAGCCAATATCTCGTTTACCTGTTACGGTTGTAATATTAGGCTAAAACGGGCTAAAACATAATAATTGTCTCGACGTGGCGACAATTTTGAGTCATTGTTTAAATGGTTTTCATTTCTGTTTATATATGAGGTCCTTGTGTGGGCGTAGGGAAGTGGAGACCTTTTTCGACTCAATTAGGCTTTGGCCGCGCAAGCCGTCAGTCATTAGAAAAAGGGAAAGAGCTCTGGGCACGAGAAGGAGTGGACACACCTGCGGTTGAGAACGGCTGTTTTGCAATCGGCGCGCGCGAAAGGATCATTACGTCATTTAAGGAATTTCTGTTTTGTTTGAGTTTCGTTGTCGTGGTTTCATTCTTCTCTCAGTTCAGCAAAGAATATTTCCGAGAACACTTTTACTGATTTCAATAAAAAGCAAAATGGTTGCGAGTTTTAAAAACCACAAATAGTTATTTCCTCGATAAATAAATCTGAAACATAATTAATGCAATTGACTTTTTAACACGCGTTCTGAAATGTTGCTGCAAGCTTATGCCACACTAGAAAAACCTCAATCGAAGAACAATTAAAAAAAAAAAAGTCTTACCTTTGTTTGCAGAATTGTCCTGCACCAGACGAGATTCCTAACGATGTTAGGAATGAAAACGCGTATAAATAAAAGATTGGGGAATTTGTTCCTTCACGGTTTCTGCTGTCAAAACGCGAAGGCAGTTTCACACGCATCGCCGAACGAAGTAAAAAACTTGTGCACGTTCTGATTGATCAAAAGTGTGACGATTCTCTCCCAAACCAATTTTGGGATAAAGGTGCAGTTTATAAGTCAATATAAGGTTAAAAACGAAAAAGGAAAGAAAGAAAAGCCACTTTTGTAATATGATTACCCCATCAGATGATAAGAAATCACTGAAATATTTCTAGAAATTACATGTAAGTGGAACTTCGCTCCGTGTTTTTGTTTTTAACTTAAAAAATAATTTCTCCGTGAATTTAACTCTCGTGTTGCCATAATTTCATGCGTCCCTTGCGGTGTCATCGTTTTCAAGCGTAAATAATGGGACATCAGCAGCGAAGAGACCGCCTTCTTCTGGTAAAGGAGGGAATTAGATGGCATGTACCATGTGACAAAAACAAATGGTTTTGATCTCAGTATTCTGATTTGAAGACACACGTTTTCCAGGCTGTTCATACTTAAAGCAGTGTGCACAAAATAGTCAAATAATAGAGGTTTTGATATAGAAGCAAATACCCCCACCATTTCTATTTCTATCAAGTCGGATTATTTCATATTCCGGGCTGTAAGAATTCAGAATTCTTAATGGTTCAACGCGTTTCGTTTCATTAATCAGTAAAACATCCTGAAAGAGCTGGCTATTGGTAAGCAGAATTCTGAGTTTGTCGATTTGTTTTGTCAAACTTGTTACATTTGGACAAGCTGAATTTAAATCTGCGTTTGGCAGATCACATGCACAACCGTGGTATCAGAGAAACAAAGTGGAACTTCGAGAGGAGATTGGTTCGAGCCGTGAGAAAAGAAAAGTACTGGTACGATTCAATTTCAAAATGTCGGCCGTGTTTGCGTTTTCTCGGAGCGCCGCTATAAAGTTATGCAGGAAAACACCCTTTCCTAAACTGTTCCTTCCCAGGTAAAGTGATACAATCTTTTATTCCCATAACGATTGGCAGAACCAGACACTGGGGATGTTGTCTGGTTGAAGGATACTTGCCATATCATTGGTAAGAAAGTTTCAGTTTTTGTCAACAAACCGACTCCACTCTCCCTATTTTCAGACCTAGAGGATTTGCCGGTCATGGCCGTATCCAGCACAGAGGAGGACCTGGAAGGAAAGACATACATAACGGAGCACCGGAGGAGGATGTTAGTAAACTACGGATGATAATGCGGCCGCTGGGATTTACAGTAATGGTATGATGGTCAACAGAATTAAACAGGCAGAACCTGGAGATTTTCCCGTTTTTCGGTCAAAATTTTGCGAATTTCTTGGTAGCATAAGAATTGTATTAACAACATCAATGAGATGAATTGAAATCATGTTTCAAAGACATTTCATGAGCATCAATATAAAGTTATTCCAGTCTGTAGAGTATGGCAGGACTCGACAAGGTCCCACGTCTGAAGAGGCATGTTTGAAAACTTGTGTGTGACTTGCCATGCTCTGCAGCTGGAATTTATTTAAGACATAATTTGAAAACATTGGCTTGAATTCCTCAAAGTGGTAGCCATTTCCATCTTGGACAGCTGTGGCAGAAAAAAATTAATGGAAAGGTGTGTGTGTGTGTGGGGATGGGGGGGGGGGGGGGGGAAGGGATCACAGAATTTCCTTTTTCTTAGCTATGTATTCTGGGCTCCTGGTGTATTTCTAGTGTTCTCCCCCGTCTTGGTTGCACTCAACTATTTGCACTTTTTCTGTTACAAACTGTTATGTAATATTATGTTTATTTTTCCTTATTTCATCTGCCCCACAACTCTGTCCAAATTCCCAGTCTCCTTTTCTTTTGTGCCCTTAGGGAACCCCTGCCCACTCAGCCCATTCGTGTGCAATAGCGCTGTGCAGTATTACTAAAAATAGATTTTGTTACATGAGATCTCATGAGACCCCTCGTGCAGACTCAGACAAACATTGGGATGTGATAAAGGAGAATGTATGAGCGAGTACTGCCGTAGCAATACCAAAAAGTGAAAAACTTGGTGAAATTGCGCAATTAGCGTCCAAGACGGACCGAAATGGTAACCACCAAACACTGCTGTTGGGGTGAATACAAAACAGCCGCAAGACCTGTATCCTGACAAGTGACCGAAATCCCTCAAAGAGGTTGAGCAATCAGGGAAGAAAGTATTCATTCCATTTCCGAAACAAACACAAGATATTGCGAAGTGCAAGCATTGGCTAGCTCCTTGTTCGCAGGATTTCTTTACGGAGAAAAACATAACCAGTGTAAAAAGGAAAGAAGATAGGCCTGCACGACTAAAAAAAGTAACGCCCTCTCTTGTATGAGCGGCTGCTCCCTGTAAATTTTTTTAGTGCTGTATTTTCTTCTTATTAAATGCCATTTATGATTTGGAGGATTTGCGCGATAGTAACTGAACAAAGCCACGTGCTTAAATGTCGCATTATCTCAAAGATCATGTCTGGGTTTTGTGTTCTATCTAATTGACCTCTTGCTGTTTTTTGTTTAGCGACTGTTGTTCTTGTGCCGTTTGTGGCATTTGGTTCAGGCTTCGTATGGTTCATTTCAGTGTGTCTTGCGGCAGTATAGCCTCTCTTTTTATCTTTGTAAGGATAGGATTTGAACCGTGTAATAATCATTATCTTGCAGCTTTTGTATTGCCGGGCGCGGCTATTTGCTTTTGCGGCAAGATGTTGTGTTACTTATCACGATTATTTGTCTCTTGATCCTTTCTTTAGCATTGTAGCCTCTTTAAAAGCTCTACAATGCGTTAATTTGAGGGCTGAAGGCTGCTTTAGTTACAGCTGTGTTTTTGTTATCGCTCTGCTCCGCTTTGTAACTGTGAGGTTTGTGTTTATGTTGCTTGAGCTTAGTATTTTCCTCCTGTGTTTTGATTACACCTTAGACTGATTACAGAGGCAATTCTTTTGTGCTGCTCTGGCCAGGGGCTGCTACGAGTCCTTCAGCCGTTAGTAAATTCTGTGGCATTTTAGGCAATGGTCAGGCAAGACCGCGGTTTTAATCCTAATCTTGTGCATCTCTTCAGTTGCCGATTCCTGAGATATGATAGAGATGCTCAAGTCAGATGACTTCTCGCGTTTACCGCTTAATTTCAAGCCCCTGTACTTTAACCACAATTTTAGTTGCTCAGACTGTGTATTCCTCTGGTTCTCTTTCGAATTTAGAGTCAGGAACGTCGTCTTCGTCGGTTAAATCGAAGCGAAGATCGAAGCGAACTGCTCGCCATTCACATGTTCTTCCCTATATCTCTTACAGAATTGGACTTTGTTTGTCTGAGTCTCGACGGGGTGTGAAATCTCGTGATGTCATTAGTGCACACACTATTCAGTAGACTTATGGCTAACACGAAGTTGTTCCATGCTAATGTTTTTGTTGTATTTCTAGACAGCAGCAGTCAGCTTTGGAGCTTGTACAATTCTCAACTATGAACGAACTAGACTTTCTTACATTCATGGACACAAATCATATTTTCCAAGAACTGGGTCTCCCAAACAATTCAACGTCAGGGATGTGGTATGTCTGAAGCAAAGTTTTGTGTTTTGCTTACTGTAATGTAAACTCAGGCAAGACCACAGACAGCTCATAGAGTCACTGTTTTAGCACAAAGTTACGAGAAGAACTGGTATGAGATACTTAAGTACATGGCTGTTTTACCCCTAGCAACTTTGTAGGCTTTGCTAGTGGTGGTCTCTCCTTTCGCTTCGAAAGATGAATGTTCAGCAGTCAGTCCGTGGTTGTGTTACGGGTTGGTGGCGTCTTTTGTGTGAGGCTAGAACAATCTGTATGCGTGGCCACATACAGTGCACCTATGTTCAAGAGAAGATCGAGACAGAGAGGTGTAGTAGGCAAAGTTCATTGTTGCCCATTTAACCACCTCAGCAAAGTTTCTTGTTTAATGAAACAATGCAATAGCAAAGAGTGTGGAAATAATAAATCTGTGTTGCTTCTGTAATTGCAAGGGAGTGTGTTCCAGCATTTAGCTGCTAAATAACTAAAAGAGCAAAGGCCATAAACAGTTGTTGATACTTTGCGAGGGATAGAATATGATGTTACCTGTTGAAGAATAATGTTACCTTTGATTGACCGTATTCTGGAATGAGAATAAGCGGAATAGCACCACAGTTGGATGTGCTAGCCTCTAGATCACCATGCCTCTATCTTATTTGTGCATGCTGTAAAAGCTCTATTTTATCCAGCCCTCCAATAATAATCTCCACTGTTTGAAGGCAAGATTTTGGGTAAAAGTGAAGAACAGCTCACCTCCACCGACTGTCGGTCGACTGTTGGCCGACAGACTACTGACAGACTACCAACAGCTTACCGACAGGTTACTAACAGTCGGTAACCTGAATAAAATTGACCAAAACACTAGATTACCAACAGTCGGCCTGCAGTCCGCAAAAGGTTTTTAACTTACCTTTACTCTACATACTTATCGAAACTACCCAATGAGAATTTGCCTATTGTACTAGTAAAGTATTCATATGCAAATGTTAGTTATTAATTACTATAATGTTATTTACTTTGACCAATAAACAAAAGCATAATGCAACCAATCACGCTTGTTTTAATCACACTTGTTGTTAATTTGATCCAAAGGAGAGTATAAAAGCCGCAGATTGAATCAAAGGTATCATTGCACGATTAGAAAATCAAAATGTCTCAGCGCATTCTCAAGTGTACCATTTGCGGCGGTCCGCATTCCATTTTCCATTGTACCAACAAGTGTGGTGTGTGTAGCGCCGATAACCGGCAGTGTTCCTGTCCAGAACGACCTCCTCCACAGAAGAAGAAGAAAAGGGCTGTACGGTCCTCCACTCAGTCCTCCACTCAGTCGTCCTCCGAACAGTCCTCGTCTGATAGACCAAGCTACAAGGAGCTCCGCAGGTTGTACGACAACTTGCTCAGGGAGCACGAACGTGTTGGTTTGGCGTTGCAAAACCAACAGAAGCAGCACGAGAAGGAATTGGAAGAGGCAAATAAAGATGCAGAAGAGCTGGCAAACCTTGTCCGAACGAAGTCTGAGGCGATCAAGGTCCTCCACACCAAACTGGCGCAGGCCAAGAAGACCATTGCAGACCTTAAGGCAGGGGTGGAAACACTGCGCAGCAACAACGAGCCACAGCAGCAGCAACAACCGCAGCAGCAGCAGCAATCCAGTCGCGTCAGCACCCACAGCTTGGCAGCTATCCATGACCGCTATCAAAACGTTTTGCGTACTATATCCGAAAATGGCTGCAGCATGGCCAACGCTTTTAGACTGACTGGCTGTCCGAGGAAGCACCCTCAGAGATTTTGTGGCCGTGGCAGAGTTAAAGCTGGTCGACTCCCGCGAATATGATCTCGTAATCCGCGACGTGCAAGGGTCATCTGTGAAGGAGTTGGAGTCAGCATGCAGAAAACGGCTTCGACGCCACTTACCAGCAATGGCAAACATGAGGAGAGAAGGGAAGCTGTTGCCCCTCAAGTTCGAAGAAAGATTCTACAAATAGAGTCACCACTAGACTCCTAAAACAAAACGGCTCCTTTAGGAGCCACCAAATTTGAAAAAGTTAATAACCAATAATAAAGATGAAATTGCACACTTTACGTTATCACAGCGGGGTAATGAAAGAGGGGTTGGGGCACAGTTATACTAACTCAAAAATGCAAACTGGCGGACGGGGAACGAGAGAAACGTCGCCGTGGAATTTATATTAAAGAAACTAGAAGGTGTGTGTGATTTGGATTTATTTATATGGAAAAATCCACAACAATTTCTACCGACAGTTCACCAACAACTTACCGACAGATTACCAACAGTCGGCCGACATATTACCGACAGTTGGCCGTCTGTCGGTTGACAGATCGTTACCGCTATGAAAAAAACTGTCGGCCGACAGTTGGCCAACTGTCGGCCAACTGTCGCCCGACTGTCGCCCGACTGTCGGCCGACAGTCGACCGACAGTTGGCCAACAGTCGGTGGAGGTGAGCTGTTCTTCACCTCTACCAGATTTTGTAATAATTTAGTCCATCTCTACAATACTCTAATCCACACCTCCCCAAAACAAATAGAGAAGGACAGAAATGCAGCAATGACATCAAAAATTGATTTCTGTTAGGCTGGTACATAAATAATATAAGACGGTTACTGTTTCTAAAGAAGCTTTGGTGGTGCATTTCATCATGTGTACGTGTGAATTTGCACGATACAAGTATTAAAATTATTATTATTAAATTATTGGTGCTGCATCAGTTTAGCTTTCTGGACCAGTCAATTTACGGTAAAAACCTGCATATAAGAAACTAGTGATATAAGAACCTACAGGCTGAAATTTGGCATTTAAATACCCAAAAATATAATATACCTGCCAAGTCTCACACATTATGCGTGAGTCTTACGCCTGCGGACTAAAGACAGCTATCTCACATATCAAGGACAATTTCTCACGCCTGACTCACAAATCGGGACGAGTTGTTCTAAAAAAACTTCATTTCATTTCAGATTTGTTATGTACTATTTCTTTGCCCTTTATAACAATCGCAAAGCTTTCAAATGTCTACAATCCATTCAATCGTAAGTGTTCAAAGGTCGTCAAATATCTTTGGACATTCTCGGCAACGTCCGGAAGTCTTCGTAAAATTGTCGGAAATCTTTGGAAGTGGCTCGGACATTTTCGGAAATCCCGCTCTTGACAAGGCAAAAATCTCATGCATTTGACTCAGAAAAAGTTGGCAGGTATAATATAAGAACCTGTTCAGCCAGTGGCAAAGAAATTGGTTCTTATACAAAAACAATCACTCCGATTTTGATGGTCAAAATTCTGGATTTTAATTGTGTGACAAAAAGTTATTGTGTATATATGTTTTTTTTGATTTACATTTGTTTGGAGTTTCACTAGAAATATGTTTTCCATAAAGCTACAGTTCAATATAGACGATTTATAGACGATTTCTGCCAATGGTTACACTACGACAACCTCTGAAAAATAAGAACCTATTAAGAACCTAATCAGCCTGAATTGTGAAAAACTACCCTAAAATATAAGAACCTGTTCAGCCTGACCTCGAAAATTCTAGGTTCTTATATGCGGGTTTTTGCTGTATAGCTTTCACTGTACATTTCTTTGAATGTTATTTTGATTTTCCTTATCTCAGTTAAATAAATGGTGGAATTCTTTACCTGGAGGTTCAAAGACCGCATCAGTGATTATCTTTCTGAACACAACTGTGTTCTTGTTATGGAGAATGCCAAGGATGCAAGCTTTCATGATGAAATGGTTTACTATGTCTCCAGGTTCAGGTTGGTCAAAACTTGTATAAAAATATCAAATGCATTTTTTCTTAGTATTACTTTAATTCTGTAAAGATAGTATTATCAGGGATGGAGAGGGGGTGTGTGTATGTGGAGGTTTTTTTTATCTTACTCATTGCAAAATATGTTTCTAAAAGCTAATTTTACGTTAAAGTTAATTAAAAGAAAAAGTCAAAGTTGAAACTGAACTACAGAAATAGTTTGGTGAACGCTTTATTGATTAGTAATTAAATTGGACTCAAAGTTCACACTAACCCTAGGTTAGCCTAATAGCGCTTTGAACAACTGGGGCCCGGTTTTTAAGACAGACACTTTTTACTGTTAGTATCAGGTTGCAACTGTATTGTAGAGTATGTTATGCTGAGGATAAATGAGATCATCTGAATGTTATATTTTTATTGTAGGCTCCCCAATAAGGTTATTAACAAGTGCATTTAGTCATATGGATTTCTGGCATTTGGGTATTAACATGTTTGTGCTGTGGAGTTTTGCTCCACATATAGAAGGTAACTGCGTTATTTTAAAAGAAATGTGATGTAAGTTATGTTAAATATTGATGAATAAATGGGAGATGTATGAGGAAGAAAATTAGAGTTCTCCATGGATAGGTTCAACTCCTGTTGGGAGAACTTGTTTTTTTTTTTTCCGAGTATGGCTGCATCACTGAATGAAAAAAAAAATCTATCATGCTTTATTTTAGTTTTTATTCTGACTTTGAATTCATTTTATTCTTTTATGTCGTCATTATGCGAATTTTATAACAGATGAAAAATGGTAATTTATTGTAGGGTTTTGGGCAAGAGAGGTGTAAAATATGATTTTTTGTCTTAAAATCAAAATTGCTCCAAATAAGCAATATTTTGGGACAGAGACGGGTTGTCAATGATGTGTGATACAGGGTTTGTACGGGTCCTGGAAATCCTGGAAAGTACTTGAATTTTAGTCTAGCATTTTCTAGCACTGGAAAGTCCTTGAAAAAATGGTAGG
Organism: Pavona decussata; assembly: GCF_977016875.1. Classification (NCBI taxonomy): domain Eukaryota; kingdom Metazoa; phylum Cnidaria; class Anthozoa; order Scleractinia; family Agariciidae; genus Pavona; species Pavona decussata. The sequence continues at coordinate 1,872,613 of NW_028145755.1, forward strand.
AAGTCCTGGAGAATCCTGGATAGCTGTAACCTCAAGTAATAAAGTTTTCTTGAAAGAATTGAGGAGCAGCCAGAGGGGAAGATCCAACAACTTAAAAATAGTTAATGTACATTGTGGGCCCTGGAAAAAAATCTTTCTGAATCCTGGAAATGTCCTGGAAATTTGTTTCTGAAAAAGGGTATGAACCCTGATGATACTTAAAGGGGAAGTATCACGAAAATATGATGTCATTTCAAAACCCCAAAATCTTTGTCTGACAACAGAAACAAAAAATAATTGTCTAGTTTTGTTATGAATTATCACCCCATTGCAATAAAACTGTCGCTTAGTGCCTCTGGCCAGAGACAGAGTAGGTCGGAATGGATTAAAACTTGAAAAATATTAGGCTAATGTTTTTCAAGTTTTCGTATTATTGTTTCCAAAATGTGTTAGAGCAGAGTATGAGTTGTTCCTTTCAAGAATTGACTTGATTTCTCTCCTCTCGTTGTTCTCGAATTATTTTGTAGCTATGTGAAGGTCTTATTTCACCATTTTAACAAAAGAGGTCAAAAACCCCATGATACTTCCCCCTTAAAGTTGCCTATTTCATTTTGAGTAAAATGCTAAATGAACAAGAAATAGCTTGTTCCTTTTCTAGAAAATGCAAGTGACCTAAACAAAGGAGATACTGACCCTTGAGTGATTTCTTTTGTTCATAACTAACATTGCTTCACTTGACTTGGTTCAGTCTCATAAACAGATTTGAAGTGCTTTTGATTTTAAGGCAAAAATCAAAACCCTTATGAGTAAAGGTTTAGATACACATAGGCAAGTGAAAATAAAAGATAGAAACGAACAACGTTTCGGTGTCGTCATGACGCCATCAGCAAGTTTGGAGTAATTGAAATAAAGTCAATGTCAGAAATAGTTCACCACAATTAACATGATATCTGAATATGATATTATGTTAATTTTGGTGAACTATTTCTGACATCGACTTTATTTCAATTACTGCAAACTTGATAATGGCATCATTACGACACCGAAACACTGTTCATTTTTAAAGTTTATTTTCACTTGCTTATGTATGTAAAAAACAAAGCAAGATATAAAAACGCACTTGTGCCTCCATTTCCCATAACCCTTCAGTAATAAACTATGGTTTTTCTACAAGCCATGTGGCTTAATCTGGTTATTAAGTTAATTCTCATGACTCACATTACTTGATTATTAGAGAAGTAACAAGGAGAAGTCAGACCCTGATCAGATCACTGCTAACCAGTGTCTTCTTGTTTCAGCTGTGCTGGGTAAAGAACAGTTTATAGCATTCTATCTGACTGGAGGTAATCACTCAAGACTGTTTATTGAAGAGCTAAGTGTGTAACCATCTTAGACAAAAGTGTCTGAATTTTTGCAATTTTTGCATTTCAATTTTGTTAGAGAACATCGCTCTGTATTTTTTTGGGCTGGTTTACCCTTGGTTTTTGGAGAAAAACAAGGCCAAAATATTAAGTCAGCAAAGTTCGACATAAGAAGGGTTACCCACTCAGTCCTTCAATTTACTAATCTGCTCCCTTGGGGGGGAGGGGAGATGGGTGGTGTGTGTGTGTGGTCCAATTTTTAACGCTGTTTCAGAAGAATGTGGCAATAAAACTCTCCACCCAAAGTGATGTAAATCTATTTCCTGAAAGTTTTAATTTCCAACCAATTCAGTTTAGAATGCTTACCCCTTGGCACCTTGTATAGTCAGAGAGGTTTTATAATGATTAATCATGAATAAATTCTCTATTTTTTTTCTTAGGTGTCTTTGCCTCCTTTGCCAGCGTCGCATACAGAGTTGCAACTTCTCATTTTGTGGGTGTATCTCTAGGCGCGGTAAGAAAGTTAGTCTACAGCAGAGTTCTTGTTTTTTTTTACATCTAGTGAGAAGATATTTAAATTATGCTAGATACCTCAGTCAGCCAACATTTGTCCTTGTGGTGAAATTAAGCTTGAGGATGTTTTTCAAAGTTCTTGCAACAGAAGACCACAAGGACAAACGCTGGGTCAAGGAGGCAATGCTGATCAAACTATATCCAACATTGAACAGGGATGGGGGCCTGGACCTACCACTGGTATACGGTGCTATACAGTGGTCACTTGATGGATAATCATGTGACTGACTAAGGCCCAGTTCAGACGCCAAACTTTTCATGAGCCGAACTTAATTCAAATTAAGGTCGGCCCAAATCACGAAAATCCCGGCTTTTGATTCAGACGCTGAACTTAATTAGCCAAACTTAATTTACTTGAAGCAAAACCAATTGAAATGTTAGCGTTTTTTTTTTATTTTTTACTTTTTTATTTGAAATACGTTGTAATAATTTATGCATTAGGTTCTGAAAAGTTTGACGTCTGAATCAAGGGCGTTCCAAAGCCGAAATTCCCGGCTGAGCCAGGCGGGAAGAATGGCTGAGCCATTCCAAATTGAAACAGCCGTTCTTAACTGATTCAGACGCCGAACTTTTTAAATACTTAATTCGAGGTATTAGGTTCGGCTCATGAAAAGTTCGGGGTCTGAACCGGGCCTAACAAGATCAAACGACTGAAGAAGACATTGAGATAACATTGAAATATTTTGTTCCTAAAGCCACTTGCTCTGAGTCAGTATTTTTTTTTATCCTTATGATTTAAAATATTTGTGTGTCCTTTTTTTGTTTAGTCTGGTGCACTCTTGGCTGTTCTGTCACTTGTGTGTATCCATCATCCAGATACAAGACTTGCTTTAGTGTTTTTACCTTTTTTAACATTCTCAGCGGGAACGGTAAGTGATAATTATTATGATTATTATTGTTATTACATGTTAGAATTGTCAAAATGCAGCAAAATGCAGCAAAATGCAGCAAAGATCACCAAATTTCTGAAGCTAAATGCCAGATGAGTTTCCAAGTTACATGTTCACTGTTGGACACTGGTGTTGTAAAAAAAATACAGTGGAACCCCGTTAATACGACCACCTTTGGGTCGTGGAAAAGTGCTCGCTATAACGGGCTAGTCGGATTAACAAGGTTGTAAAAGTAAGGAAATGACTGGAGTTTTAATTCGTTCGGGGTACAAAAATGTGGACGTAATTACGAGGTGATCCTAAGGCAGGGTTCCACTGTACTTAAAATTACCACAAATACGTGGCTTGATTCCACCATGTATTTGCTGTACTACTTTAGTTGAGCTCGTTCATTTGAGAATCAGGTTTCAACTTTGATTCTGTTTCAGTTTCTTCAGAATGAGGGCGTTAATATATAATTTTCTGTTATTATCCAACGTGAGCAATGATGTAAAAATCTTGTTCAGGGTCGCCAAGGGCAGGGAAATGTCAGAGAAAAACAGATTTTTTTCAAGATCAGGAAAAAGTCAGAGAATTTTGTATCAAGTCAGGGAAATACTAAATTCTACCTCAAAGTCTGTGAAAAATCTAGGAGTTTTATTTTAGGGTGACCACTGGGTTTGGTAAAGGGTTTCCTTGTTGGCAAAGGTAATGTAGTTTCAAAAGACATCTACGAAAGAATTGATTTCTGTTGCTTCATTGTTGGCTTTGTTTGCAAAGAATTTTTTTTTGCTGTGGTCAAGTGAAACCTGGCTGTTGATCTGTGAAAAGTCAGGGAAATGTTATTATGTTCAGTTGATTAAGTATTACTCTTTTAGGCTTTGAATGTGATTTTGCATTGTATTTTTAGACCTTGTATTGTAGTTCTAATATTCTAGTAATATATTTTTATAGGCATTTTAAATGTAATAGTTCATGAAAATTCTTGATGTAAATTATTTTTTAAGATACAGGGCCCCTATGGAGACCAGCCTAAGAGCTGAATGGGCTACCCTGTGTAAATAAAGCTTTACTTACTTAAGTACCAACCCTGTAATGTTGGTTTCTGTTTCCAGGGCCTTATAGCCATAGTTGGATTTGATTTGGCCGGGTTAATCTTTCGTTGGCATTTTTTTGACCACGCCGCTCATCTTGGAGGTGTTTTGTTTGGAGCGTAAGTATAGAACAAGTGTTCAGTTAGTAGAAATAAGGCACCCATCACCCCCTCCCCCAACACACCGTGAACGTTTATGATTGAAGGGAACCACATTGTGTTAAACTCCAACTTCTAAAAGAACTAGGAGTGTTTGACCCCCTGTCCCCCTCGAAAGGGTTTGTCAACCCTTTCTCTTAACCCTTCCCCCCCCTTCCCCCCAGTATCTATTGCCTTCACTATAGTAATTTTTGCCGGGATAGGTTTTCATGTCGTCGTTTTCACGTACGGACCGCGAAAATGACGGGATATGTCAAGATGAAAAATGCAGAATAGTAAATGAACCTAAGCTTCGTCGATGAAGATTTGCTTTTGGTGTTTGCTTATATTTGTGGAATTTTGGTGATAAAAGTAGGTGTGTATTCTTGTAATGGAAGTTTTTGCGAAAAATGTACCCGCGAAAATGCAACCGGGTGACATGATTTTATTGTGACATTATAGTGACCTTAAGTAAGTTATGTGTCATCAAACATCAGGGAAACGTTGTAACTAAAAGGGAGAGGCGATTCAGTCGACTTCTAAGCGCGTTGAGCCTTTAAAATGAATGTAATAATAGGGTTTCTTTTTTATTTGCATGCCAAACTAACGACCCAGCTTGTAAACTACAAGTGTCAAGATTTTATTGAATTGACCCCATGATTAAGCTGGTTTTTCTGGATATAACTTCAACAGGTGGTACCTGAAATTTGGCCATCATTATCTGTGGGAAAAGCGAGGCTGGCTTGTCAATCAGTGGCATAAACTACGAACTGGCTCTAAAAGAACTTGATCACCCTAATTGTTCTCTATAGACCTCTACGAACGGTTTAATCAAAGTGCAATTATTTGCCGTCAAGTAAAGCTATTTTTCTGGTCAAGTCAAGAAGACAAGATGAAGAGCTACGACTGTTGAGCACGTGTCGCGCACGTGACATTTCCCGCGCCCTGCACCGGTTGCTTGTTTTCCCGCGCTTGGCACTGGTTACATATCCGGATTTTGGCGGCTGCCTGTTTCACGTTTTCCCGCGCTTGTCACGAGCTGCTCCTTTTTCTTTGCTTGACACGTGTGATTTACTTCAAGTTCCGATTGCCTCGTGACACCATTTGTCTTCAAAAATTTGCATTGGGTCTTTCAAGAAAGGACACCACAGAAGACAATTAACATCCTTCGCTTGTACAAAGATTGTTACCCCAGTTATGAGTAATTGCCGAGACAACGTTTTTACCTTAAGACGGCCTCCATTTTTTTCTCTTTACAAAAGAACATACTATTAGCCGTTTTCTCGGAAAATTTCTCATGTTAAACAATAAATAGAAAATATTATCAACTGAATTTGTGTGATGAACCGGCCTTTTGGCGCAATTTGTGAATGATTTCGGGAGATGTCAGTCTTGCATGGTTCAACATTGGCACCGGCTCCATCTCGATAAATGCGTACCTAGTTTATACGGTCAAAACATTAGCCTGACCAGTGTTTGGTGTACTTGTGTCACTCTTTTAATCCGGAATTACGGATAATAATAATAATAATAATAACAATAATAATAATAATAATAATAATAATAATAATAATAATAATAATAATAATAATAATAATAATACGAGAGAGTGAACAGTAATAAGTAATAAATCGATATTGAGATGCCGAAGCCAGGGGCTTATATGGCACAAGTCATACAGGAGATTGATCAAGATGGTGCAATTACTTTACGTTACAATTGGCTCCATTAAGACAAAGCTCTGCGTTATTTCCGATTGCCGTGCGAACGTTTAAACTGGGATTGTAGAGCTTCTTGTTAACAGTGAGTCTTTTTTCATTGTTATGGATCCTTGTCAAACTTGCCGAATGCAAAATAAACATCATCAAACGTACGGGTTCTGGAAAACAGACACATTTTTTGCGCCGTTTTTGGTGAAGTTTTACCAAAATAATTATGAGAAAGCTGTTCTTTTTGCAAAAACGTTTCTTAAAACGACATCCGCAATATTCGCTTTGGGTTTAAAAAAATATCAAAAAGGCTAGCAAATTATTAAATTTGTTTAAAAGAAAAAAACGAACGTTATCGTTTTAACTAAGCCATCTTTAGGGTTTATTTATTTATTTTTTAAAAGATTTAGATCGCTCGTGAAGCGAATCCGGATGCTGCTTTTTCCATTAACAATAACTAAACTTTTAGCGGTATATGAAAAAAATAAAAACAACAAACAAAAAAACAACATGTTTCCACACATTCACAGTTATACCAGTGAAACGCTAGGAGAACGTGAAACTTGGGGTCGTGTTTCCATCAATCCTGGCCGATAGAAACGAGAAAAAAATTATAATTCCTTCACGAAATAGGGCTTACAACGGTTTTGTTTCCATTTTAGACCGCCGACCGGTTAGCTTAGTTGATTGAGCTCAGTTGATTGAGCGGGAGGTCGTGGGTTCAAACCCCGGCCGGACCAACACTCAGGGTCTTTAAATAACTGAGGAGAAAGTGCTGCCTTTGTAATGAAATCTGCAAATGGCTAGACTTTCTAGTCTTCTCGGATAAGGACGATAAACCGTAGGCCCCGTCTCACAACACTTCAATGTTCATAACTCTGTGGGACGTTAAAGAACCCAGACACTAATCGCAAAGAGTAGGGCATGGAGTTCCCGGTGTGCTGGTCTGGTCTTTTTACTGTTTCACGAGGTCGCTAATGGACATATGCTGATGTACACCGCATTTGAATATATATGAATAGAAAATGCGGTATATAAATGCATTACCATTACCATTGAGTTACATGGTGAATGGTTTGTAAAAGTCGTTAATTCCATTACCATTTTCCCAATCAAAGGCATTTGACCACTGCATGCAATGGTTGTGGAATCCGAAAGGTTATAAATGCTGCAGTTATCATCTTATATTCTCTGAACTTCGTATTGATCTTTGTCGGAAAATGAACTACTTTTTCGAATGTACAATCCTTCTTATTAACGCGTATGGTAATGATGTATAAAAGTGCTCTTGAATTTCAAGGACCGGTTATTTAAACGTGTGGAAGGAACGGAAAACTGAAAACTCTGCAGGTGAAAGTTTAAGTTTCAATTACGAAGTAATAACGAAGGTTTGTTTGACACAAATCACTTCAACAATGCAACGGAACTTGAACGACGGTAACAAGGTACTATTCAACCCATGACGTTTTATTTTATTCGCTGGAAGAAAAACGAAAGATTGTCGCATCTGCATCTGAAATTAAAGTGGGCACAAAACAGGTTCCCTCGTAGCATGGCGTTTCTCGCGTTAATTCAGTATCCACTGTTTTCCTCAACTCAACTCAACTCCTGGTTTTTGTTCAAAAGGACCGCCAACTGGTGAAAAACCAACACAACGTTTAGAGAACGCAACGTTTTTTAATTCTGGCGTTGTGTGTTGATAGCCACTTGGTTCTTGTCCGGTGTTGTAGCGTCGTGATGAGAAAATGCGATTCGCTTTAGAAAATCGAGTTTGGCGATGATAAAAGGCGCACAAGAGATATAGACAGGAAGGAAAAAGTTGGCAAAAGGGAAAAACTTGACTGTTACGCAAAAAGCAAAAAAAAACTGTTATCTTCACAACGTTTCACAAAGCTACCATCGAGGTACGTTGTCTTTGTTGCGAAAACTATCTATCGTTACTAAACTGTGCGATAAGGGTTAGTACCGAGTATAAGTGATGGCGGTCGATATTGCGTCTTTGACAGGTGCCACAGTTATCGGAATAATTCTTATCGCTGTTGTAGGAAACGGAATGACGTTGTTCGTTATCACGCGTTACGACCCCTTACGCGATGTGACAGGCATGTTTCTAGCGAATCTTGCTGTTGCAGATCTTCTTCAATCGATTTTCGGAATGCCTTTGATAGCGACTTCGGCATTCCGTGAAGAGTGGATCTTTGGAGACACTTTGTGCATCATAAGTGGAATGAGTAACTCGCTGTTCTGTATCACATCTGTATTGACGCTGACTGCTATCTCAGTTGATCGATATGTGGCGATAGTCCATCCCTTTGAGTACCAAAGATGGCTCACTATCAGACGAGCGAGGCTGGTATTGGTTTACATATGGCTACAAGCGTTATTCGCAGCGATTCTACCTGTGTTTGGCTGGTCAAGGTATGTCCTCCAATTTTAAATTTTAAAATAAAAAAAATTTTAACGGAATTTTTAAAGCAAGAAAGCAGGGATGGCGCAGTGCTGAGAGCACTGGCCTCCCACCAATGTGGCCCGGGTTCGATTCCTGCACTCGACGTCATTTGTATGTTGAGTTTGTTGTTGGTTCTCGTCTTTGCTCCGAGAGGTTTTTCTCCGGGTACTTCGGTTTTCCCCTCTCCTCAAAAATCAACGTTTCCATATTCCTATTCGATTGGGAATCTGAGGGCCGCAGGTTTGTCATCCTCGTTAAACAAAGTTTATTTATTTATTTACCAGCTATTGTTGGTTTTATTAAAATGCTAGTTGACCTTTTTCACCATTTTTAACGACAAATTTGCCCCTTCGAATCGAAAGGAATTAGTTCTCCAGTGTTACGAAATTTTCAGCTGACATTTTACCAAAGAAAACTGCAGATTTTCTCACGACGTAACCCGAATTTCTGAGGCGATTTCGCCATCCGAGCAGATATCCCCTGAAATAAACCGTTGGGTGTCTGATACTCGACAACTACAAATCTGGCCTGTATGATAAACGAGGAAAGAGGAGGGAGGGACTGGGAAATTGAGTCCTATAGCGAATCCCCCACCCCACCCCGCCCCCACTACTTCCCCTTTCGGGTTGATGCGCCATATAACAATTGCAGAGTTACGTCACGAAGAATACAAAAGAACAAAATCAACAGACTTGGTAGAGAAATATGTTCTTTTGAGTTGGCGTTGTAGAGCCACCCTAAACGTCTACCACGCATGCGTAGGCGATTGGAAGGGCGAAAAATGACGCGAGGTCTATTTTTGATTCACGATTTGATTAAACAGACGCAAGGTGAAGTGTAAGGCAAACAAACTCGTAATTATTCAGTCACCAGTCAATTTTTAATTCAAGAAATGAAAGTTTCGTTTTATCAACAGTGTTGATAACGTAATTTGGACACCGTACAGAGATTCGAGTGTTGATGTTTCGAGCGATAGTCCTTCGTTAGAGTAAAAAATTAAAAACCAAACATTTGTTTCTACTCCTCTACCACAGTTGCTTTACAAACTAACCCTCTTATCTGTGATTCAAGAGGTCTGTAATTCTTTTTCATTCCAGATACGTCTACTTGCCGTTTGAGTTCATTTGTACCGTCCAGTGGGAGTATGACAAAGCCTACACGATTTTTGTGTGGTGCACATGTTTCGTCGGACCTGTTTTCGTTACAGTGGCTTGTTACTCACGTGTCATGAGAGTCGCTTCTCACCAAGCGCGCGTAAAACCGCCCACCATGATTGGCACATTCAGCGATAAATCGAGACAGGTCCCGGGTTCAGGCGAGGCGGCGATGGCTGATGGGAAAAATCCAAAAGATGGGAAAGAAAACCTCGCTTTCCAGAACAACGGCGAGATGATGGAATCAAGTATACCTGAGATAACTGTCACGAAATGCACAGAAGCTGATAAATCAGACTGTACTAGTCCTTCAATCAATGCCGTCGATCAGACAAAAGATACAGATCCTCGCGGGATCCTTAGGGGAAAGTCCAAAGCTGCTGTGAGTCTTAGTCCCTCGGGTATGTTCGGGATGTTTCGAAGAAATAATGCGGTTGGCCCGTCATTTCCTGACACATCAATTACAGAAAAAGGTGAAGAATCCTGCAAGAACTGTTCGAGTTCTGAGGCTTCTCCCTCGGCTACGAACGGGATGCCCCTCGCTGGAAGATCCGCATCTGTCGTGATTCTCCCTCCAGACCTGAAAGACTCGGAGACAGCGGTAAAATGTGTGAAGTCACGTGAGCATTCCGCAGAAGGAGGTGTTGGTTTCTCGGGTAAAATCGGGAAGTCCCGTGTAAGTCCCGCGGTGGCCGAAGCAAACTACCAAGGAAAGGAATTGAGCAGTTCCAGTATATTGTCAGGCTACTTAGCTCGAGTGCGTGAGCGTATAGCCGAGCGGAGGATAAGGGACAGTCAACACAGAAGGTAAAACGATAGACCTAGGGGAGTCTCCCTTAACTAGCGGGTAAAAACGGAGTCTGTACCGAGTCTGTACCCACCGGGGAGGAACATAAGGAAAAAGATGGAGGCTGTACATTTTATCACAATTCCTTGCGAACCTAACTCAAGCCGATAGGTACATAGAAAACCATATGTTTTGCCCGAATGCGTCCCTGTACTAACAACATCGTGTGTGCTAGGTTTGAGATTTTAGGAATTTTTCTGTTTTTATAAGCGTTTTTAGGGTTTTCGTGCGCTAAGAATTATGGGTAAATTTACCATTTGCCATCTTTTGTGGTGTGGTGGAGAGTGGTTCTCCCCAGAGCATTCAGATTCCTTTCTGAAGACAGACGAATCTCTTAACGAAATTCTTTTTTCTGTTTCCTTAGGAAAGAGATGAAAGTGGCCCTTATTCTCCTCGTCGTTAATGGCACATTTCTTCTCTGCTGGTTTCCTCATTTCGTAGGTGCCCTGTGTTTGACTTTCGCCGGAGACTCGTGCCCATTCCCCGACAGTTTCTTCATAGTTACAACAACCCTGGCCATGCTGAACAGCGGCTGCAACCCATTTATTTACACTCTGACATACCGGAAGTTCAGAAAAGCGATTTTTCGAGTTCTGCCTTGTTTTCGTCGAACTGAGTCTCGAATATGAACGCGTATTTAGACGGGACAACTAACTGACAGGAAAAATATACTGGACTAATATTAAGGGAACTTGACTTTCTATTCGAAAAATAATAAGGAATAACAGATACCACAGAGCGACCGAATTTAAAACGTTAGGAGTCGTTCTGATAGCACAAAAATTGTATCATTTTTCCTCCCACTTTCACTGTTTTTCTCAGTGAGTGAATTGGCCCAAATCTGAATACTTATGTGTCCTCTTCATTTACACAAGCAACATATTTCCGCTACACGAAATTAAAGTAATGGGATTCGTTTCTTTCGCTAAACTTTCTGGGAGTTTGACTTCTTGGGGTTGTACTTTCACCCGACAACTTCTTGCCCCCCTTCCCCCCCCCCCCCCCAGGCAGCATAACTGTATTTGTAAACACTTGCTCAACTTTGTAAAAGCAGATAAGTAACCACAATAAACGTTTATGTTAATTTTTCATTGTACGTTTCCTTGTTTTATCTGTCAACCCGTTGAAAGGTTTCCTTCCTGTCGTGTTTAATTCCTATCTAAATCTATTTTTAAAGTGTTCTGCGGCTGAGATGGCAATTTTTTTCGGTATTATGAAAAAAACTGGTCGGAACAACTGTTATAAGCTACTAACAACCTAAGAGTACAGACTTTCTTTAACTACACGGAGAAGAAATATCGAGAACAGATCTGCAGAAAGGGTAGCAACAATGGAAAATATGAAAGGTAAATTCACGTTCTTCATGAAGATAATTACTTCAGGTAAATTATTCTGGTGTATTATCCTGCATAATAAACAAACACGGGAAAGTAAACCATTTTTTTTATATAAAAGACCGTTTGCCCAGTAATTCCTTAAGGCTGTTGAATGTTCAGTTTTTGTTACCAAGTGTTGTTGTCAGTGACTGTTTTCGCAAGCTAGACTAGTGAATTAAGTTTTATCACAAGGTACTCACTCGATAAAGTTTGATGATACTGTTACCAAAAGCAACTAAATGTATTTTCAAGGATTTGAAAGGTAAAATAATAAATTAAACGGAAACAGCTGCTATCGGCTTTCAATAACACTTTTTAATTTCTTAGGGAAATAACCACATCAATGAGGAAACTTCACTGTACGAGGCCCAGTTATCACGCATTCTAGAAGAAACAAGTATTTATGTGTACAATACAAACGCTCGGTGATCTCTGTTTCTCTCAGCCCAGATCTATGTAGTAAATCATCTGAATACATCCGTGGAATACATTTGAACTGATATGAACACTATTTGTGTGAAACAGCCATCAAGCGCAACAGTCACTGCTTGATTTCGTTGCGTGCGGATGGATGGATAAACAAATGTTTTGGGCTGCTTTATGTCTTCCTTCACTTAAATAGCTCGCGTAAAACGACTGGATTTATGAACCTGAGGAAAACCCATCGGCATGGTGGTGACTTAGTTCGTGCATGCAGATCGTGCCTGCCACAAGACATTTCTTTAAATAACAGAGTCAGATGCGAACTGTGGAATAATTAACCGTATCACACACCATGCTGGGTGATATTTCTACATTAACAGGCATTATAATGGTCGGTATCGTTTTTATCGGTTCGGTTGGAAACTCTCTAACGTTGTTCGTTATAATACGTTATCGCCCGTTACACGACGTGACGGGAATGTTTCTAGCAAATCTCGCGGTTGCAGACCTTCTGCAATCCACTTTTGGAATGCCATTGATAGCCGCATCAGCTTTTGAAAAGGAGTGGATATTTGGAGACACCTTGTGCATCATAAGTGGGGTGACTAACTCTTTGTTTTGTATTACCTCGATGTTGACTCTTGCAGCTGTCAGTTTGGATCGATGTATAGAGATTGTGTATCCATTAAACCATCAAACGCTACTCACTATCCACAGAGCTAGAATGGTTTTGATCTACATCTGGGCGCATGCGCTCTTAGTAGCTTTATTGCCAGCGTTTGGATGGTCGAGGTAAATATTCGCTTCTTTTCCTTATTACTGCCCTTAAAAATAAACAAACTACATACAGAAGAGGAATATTTGCTTTTATCAACAAAATTGTTACGGCAATTATATATTATATGATGAATGTATATGGGGAATTATTATTCAGTACACTGTAACAATGCCCAAATATGGTCATAATGCAATGAACATTCGTCGCCCGTAGTAAACAGATATCCTGCGATATACGTAATTTCGTGTGTCGGGGAGAAAAATGGCGAAATAAAGATCGCCGCCAGCTTTCTGCAATAACTCGGATGTGCTTTGTTATCAATGTGTTGAACAAAACACAGTTATCCTGCTCAATCTTGCCGAATATCCCCTGATTTTTAGCTTAGTATTAGGCGATATTCCGCGTGAGTTCTTAGGATAATTGTTAAATGACGAGTCCTAATATTAGCTTTTTGTTCCATAAGGTCTAACCTTACACCTGTTAATGCACGACAATTTGTCTAAAATATGACTAAATGAAACATCCTTTGGTAAACTGAAATAATCAGCTATTTAAAATTTCTGATCAGAATAGGAAGAGAAAAGCAAGGAACTAGGCTAGAACATTAAAAAAAAAGAAGAAAAGAAGAAAAAACAGTCAACATGAACTTGCAAGTTACAACTTTTAAAGTACTTTAAAAGATCATTTCCCATTGTAATTTTCAGTCTGTTATCAAAAGTAACCGAAACTGGACACTTGTTTTTACAAGTTTGTAACGTAACCTCTGTCCCATTTGTTCATAGGTACGTGTATTTATCGTACGAGTTTATCTGCACTGTCCAGTGGGAATATAACAAAGCCTACACGATTTTTCTCAGCGTCACCAGTTTTTTCCTGCCACTTATTGTCACAGTTCTGTCTTACTCAAGCGTTATGAAAGTAGCTTGTTACCAGGCCCGTGAGACACACCCGGTCACAGTCGGCGAAATCAAGGATAAACTTGACCACGTGACAACTGATGATGGTGCCAAGGAAAAGGCTTTGGTCCCGGATGTTTGTAATTTAAGAATGAGAGTTGGTAGTGGTCAGGAACATTTGTCTGCAGGAGTGAAACAAGGACTGGAATCTTATCAAAAAACGTCAAAAGACAGTGGTATTGCGGTGGGTAAACCCGAGACGAACACAAAGATAGACTTCCATAAAAATAGACAAGAAGAAGAGGAAGAAGAAGAGAAGTTTGACTTCTCCAATAAGGAGATGACAGTCATCAAAACCTTTGCAGAAAATAGAGCACTTAGAACTTGGACTATTGACAGGGACAAAAAGGGCAGGACACTTAGAAGGTTTCGACGTGGAGTCAACGACACAAAACTTGAAAGAGAAACCGTACGCGTTCAAGAAAATTCCACTAATCACGTTGAACAAATCAAGATAACAGCGCAGAAACCTGTTTTTTCAGTCTTCAAGAGACGAAAGAGGTCTATTGATCCTGAATATCCCCTTAGAATATGGCGCAAAGATACTAACGACAGAACCCTCAAGAAACCAGAAGTACCCGGTAAAAATCCCGAGTTATCCGGGGCAAATGCTGACTTATCCCACCGGAAATCCGAGTTTCCTATTAATTCCAGGTTTTGCTACACAAATCCCAAATTTTCCCGTAGGGATCCCGAGTTATCTTGTGTAAATGCTGAATCATTCCACGAGAATCCCAAACTGTACCGTCTGAAACGTGCGTGGACATGCGTTCATATGTTTGACTCTGAGCTGGCCATCATCCCAGAGGAGGGTGAAACAGGGGACACACAACAGGGACTGGGACTAGTCTCTTTACACACGAGAACACATGGTCACTTAGCGCGCATGCGTGAATGGATGGCTGTGAGGTTAATGAACAAAGAGAAAACTGATGTTGTTTTACATAGAAAGTAAGTTTTCCTTATGAAGCAATAAATCTTGTAATGGGGTTTTGATCACTAGGATCTGCTCCTAGTTGTCCCTGCCATGTTCCCATACTTTCATGCAATCAATGCAAGAAAAACTTGGCAGCTTGAACAGATTTTCTACAATGAAACCAAGTTAGCCTGAAGGACGGAAAACCCAAGCCTAATATAAGATTATTTATTTTAAGTGAGGAAGCCTGACTTGTCATAAGCCTCGTGGTTTCTTTCAGGTTTTCTCGCCATTTATTTTCTTACATCAATTTTCTCCATTTTTTTCCATCTGTAAATGTTGTATATGGCAAAATAAATATTGTATTGTATAAGACACCAAAAGGGCGCAGCTTCCTCCGTAATTTGGAAAAGGACCAAAATGCAGAAAAATAGCGAAACCCTCAAGGCGTTAGAACTGAGTTGAGCTGTTTTTCTGTGGCCATTCAGAAGAAAGTAACTGTACTGCTAGCCATTAGTTTTTCTGTCGTGAAATTCGGTTTCTGCGGTATCACATGCATCGCATTCATACAGAATTCATGTTTGTAAATTCTTATTCTTAAATCGATATGCAAATTTGAAGGCGCTCAAAACCGGAAATGGCCAGAGCTTTCTTGCTTTGAACCTCATTGTAAAAGCGAGGCTTCGTGCATAATTTCTGTTATGAAAGTTAGTTATCATTCATATGCAGATAAAACCAATTTTCATATGAAAAGCTTTGCACTTAGCCTCGCTTTCATAATGAGGTTCACGGCAACTCGGAAGTGGCCTATTGCTAATATTTACGCAGGTTATCTTTTTATTTTCCAGAAAAGAAATGAAAGTTGTTTTGACGCTTGCTGTTGTCAATGGTACATTTGTGCTTTGCTGGCTGCCTCACTTCATTGGAATTATGTGCTTAACGTTCACAAATGGCTCTTGCCCATTCTCCGACAGTTTCTTCATCATCACCACAACGTTGGCCATGCTGAACAGCGGCTGCAACCCATTTATCTACACTCTGACCTACCGGAAGTTCAGGAAAGCGTTTAAATTAGTGTTTCCATGGTTTCGATCCAATCGTACAAGAAATGAAAACCTTAAAAATTAGCTACAGAAACCAGAGTAATGAATAGTCATATGATTGTATCATATGATTGATCTGTTCAATCGTTGTATAGCTTTACAATGTTTTTTTGCGTGCTTACTGACACTGTATGTTTGTAATTAATTCTACACTGTGCACTGTTGTTATTGCAGTAAATCATAGATGTATATATACACTCTTCTACGCCCTTTCTTTCAAGTCAAATTTTAGGGATGGTTAACTTCGCTAGTTGCGTTTTGTTAATTAAAATAAAAATTCAATAAAAATTACCTTAAACGATTGTTTCAGTGATAATACTATTAGGAATTCAGACGCCGCTTCCATCCCTAATCCTTTTAAAATTAAACCAGATTATTGGGCTCTCCAAAGTCAACAAAAGTTTTGTTGTAAAAGCTTTTAATGTTGGTACAGTACGCGGTAAAGTACCATCATGTCTGTACAAGTATGTCTAAGGCAACGTGGACCCAGTTTCTTGAAAAGTTTGAACCAGCGAACGATATTGTTGTTTGGGAGGCTCGTTTTCTTTAATTAATTTTTAGTCACATTGACTTTCTTGTAAGCTATTATCGGTGAAAATCACGCTGAACGACGTTTTGTGAAGACACTAATTAACACATCGTTAATTACAGAGTGTGGGCTTGGCGTTAAAAAATATTAAATAACAATCCGTTGAGCTTGTTACAATAAATCAGACGTTTTGTAGCGTCAAGAAACTCAAGATGTTCATCACGGTGGTTTATGGAGGTCAGTGCAATTATTTTTCTCACTATTCCCTTCAAAGATTGTCTAAATGTTAAATATTATTCTGCTCAAATTGTATTGGCAAACAAACTGTACCAGAGCAGAGTATTACTCTGTTTGAACATAGTTCATTTGAGTCAGCGTTGAGTGAACTCTTTTACCGTCCGAACCACTTTAGCTTTCCAGTTTGGACAAGTTGAATTCTGAGAGTGAAATTTTGTTTTTCAGTTTGTTTTTAGCCTTAAATAAAGGTTAATTAATCTGCCATATCATTATGAAATTCGATGATTAAAATGGCACAAAAATTGAGGTACCGATGATGAATCATTTATCTGTGGGTTACTTTTATCCTCAACAAACAACATAGTTTCATAACGGACCGAGACTAGTAAGAAATACTGAGGAAAGAATGGCAAAAATCAACCCTGACAGTCCAGTTATTTTTTAAAGATTGTACATTTGGAAAACAGGAAAAGATTACTGATTAATTTTGAATCCTTTTAACTAACAGATCACATAAAATTATAAGGAGTCGTTTGTTTATCTTGTAGAACGAAAAGAAGCGCTGTTTAACACAGACTGCAGACTCAAGCTCTTGTTAAACAGTATCAGAGAAATGTGTCACTGTGAGCTAAAAGGTAAGACGAATACTCAGGCAATTACATGTGATCTATCGCAATAAACTTTATTAAAATGCTAAACTATTCAGATCTGTAAGCCAACACGTACCACTGGATTTAAACGAGGAAAAATAAAATATACAGTCAACTCCAAGCACACATGTAACCAGGGCATAGCGCGGGAAAACATGCAACTGTGGTTGCTGGAACAACATGAAACCGGTTCTAACTGGTTTCTCTGTATGTGATTTTGTTTTAGCTCAGGTGGATCTCTGTGAAGTCAGTGGTCAGCCTAAGAATCTACCTCAGAAACCTCCGGAATCTTACGCGACAAACTATTTAAAACCCAGGGGAAAATACGTGTTGGTTCAGATGGAAAGTAAGTTTACTTAGGATTGCAAGTGGATTGACTTTGTCTAAGGAAACGTTTCTGTTTAATTTGTGATCAAGAATCATACAAAATCTTGAAGATGTCTAATCAACATGCTAAACTAACATTGTCACGTTCGATGTCTGTTGTAGAGGAAAATGGTAAACTTTCCTACAAACCACTGTTGACCGACAAGAACATTATCACGGAGGATTTTCTAGGTAATATTTTGTATCTGTTCTGTATTTATTTCGTTTTCGTTTGTTACTAGTCTTGTTGAACCGGTTGGGTTAAACAGGGGGACTGGAACCAAGTAAAGGATCGTAAAGCCTTTCCTGATCACAAAAACAGGATAAGGAATGGCTTACGTCACAGCTATGTTACCATGGCGCCAGAGAAATCTTTCCTTTTTTCGATTTTACCAATTCGAGTCCATTGATGGGGTGAAAATGAAGAAAACCACTGGGATTAGAGGAGAGATATTGGAAAATGAAAATTAATTGGTTCAAAGGAAGTTATCGTTAGATGGTTACCAAGGGTGCTTACCATTTACATGGAAAACCCGAAAATTCCAGTCGGAAAATCAAATGGTACACATCATTCCATTTGGAGTACTTCTAAAATTATGGGCTTCTGGTGAAAGTGATGCATTTTTATTGCTCTTTTTGGGATTTAAAGCTGATGTTCATACATTTTGCATGTTATCCATCTCCCGTTAAGACAAGCTAAATCATTTCGTATTTGTGCCCAGAAATTTCCAACCGGGTGGTTTGCGCAAATGGTAAGCACCTCAAGCGTCCACTACTCCCCACCCGTACACTCTCTATGTCCCACTTTCTTGAGGACGTGGAAATTGACACTGCAAGAAGCTAACGAGAATTTTACCAACGCGAAATGTTGAAGTTTGCCTTCATTTCATGGGACGTTAATTTCTTACAATAAACTGGTTATGTAGCTTTGTTTCAGAAAGGACTAACTAGTAAAATCATTCAACGTTTTTCATTTTAAACAATTTCAACTTCTTTTTGATCCTCAGCGAGCCTAGAAAAAGAACTGGCGGGAAGAAACGCACCACGGTCTCCCGGAGAAAGACATAGAACGAAGAGAAATTCGCTAAAACCCGGTCGAATTGATACACCTGGACGAATCAAGAGGGCATTATCAGTGAATAAAAATTCTTAAGCTGCATTAAGTTTAGCCTTAAAGAATAAATATCAAGATGAAAACTCGTTCTCTGCTTGCCAACAAAAACTAAGATGATTTGTAAATACACTGGTAGACGAAAATTAAAGATTTGTCTTGTTAAACTTTTATTTTTTTTACAGGGTAATTAATATAATTTTTCCAAAATAATATGATTTATAAAGAAGTTAATATATCAATCCCTAATTCTTCCCCCAAATGTATTATTTTGTTTACAAAATCCTCTAACAGTAAAATACACTTTATAAATGCTTTTAAAGTTTTTAACCTGTATTAGCTTAAATAAATTTTTCCTCAACATGTTTTTTATAATTCGAGGGTAACATCAAGGAAATCAAACGAACTGCCCGTCCTGGACTCCGCGCCTGGCAGATCGATGAAGGACAGAAACTTAGCTGGGTTCGTCTGTTAGGAAGCTATTCTCGAATCTAGATTTAATTGTCGATTAACGTAATGCTGAAGTAACTATTTAAATTAATTGCACGCGGACCGCTCTTAAATGTCGCGTTGTACCTAAATGTTGCAATTACCACTGTTACGTTGCACACAAGCGATTTCAAAACTGGTGAAGAACGATCGTTGTTAAAAATTATGGAGACTAGAAATCGTCAAAATAATAAATATAAGTAGTTGTTTCTTAGGTAGAAATAGTCAAATGAAGTTGTCACAGCCTGGTTCTCAGTTGTCCTGGGCGCGCCAGCTGAGCTCACTCGTAAAGGCCTGGCTGGGAGGCAGAAGTTAACTTTGCAGCTTAACTGCTGACAAACGTGAAAAATATGAAGTGTCCGTTTAAAGATAAGGTTTTTACTTTGAGCTGCGAAAGGAAAAACCCTATAATTAACGGAATTTTTTACGTTCGACCATAGTTGACTCCACAGCAATATTTGTAGCTGTGGAACTCGTCATCTTCCCCTGCTGACCGCAGTTTTTCAAAACAGATGCGTTTTTGTTGTATTGAAGAACTTGTCAGACATGTGACATGAATTTCCTTTAAACAGACCAAAAGTGAACTGATACTTGATCTGGTTCATCCATCGTCTGCAGAAAGAAACATTTAGACAATTATTAGGAGGAAAGTAAAGTTTGTTTTAGATGGGATGTTAAATATCAAATACAATTCGCCAACGTTGTTGGATCTAACAGATTACAGCTTCTTATCAAGTTTAACCAATGTTCATCATACTAAACGGCCCATTTCAACAAATGAACAAATTATAAAATTTTGTGAGGGCTACTGACCAGACAAAATACTAGAAAGGTACATCAACACATTTCAACACAATCCAGTGGAAGTAAAGACAAGAAAATAGCATTTGTAAGTTAAGTAATTTTTATAAAAATTTTCTGCTATATTTCTTTATACTGCAGTTACAGAATGTTTCAGCTTTATGGTGTCAACAATTAGTTATTTAAGCTAAATACCGTGACGCTTCTCTGACATCAATCAATCAATCAATCAATCAATCAATCAATCAATCAATCAATCAATCAATCAATCAATCAATCAATCAATCAATCAATCAATCAATTGATTAATCACATTCATTCATTCATTCATTCATTCATTTCACCTTGAATTCAGGGTCTATGTGCCTCATGTCGATTGTGTTAGTAAGTGACATTCCTGAATCGAGTGATTCAGCATCTGAAAAATATTTAACAATTTTAATACATTTGAGCAATATCATCTCATCTCCCCTCTCCCCTCCTCCACAAAGAAAAAAAAAATAGTTAAGTACTTACAAGAATCTCGTGCCAGGTCCTTTATATGGGCAAAGTCGGTCCGACAGAAGGCTGGGTCAAGTGGCCACTCGGGTTCGCTCGGTTCATCATCGTCCTCGTCGTGTTCATTGTTGTTTTGTAGAAAACGAATCCTGGCTGACTTCTCCGATAGCTGCGAGTGGAGTGATTTGATTCTACAGTGAAGCAAGAACATGCAGATTACTCCAACTGTTCAAAGGGGTTTTTTTTTTTATCAACATGGATGTCAAATTTAGGTTCTTGCACGCGAATACAAAACTCAAACGTTTGTCGTAACTCGTTCTTCTGTTAACGGTAACAGTCAAGAAACGGTTGCAAAAATCTGGCGTGCTTTATGAATACTTTTTCTGGTATTTCAAGGAAAGAATCATAAGCCAGCTTGATCTTATAACCGTGCTTCTATAGCTTTATGTGAAATAGCTATTGGGAGGCGTCCAACCCAAAGCTCGTGTCAAATCACAATAAAGGGGCAGTGTCACCTATTTTTAGTGTCACTATGAATAGCCAAAAAGCATATTTGTATTGATGGAGTCCTCACGCAAAATAATGGTTGGCGTTTGTTAACAATAACCTTACTAGTGCAAAGAAACTACTGTTAATTATGTTTTGATGCGGATAACTAGGATGGAAGTGGATTGCAGCTTAAAAAAATGGGCATTTTTTCAAGTTCTTCCTATGTATTTTAGAGAATTGTAAATGCACCATACAAACGACTTATTGACAACAACAACGAAACAGACAAACAATAGACATTTCACTAACAATAGACCCACGGACTTTTGACTAACAAAAGACGGATCGAAACGCACCAATCACTTTTTACAGTCTCCACAGCCAATAACATCACGGCTTACTGACAAACGACCAATAACATCTGGACTTCGTTGACCAATCAGGTTACCAACCAGAGATGTATATACCACCTACTGACGTTCCCGAATTCACTTGACTCTGAAGATGACTTACGCTCAGGTTGTCGAAACGTCAGTCAAAGTCACCACAAACAGTCCTTCTTAGGACTACACTCACCCGGATGATCATAATTTACGTACTTATATTTTAGAGAAGTCGTTAAAAATTGATTATGGTTGGTTCTTCCGAAGAGAAAAACCCTAATAGTTTCTTCCGGATGTCAGTAAGAGAAATTTACAAACCAGTTTTTTTACAAAATATTTAAACAGTTTTGAGCGAAGTACATCAAAGTCGCAATGACAGTGCCCCTTTAACAAATACTTGAACTTGCAGAACTTACATAACTTCTAAATCAGCGCATCTTCTGTTGGCGACGTACAGTTCTTCAATCGACCTCAAGTTTTGACCTCGACACTCGGCGATGATCTTCTCACTCTCTTGTATGGATTTTTCTAATGCTGCTATTCTCGCCTCCCTGGGTAAAAAAGAGGACAGTTGGTATTGGCCAAGCACGATCTCTCTCAAGGCCGAGTGCTTTTCTTTGTTTCCCCTCATGTGGATCAAGGAGAATGAGTCGAAGTTTACATGTGCTCAACACATGAAAGTCCATATTTCATAAGATGAAGCAAATCATAACACGTTCACCACATTCTATTTCAGTTTTCAGTGATCTGGTTGGTTCCCGGAGAGTTTTAAAGTCAATTATCCCGCGAAATCGCCCGGAATATCACCTGATACTTAGCCGACGAGGAAAGCTAGAGACGATCTTTATTTTTACATTTTTCTCCACAACACGAAAAATTGCTTATATCGCAGGATATCTATTGACTACGTAGGACGATTATTCAGAAAAAACTGCACCATGACCGTATTTGGGCAGTGTTTCCAGTTTGTTGAATAATAAAATGCAATATATACCTTCAGATCAAGAAAAATTGAATTTAAATGTGAACACATGAACAGTACAATTACATAAAGAGAATCAGCTTACTTTGGCATGGAAACAGCTCTAATGGCCAAATTTCTTGATGTACCTTCTTGTTGCAAAGTTTGTTCTAGCTGGAAGAGAAAAAATGAGCGTCATATAAATTAAGATTAATACTCGGATTTAATGAACTGGTATTATTATATTATAAAAAAACTTAAACGACGTCAAAATGGGTAATCTCCAAATAAGGCTTTCTTAAAGTTCGTAGGTTGGTTTTATTAAATAGTAATATACAATAATAAAAAAATAATAATTAAAATAATTAAAAGTTTTATATAGCACCTATCCATTTCGTGCTAAGCCCTTTACTGAAGTAGCTGCTAAGTAAGACTACTTATAAACAAAACTAAATCGGTAAAGTTTCGAAATTAAATTACAAGTGGTAAGCTGCCTTATAAAGATATGTTTTCAGCTTGGGTTTAAAATGTCAATGTTACAATCCAATTTGTTTCCTGCAAATTACTTCGCACTAACCCGTAATAATTTCTCTCCTAGCACTTGAATTCTTTCATCTTTTTCTTTCAACTGTTCTAATAATGTTGGAACACTGATTGGTCCATCTAACTCAGCTATTCCTTCGTCGGACGAAATAGAATGCAGGCAGTTTGTTATCTTTTCCTCTGAGCGTGTATCTGCTGTATCCGGAATTCTTTGTGTCACGTGCATAGCACGTGCCTTTCGCGATGGATTCACGTGATTCGTGTTCAGCTGTTAGAAATAAAAAAATTAGTGAGCAACATTTTGCTCAGTTTTTATTGTAAAGGCTGAAAACCATGGATTAAAGTTGTATGATCATGAAAGGGGATAAAACTAACTTTTAAATTCTTATTTGGTATTTGGCAAAGTCGCTCCGAAAGCTGGAAAAAGTAAGAATAAGAGACCAACACGGGTGTTATGTGATCACAGTTAGGTTTTCTTGCCTTTTCAGCAAATGAAAACATTGTGTCGCGGAAACAGTTATCAATTTCAAGGTTTCTCTAAACTTTGCGCCATTTCCAAGCCCACGAAATATTGTTGACAGGAAGTAAAACAATACACTTTGAATTTTTCAGAAATATTTTGCTTCCATTTTAGTTCCTTTTATTGTGTTACGCAACCACATTTAAATATGTCGGAACCACATGTATCAGATGTTTGATAGAAGAATATTCCAGTCAATGATTGAAAAGACAAAACACCTTAGTAAGTAAATTAAATGTAGTTAATATCTGTTATTACCTATAATGAAAAGGAAGTACGTGAAGGTTCACAGGAAAATTATTGTAAAACTTACTTCATTTTCAAGGTACGCCGTCCTCTCTCGACTCCGCACAAGAGATGAGTACAGTTGCTCTTTGTCTCTTAGAAGCTCTTCTATCTGTCGTCTTTGGTCATTTATTGTGTTTTCTAAATCATCTCTGATGAAAGCAAAACTATTACCTAATTAAAATAAAAGAACATAGTTATCTCGAAGAAAACAAGAAAACAAGTTATATATTTTACTAAAACAAAAGAAAACAAGAAATTTGATGAAAAAAAAAAAAGAAAAAAAAAGAAAATTTAATTTGACAATGAGGCAAATCCCGTAATAAAGCTTAATTTATTCTTGATCTCTCAAACGGGTTATACTTACGATAACAAAAGAGCGTTACAGTACACTTTTTGGATGGAAGGGGAGGGAAATTAAAAAAAAAAGGGAAAGGCTGAAAATTTAATGGTAAAATAAAACGCGCGGAAACTGGGGAGAGAAAGGCCTTTTTCTTTCTCCCCAGTTTCCGCGCGTTTTATTTTGCTGACGCCTTTCATAGTCGCCGTTCCCACTTCTCTGGACTAAGTCAGTTAGCAGGAAGGGTACTAAGCCATTTTCAAGGTTTTGTGCAAAGTGCTTCACTATTTACATCTAAACTTGTTTTAACAGGCATTGAAATAGGCCTCATTTTTACAAAGAGGCTACAAGTAGAGGCAATTCAAAAATGGCATATTGCGGGAAGCTTTCTTCTCTTATCGAGTTCATTCAGTCTAAGTTGATGAATTTGTCGAACTCTGCCTTTCTGCTTGATGTTGCGTATGTAGCGATATTGTAATAGAACTTAGGCGTTGAGCAGAGCATAACTCAACTCACAATAGCGGCAATGGAGTTTTTTTCGAAAATTCACCCACAAAATAAGGCAAAATTAAAGAGCAGATTAATTTTAAGTCTGTTTTGAAATAAAGTTATAATTATGGTGGCATGTGGCTCTCCTATCTAGCCCTTACATCCGTTTCAGAGAAGTGACAACATAATTTTTTAAAAATGATACAAAAAGCCTGATAAAGGTCTTGTACAAGCAATCTTACTCTGGCTAATCAGCTGTCTTATCACGTTATTTTTGAGCTGTAGTTCGCTTCTGCACTTTTCAAGGGATTTCTGTTAAGACAAAACGGAAAGCAAAAATGAGAGAGCGTTATAAGTTGTAGCCAGGATGATGTTGATTTTCCCGGCAATAGTTTTACACGTACATTTGTATCGCTTGTGCGGTATTCTATCCATCACGTGTTGAGCGTTTATGGCACCAGACAGTAATCAGTCAAACACGGTGCTGAGAAGACAGCCATGATGTCTCAATGAAATAAAGTCACTAAGAGTTTAATACCTCTCGTCTTTACCTGCAGTGTATGTATTGTGTGTGAGATCGAAGCAAACTTTGAAGAGAATAAGGCGCCACTGGTTTCCATTTATAGTCCCTGTATGATAAGAGGAACAATTCCTGCGATGCGTGTTCTTTCACGTCCCTTACAATTTTCAAAGGCTGATGGTAATTTTATCGTCCTCTACTATTTTAAACGAGAGGAAACGGGAGACCGAAGGCTTATGGCTCAAAGAACGGGATGCCCAAGGATGAATGAAGATAGAAGAAGCTATTCGTGGCGATAACCGAGAGTAGCAATATTAATTTAATTTGTATTTCATTGTTCAACTGATCAATATTTCGTATATACTGCACCTTGTCTTGCTGGACTTCGTTCTTGCATTTCTGTAGTTCATCTGTTGTAAAATATAAATAACACGGAGATGATATATATTGTCATGCTGATGACGCTGGAATTTGTATTATGCGATCCCTTCTTATCCGAAGTCGTTTCAAAAAGAACTAAAATAAGCATTTTTTCGATTATTTAATTAAGATCTATCTCTTACCTTACAAAACGATCTTCCAATTCTTGTACAACCCATCAATTTGGCGTTTTAAAATTGAGAAGTCATTTAATGAGATATTTTTCTCAACAAAACACTGATACTAGGATCAAAAGTAAATATTAATCCGGCAGCTCAGGGTGGGGTACATTAGTACCCTGTGCAACTTGTGGTGTGTGTGCAAGGGTAACACCAACACTTGTCCTTTCCGTGGATTACTCTAGTTTCTTGGGATTAATTTTCGCGATTCGTTTGCAATTTCGAAAAAAAAAAACCAATATAAAATCCTCGTGAAAATAAAAATTAAAAAGGATTATATTAGGGTATCTTACGTATTCATTACGTTTTCACACTATTTTAGTTGTATCTAACGTAGTATCGGTAACGACTGAAAAAGTAACCCGGTTCATTAGCGATATCGGTTTTAAAAGTCCTTAAATATATTGCACTTTTACTTGTGATATTCCAAATATAATGTAAATACAAATTTTGCCGGTTTTTGGATGGCGCATTTGTATCGCCAACTGCAATTTGGTTAATATTTTTCTCTAAATATGAGGGGTTCCCGACGGATCGTTTCGGTAAATTATCTGTTCGGAAGGCCCTTAATCCCCTACAATTTTCTAAAGGGAATTTTCACCTTGAACGTTCATGATATGGGAAATTTAAGGCCTAGTGTTTTCGGACTGATAAAAATGTCGTTTCGGGTATCAAATAAAGGTCAGTTAAGATTTTCGGAAAAGAAATAAGACCTAAGGTTTTCAGGAAATGGACAAAGATGACCTGGAGTCGAAAAGACTCAAGTTCCCCTAGAATGACCGAACAGATAAAAATATTATAGCGCGGCCTAAAATGAACCTACAGAGCTTTAAAGGCAAGCCGAACAGCTTAAAATAGCGTTTCAAAGGATCTGAGAGAAACCTGTCGTTGGATGCCCCTGAAATATGGGGACGAGAAACAAAATTACGATTAAAAATTTCCGGCTATACTTAAGTGTTATTTTTGCTCTTTTTTTTTTTAGCCTTGTTCAAGTGGAAAGGTCTTGAAAAAAAGGTAACTTCTCAACTTGGACCGTTGCGTAGGAACAGTAAGGGTTCTTCTAATGAAGCGTCATTGTGATATATGGTCTTAATCTTAATTTGGAGAACCTATACAAATGTTAGCTCATTTCCCCTTTCTGAAGGTATTTAAATTTCCATCACGCGCCTTCTGTTGTAAGTACCCAACCTTTAGCGTAGCATCGTAGTTGTTGATCAAAATAAAAACAAAGACATTGAGTAGTATTCTCATGCTTTGGGGATTAAAAAACCCCGAGAAAATTGCTACAAATATCGAAAACATGATGCTCAAGGGCTATGTGCGATTTAACTGAGTTGATGTAAGTACTATACGAACATAGAGAAGCGAATGAGGCAATCGGAAGGAGGAAACTTCAAAACGTTTAAATGTTGCTTTACTGGTGCAAAGCCTGTCACTTTTTGTCTTCGAATTCACCCTTGTAGTGCACCGTTTTGTTTTAGCTACTGTATAAAGTTGCACCGTTTCGGTAACAAAAATCATGGGTCAATATAATTCACACTTCAGAACACACTCGTTCATGTGATGCTCTGCTCTTTGCGACAAAGGATAATTTCACCTAACTAACTAGACAGCTTTTCTTACATTAAGGCAAGATGTCTATTTGGTAGCCTTTTAAATCCAAAATAATCTTACCTTGCAGCTGTTTGCAGTCTTCTTTTAGTTTCCCCATGTCAGTCTCCATCTTAGTCCTGGCACTCCATTCTAAGCTCTCCCGTTTTCTACTTGATATTTGCAGTTCGTGATATGCAGAGCGCATGCTCTCCAACTCGCACTCAACCTGCGAATATACCGAAGCAATTTAGAATCTTGTCACCAAGGCTCAAGAGCCCTGGTCAAACGGTGCATGAAAGTCGATGACAGTTACTATCATGCACTATATCGTCAACAATCATTCAATTTGAGCGCGTTCAAATTCTCGATAATAGTTGATGATAAGTTTCCCGTTTGACCACGCGCATGATAAATAATAATTGTGGATGATAATTTTGACTATCATCGACTATCATGCACCGTTTGACCAGGGTTTCATACATTGCCAAGTGAACGTGAAATCATGACTTTAAATCCAGCCGTTCCTTTTCTTCTCTCTTACCATTTGTAAGTTATTCAGTTTGAGATACACACTCTCCAGCTTTTCTCTCAATGCCACATTATCACATGATAACATCTCCACCATTTTCGTTGCTCTTGAAGCGACCACTGACGCTGCTGGTGATAAATCGCCTGTTTTGTCCTTGCTTTCATCATAAATATCTAACAAATCAAGAAACGGAAAATTAAAATGAAATCTAAAGCACTTTTGGAAGAAAAAAAAATCAAAACGCACGTTATTTGAACTTTGCAAGGCTGCATTTTATGCTACGATTAACATCGGTTGCGCCGTTGCAATTGCGTTGTTTCCTCGCCTGACGCCTATTGCGGCTTTTCTCGCGCTTTTCACCGGTAGTAGCTTTTCCTGCGCTTGACATCGGTTGCAGCTTTTCCTGCGTCTAACACCGGTTACAGCTTTTTCCCTCGCTTTTCACCGATTGCAGCTTTTCCCGCGCTTGACACCGGTTACAGCTTAGTTTCCCGCGCCTCCCACCTTCTGAGTTTTTTGTGTGTGTAGAGTTTGATTGTTTTTGCTCAAATTTTTCGTTTAAAACTACTCAGTTACTTACCAATATCATGTTCTTCATCGCTGTCCTTAAAACTAAAATCTCTTTCAGAACCATCATCAGTTGTGGACTCGTCGCCACTGTATGACAAATTTATAATCCTTTGATTTGGCAACTCTTCAGTCAATCCTGTTCTTTGATTGTTCATTTCTTCCTCGTCGTCAGAAATAGGATCCAATATTTGTTCATTGTCATCATCATTGTCATCAAAATCACTGACAGTTATAACGGGAGTCTGTATAACTTGAGGTTTTTTAACCGGAGATCGAGTTTTGTTCTTCTTAAATAATAATTGTGAATGGTCGCTTTTCGATGAAGTCAACTTTGCTGTTTCAGTCAGAAGGACTTTTCTGTCGTTGGTGTCTGTTACTTCTAGATCATCTAAAATACAAACAACGTAAAAGAAATTAATGACACACAATCACAAAACCCTAAAGGCCGTCAGTTTATTTTGTCCTGTGCTATTTTTCATAGCCAATTCCATAAGATGTAAGCTTTTGCCCATACTCGATTTCAACTTGTGGGCTCCTCTCTACTTATATTAGGATTTAGCTGATGGCATGGCTAAGAGCAAACAAACAACAGAAGCCACGTCAGTACAATCATGTTTGTTCTGAAATCCTCTAGACCTCGTCGTCAAGCTGATTTTTTATACCTTTTCTTGCTATCTTAATTTTTAAAATCTTATCTTAACTTATGGAAGCCAGAAAACAACAACGTTGGCAGTCGCATACGCACAACCACACTGAAGACAGAGCGTTTAAATTTGCAACTTCTAGCCAAGATAGTCATTAACCTGTAATTTACTTGACCTACCCTGGTAATTTAGCAGTTCTACTACAGGAAGGGTGAATAAACCAATCTATCCGTAAAGAAAAGGAACTCCTTACTTAGAAGGTCACTGTTACCTGGGCAAAGCCATTGACCAAACACGTGGATTGTAGGTTTCGCCAATTATCACAAATTGAACCTTTAATCAAACTTGGACTGTTTTTTAAAAATGAATTGTTTTTATTTTCTACACGGTCAACATTTTTTTACAATGAATTAACATAAAAAGAATTATTGGAGTGAATAAAACAAAAGAACTTTTCTTATCACGAGACGTTATAGCACACTTGAGTGCTTTTAATCTAAATTCTCTTGTCACTAAATAAGAAATTTCAGTTTGCGTAGATAAATTGCAATAACGCAGATTTTTTCCATCCACGTTCATCTTAACAACTTTGCTAATTGTTCAAACTCACAACTTTGCTAATTGATAAACTTATCATCAGTATAAACAAGTAAACGAATCTCAATTGATGAAGAGGATAATGGTTGCTAATCAGGCACGACCGACGATTCATTTCGGCGGATATCTGTCCGGAAAGCCTAAACTAGCACCTCAGAAATTAGGATTTAGTTGAAAGAAAAATCTAAAATTTTCTTTAGCAAAATGTCAGCTTAAAATTTCTTATCACTGGAAAAGTAATTCCTTTTGTTTTCAGACGGGCAAATATGTCGTTAAATATGCGAAGAAAGGCGAGTCGTGATTCGGCGAATAAGAACAGTGCCGTTTCCTAAACTTCCTGAAACTTAAATTCTTCAGCTAAGGCATCCAAACAGATTAAATTGTATTAGTTTACACAAACATGCCTTTAAAAGACCTCAAAATGATCTGGAAACACAGGAGACAACATTTAAAGCGTTTTGCTGGCCCTGGCTAATCGCTGACGAAATCTTACAGTCGACCACTTTCCGTCTCGTGACTTTGCCCGACTTGCTTGTGGGCGCTGATTCATCATGATTTGCTCAAGCAAAAGAAACACATAAAAGACCCAGTCAGTTGCAATAATGGGTAATTATATCTCAATGGAAATTAGTCATTGGCCATTGTTAGGTCTTTTTCCTTTTTATGTCAACGCACTGAACGAAAACAAAGAGAATGGAATAATTATCGAGAAAATAGTTCAACAACTGAAACACTACATGTAAATACGCGGTAATTTTCGAAGCAAGTAACAACTACCTAGGCAGTGGAGAACCGGCTTGTTTTTCTTTGCTGTCGGCTTAATAAGCCAAACTAAAACAGACTTAATATGCCTAATCCGCCAAGAATAAAACAGCATTTAGTTAAATTGAAATTCTAATACAAACTTTGAAGTACACAAACATGCAGCGAACTCGAGTTCAAAATTTTGGCTCCTGGTCGAAGGAATCAGACAGTCACAAAACAGACCATAATTTGTCTTTGAGACTACTCTGACTAAATTGAAACTAAACTATTCCTTGGAGATAAAATCTTCATAATTATAGATAGGATATGTTTTGAGAGTCTCTGTGATATTTCCGTAAGGCTATTTTAATACCACTGTTACAATATATAGTAGGCTCTTATGTGCGGTTTAGGTCTTGTTTGTTTATCAACGGACTAGAACGCCATGGCTGTAAAAGACTGTAGAACCTATGCTTTCAGTAAAATTAATTACAGCCCAGAGGCAGTCAAGGTGCTATATTGAATCATTATGTCACTCTTTCTTCGACGTTTAAATTTTGTAGCGTCTTAGTTACAAGGTTGTAAGCAGTTATCGGCATTGCAATTGGTAGCTACAAGTCAAATATAAATGCACACTTACGTACCAAGCAATATCTCATCCATTTGCAATAAGACAGCTCCATTCACTAAGTACCCTAGAACAAATTAACAACTAAACATTTATATCATGATGAAAAAAAAGAGCATAAATCTATCAGAGTTAAGTATCGGAAAAAAGTTGAGCCTCTCACAAGAATTTTAGAAGAGAATTCTACGATCAAGACTGTGCTACTAAGCAGACAGCCTAAAGTTCTTCTACTTAACCTGTCTGTAAACCCTGCGGCCACAATACTTCAAGCAAAGTGTATGAGTTTAGCTGTTTAGCTGTTGAAACCGGCAAGGCTGTATTAACGGCAGTAAAAGTTACCTACCTTTAAACCTCTTGGTGTATTTTGATAAACCTATTTCTTCCAGCCACTGGATAACATCTGGTGTATTCCAATCCATTGTAAATGCTTCTTTGCACGTTAAGTTTGTCGCTTGCAAATCTTACCTCAAAACGATTATGACATGAACCGCAAGACCTCAGCTCATTACTGCTTTGTTTTCATGCAAATGTTTAATAGAAAGCTCGTCAAGATGAAAGGAAACGAAGATCGATTCCCGGCTGTACTTTAATGACTTTGTAGCAATTAGCAGGCGCACTTCTTAAACAAACGTCATTCGTACTTCGACGAATTGTGCAAATTAATTATGACACTAGACCAATGGAATGGCATTGCGACGCATTGTTACATATTTAGCAGTTAATTAACGTCCTGGCACTAAATTTCGATAACATTGTTTTAAACTTTCTTCAACTTTAAAAATGTGAAGGTAAATAAACCTTGAAGCTCCACCTAACATCTTTGGCACCAACCAATAACCGGTTGTTATCATTCAACAAATTCAAACATTGCAAGATTTGTTTCCAACTTGCTTTGGTTGAAGTTTTGTCTCTTTAACGCATAATTATTACGTTACGTTTTTAATTGCTATTTGTTCTGTCTTTTTCCACTGGCTGCATGAAAGCCTTAACTCCGAGAAAGCTCTTTATTGGGTCTGGTTTGATTACGCCAACTTTCCATGGTCAAGTGCATTAGCTGAAGCTTCATTCGTCTGACAGATGTTGTCGAGTCTGTCACTTCGAATTCTAAAATCTCTTAAAACGTGAACTTTGTTCTCTCATAGGCATTTCCGGAACGTGACTAATTTGAAGTTGTCTTCATTTTTCCTTGATCGATCTTTTGTCGATCTTGCTACGTAATTATGTACATAGTAAATACGACGCGAGCATTTGGGAGCTATCGCCGACGCAGAGTTTTGTACATCCAGATTGAGGTCTCATTTAAACTGACAAAAGCATAGTGCGTCACAAAATGACGTCATCAGCCAAACGATTACCAGGAACCATTCACTCTTGTAGGGAAATAATCTTTTAAATATTTTTGAGCACTTCTTCTTTTGTTACCACTTTACCATTTGTAAAAAGAAAATACAATGACAGCAACAGCAAATAGCAAACTGTGTTTAAGTGTTTGGATACTTTAGCTGAAAATTTAAGTCGCAGAAAAAAAAGTTTTAGGAAATCTTATTTTCCGAATAAATTTACGAGCTGTTGACAGGAGTACCCAACGACCCTTTTGAAGAAAATTAATCGTATGGTGCACAAACCCTAGCTGAGTGTCCCCACATCACTCTTGGTTACTATTTCACGTTCCTGGGAAAAAAATACCCGCTCTTCACTGCCTGCAAGCAAGACTATTGGGAAATAAAAATCTCAGCCAGCTACAGGTATGATGTCTGTCAACTAGCCAGCAAAATTGAAAATAGCGAAAGGAAGACAATGCCAGCCAGTGCAAGGGAAATGTTTCCAGCTTGCCAGCAAGCGGTAGCGTACACCAGTTTTTAGCCAGCCAGAGAAGTTTTGAATTACACTTGGCTAAAAAGACTTTTTTGGATGCGAGAATTTCTTATAATATTAGTTTGTTCTTCTTTATCTAGGTGTTTTAAGGAGGAAAAAGAATTACAAAGAATTAGTTCAAATCTCGATCGATAAGGTCAAATTTTCTTGAACTTCATAAGTTTTTTATCGTGAGTAATTGGTGTGCTGCCTAACATGCTTTTCCGACCTTATTGTGATGGTGATAATGATGATGAATCGATCCGTCGATCCATAAAGTGGATAAGAGCTTGAAACTAGAGTTGTCCATAATTTCACAGTTTAATTTTTTTTGCCTTCATATCCAAAGAACTTCTGTTAAATGAAGCTTATTAGCCTGATCGATTCCTTCAATTAGCGAAGAAGGGGAATCGTTCCGTCGATCCCGGCATAGAGTGGATAAGAGCTTTAAACTACAGTTGTTAAGGCATATTGTCAAGGGATCTTCTTCTGAAATGAGCAATAATTTTACAGTTTAGTTTTTTTGCCTTCATTTCCAAAGAACGTTTGTTTAATGAAGCTTATTTAGCCGGATTGATTCCTTCAATAAGAAATGAAGGAATCGATCTGCCGATCCATAGACTTGATAAGAGCTTTAAACTACAGCTGTTAAGGCATGCCGTAAGGTGCCGGAGGATCTTCCATTGAAATAAGCCACGAAATCCCATAATTTTACAGTTTAATTTTTTTTGCCTTCATTTCCAAAGAACGTTTGTTTAATGAAGCTTATTTAGCCGGATCGACTCCCTCAATTAGCGAAGAAGGAATCGATCCTTCGATCCATAGACTTGATAAGAGCTTTAAACTACAGCTGTGAAGGCATGCCGTAAGTGTCGGAGGATCTTCCATTGAAATAAGCCATGAAATCCGATAATTTTACAGTTTAAATTTGATAAGAGCTTTAAACTACAGCTGTGAAGGCATGCCGTAAGTGTCGGAGGATCTTCCCTTGAAATAAGCCATGAAATCCGATAATTTTACAGTTTAAATTTGATAAGAGCTTTAAACTACAGCCGTGAAGGCATACCGTAAGTGTCGGAGGATCTTCCATTGAAATAAGCCACGAAATTCGATAATTTTACAGTTTAAATTTGATAAGAGCTTTAAACTACAGCTGTTAAGGCATTCCGTTAGTGTCGGAGGATCTTCCATTGAAATTAAGCAGTGTTCGCTCGACCCACTCTCTCCTCATTATTTCGCTCTCTCCAGTCCCTTATTTGTCTCCCCTCGACCTCCACACTCCACTTTGTGTCACTCTCCTTATTTGTCTCTCTTCGAGCCGGATAGTGGCCTCTGCGCGGAGGGAAACTCCATAATCAATTCAGAATTGGTTCTTTCTCTGTTCCAAGCCTCTCACTACCAACGGCATACGAACACCGTGGTCCACAGGCGGCCCAAGCTCAAGCTGTGAGTTGCGGTGATCATCTTGCGTAATAACCGTCACGGCGCAAATTTAAGAGTTTGTATGGGAATATTTACGATCGGGTTTAGGAGGTAAAAATTCCGAAAATTTCTCAATAAAAATTACATACCTTGTGAATATGGTTTACTGTTTGTTGTTTCTCTGTCTCCTTTTGCTGATTTGAGGTCATTTTAGCGAGTTATCGTTTCCCGAAAATGCTATCTGACCTTACTTCGCATTTTTATAGAGATATTTCCCCCTCCGAACACGAAAGGAATTAGTTTTCTATTGTCCCTAAATTTTGAGCGGAAATTTTGCCGAAGAACTCTTTAGATTTTCTTTGAAACTAAAATGTGAATTTCTAAGGCGATTTAGTCCATCCGAACCATCCATCAAAATGAATCCGATAAGTGAACAAATTCTCCTATCTTATCCCCATACTTTTCTTATAAACGTACTGGGGAGAGGTTTTTAAAATATCAAGAACATTCACCTTGTGTGATCATATCCTTAATTCTCATGACCTCAGGGGTTGAATAAGCATTGATATTGCAAAGCGAAATTTGATGCTGATCACTGTTAGGGCTTAAAAGGTTAAAGTATCCAAGACAACAAATATTCATATGTGAAAATAATATCTTTTATTCAAAGTATATATAATTAGCTAGAGCGTAGAAAGACTCGGCACACAGTAAACTGCGTTCTTCCAGGCTGTGTACGGTTGCCATGGCGGACGAGGGATCAAATTCACGTCGTTTGTGTCCGCAAAGATTTGAATGGAACTACGTCTGGTAAACCAAACATTCGTTGACGAAGCACCACAGTTTCTTTATAAACTAACCCCCTATACAGAATTCTGGTAAAATTCATTTAAGATGGGAAAGCAACGTTTCTTTATCCTTGCTATTTACGGGATTATATTGTTTAACGCCGGATCGGTTCTAAAACGTGAGTACCATGTTTTCAATTCTTGAAAATATCTATATCTAAAAGTACTACCGATTTAAAAACTCACTTTCGATTTTTTTATGTGATCCAACAGGAATAAATTTAGCCGAAAAGAGAACAGCTTTGTTGAGGTAGCATTCAAGACCAGTTTACTGTAGATTTTGACGTTAATTTTTTTAAAATTTCCAAAGATGACCCAATTTTAGCCTTATTACAGCCAGTCTTCCTGAAAATAGACTTGTAACTTTTTAACTGAAAACTGAGCTAAAATTCGTGCAGTTATCTTTAAACATAGTACTCGCGTAGGCGTAAAATGTTAAAATTATTCTTGTGCTAAGCGGGAAGGGTGTTGTTGTGTTGCAGAGTACGTCAAGCAAGTAAAATTAATCAGTAAGCCACTGTTTTGCTCACCAACCCTTTGTCTTTGGACTTTCTCATCGCCTTTGTCGTCTTGCAGTGTTTAGTGCACAAGGTCTATTACAGTAGACCGCCTGCCGAGTAGTCGCTCTTTTCTCGTCAGCTACCACGGCGTGCGGAAATGTATAAATAAAATAATTATGCAAAATCTGTGTTAAAAACCTAATGAATGGAAACCTGATGAATGGAAACATGCAGATATCACACCTCTACATAAGAAAGGTTCTAAATCTTCGAGGGAAAACTACCGTCCAATTTCCCTTACTTCAATGGGACATTTTCACTATGGCGTCATTTTACTACAACTACCAGAATCCTTCTGTTTTTTTTAAAATTTGAGGATTTTTTTGATTTCGCCACAACTCGGTCTGCAAGGGCAAATCATCACTACAAGCTCTATGTCAAACCAGCACGACTCAATTGTTATAAACATTCTTTTTTCGTTAGAACTGTCAAAATGTATTTGAATATTTGACTCTAAAGATCTTGATTTATGTATACTTATTTTTGTTTTTCTTTTATTGAGGGAGTTTTCGCATAGGGCTAACCTCCAAACTTCCTTTTCTAGAAGTACTTTTCTTCTTATTTTTTTTTTATTTGTATATATAGTCTGCTTCTGGAATAAATAAAGTATGTATGTATGTATGTAAAAACGAGGAGGCCTCGCTCGATCTATCGAATTTTTCTCGCACTATGCAAAAATTTCGGAGACGAAAGAGGCTGCTTCCAGTCTTTCACCACATTATATCTTTTTGTGTCTTCGACAGATTTATATTTGAGGTACTTTTCAACATCGCTTGCTTGTGGTATGGGGATTCCTGCGTCAGAATGCCCGTGTAAACACTGCAGAAGATTGCTGAGCGATGTGGATACGAGCCAGGGACTTGTGCTTGGTAGCAAAAGGGATGAAGGTATTATAGTCACTCGACTTTTCACCCCCAAAACGGAAATTTCCGGACAGAAGTCACTGAAACCCTTTGAATTTGCAATTGACCTAAAGGAGTACAAGTGGCTAGCTTAGATTATTTACTGGGCAACATAGCCCCTTGGGTTTTGTTGTTGTTGATTGCGGCGAAGACTTTGGGACACGCTGCAAAACTCCACACACCGTGGAATATTTTTCACGTGACAAACATTCGATTTTCGTCTTCACTTTTCTCTTCCGGGTTCACATATGGCTGCTGGCAGGATACCATATTTGATCCCGGAAAAAGCGTAGCGAAGAAAAAAATCCGTCCGCCATTTTGAATGTTGCGAAGATCCTAAGGACGAGGCACGTGATCAGACGTCGTGCATTCTGCTAAGATGAGAAATGTTGACCCCATCTTATAACATCTTATGTTGTTATACAGTATTCCTAATAAAATGAGCATAACTTGTTCACTAATGTTAAGGCATTTGTTTGATACCATTATTGTTGTATAAAGTAAAATAAAATAAAATAAAATGAAATGAAATGAAATGAAATGAAATGAAATGAAATGAAATGAAATGAAATGAAATGAAATGAAATGAAATGAAATGAAATGAAATGAAATAAAATAAAATAAAATAAAATAAATAAATCAATGATTTTGTTTAAGTGTCGAAGTATTTACACACTGTAGTGCTAATTGGGGACATTAAAATATAAATCAGTGAAATAAATTAACAATCTGAAAATAACATATGTTGGTGTAAAGGCAAACCAGTTGGCTATTTACAAATCGTGGCCTTGGATGCCGTGAAACAACTCCAAGCGGTCGGGGAAGGAGAGGGGGGGGGGGGGGAACTTGAACCCGGGGCCTCCCTGAACAAGAGTGGTAGTATTGATCTGTCAAAGTTTAAGTGCTGGAAAGTTGAGGAAACTTGTGCCAACCACCGCATAATTTGGCCTATACCGTTCTTTCTGATCACTTGCTAACTCATGTTTTACTCCACTCTAAACAGTTTTTCTGAGTATTGGTATTTTAAGCACGGAAGATGACGAAGAAAACCTCATACAAGCTCTTCATTCCCTGGCGGAGCACACGAAGTCCACGGATTCTCCTGAAATTGTCATAGTTGTAGCATTGGACAGAGACTCAAACACAGCCACCTTACAGCGCATAGAAAAGGACTTTCAAAGGGAGCTTCAGTTTGGACTTATTCATGTCGTATCACCAACCACTGCATTTTTGAAGGAAGTAAGTGCGGAACATTTAGGATGGGGCAATGTGTCTTTTACTGACGGTTTTAAAAGCAAGACGGCATATTTTAATAAGAGGTTAACTTTTCTTTTCGAATATTGCTTTCAAATTTCCAAAAACTTCTTACTTTTAACTGATCAAGCGCGCACCAATAGGCATTACTTTCCTATCATCAAAGAGAGGATTAATAATTTCGAAAACGAAAACTTGTCTTCTTATTCATCCAACTTCGGAGCGTATGCTTTTCCTGGGCTAGGAAGGCTTTATTCGAGAAAACTTGCCGGAGATATGGCTGAATTTGGTGCCATGTTTTCAGATGGACAGCTTCCTATTCAAATGGTTGATATGTACGGGTTTATGAGAGACAGTGTAAAAATGCCACAGCAAAGTAGCGAGGAGGTGCTGTTCGACATGGAGAAGGAACTCCACGGTATAAAACCTCAAGTAGAGTTTAAGATAGAGGGTGATTTTCACGAGGATCATGGATTGGAGAAGGCTTTTTATGAGAAAAAAGGGTTTGCCTGGCTTAGGGAACCAAAGGCGGATGACAACTTTGTTATGGCGTTCAAGGAACCAATACGAATATCGCGCGTGCGCATAGGCACTGGAAGTCCGCTGTACAGGGACACGCTGCATGACAGTGTACTCATGGCGTGTCCAAGTAACACAGAAACCAACAGTTGCGATGAATCACAATGCGTACAAATCGGTGATTTTAGCGACCCGGTTTCGAACGCAATCATGTTGGAAAATGTTATAAGCTTTCCTGTCAAATGCCTCAAAATTGTTTTAAAAGCAGATGCAAAATACTGGGTAGTCTTTCGAGAGATTTCAGTCTGGATGAAAGAATAAAAAATCTCACGTAAATAAAGATTTAATTCGTTTATGCTGAGAATGGTGTCGGTATTCGGTGAGTGACACAGGAATACTCGGAGAATGGAAATCCGAGTGCTCCGATTCCCGGACTCGACGTCATGTGTAGGTTGAGTTTGTTGTTGGTTGTCGTCCTTGCTTCGAGAGGTTTAATTTTTTTTCCGGGTACTCCAGTTTTCCTCTCTCCTTGAAAACAAACTATTCCAAATTGCAATTCGATCAGGAGAGTGTCCCCAATTAGTGCTCTGCACTAAATACATTGACACTTAAATATATTGAATATTTTTATATTCAAGTTTTCCGTTTTGAGCGGAGTCGCAAAGTGTTGTTCAATTGTTTTTCATGATCACCAGCTTCTGCATCAGTTGCTCGCTAAATCAGCTACTGTTCCAGGCGTACACTACTGAAGCCTGTGAGAAACAAAGAAAAAATAGAGCTCGAAGAAAAATTTGCCCATTTTCCCACGTAATCCTCAACTTTTTGTCGTGGCGAAGAGGCGCGGTAAACATGTTCAGCAAGATGCTACCTTCCAGCGGTCTTCAACAATCTTTTATCACGTGATCCGAAAGGATCACGTGGCAAACAAGCCTTCTGACCCTTCACATTTCGCGACAAAAATAGAAATTCAGTTCTTGGTGCACGCCGGGTAATCAAATCATAAAGCATGCCTACATCAGTAGCAAATCACATTTCACGGGGCAGGTAACAATCATTCGTGTCACTGGCTAGAACGTTTCTAAATATCTAGTTCGCTGAGATTTTTTAATAAAACACTGGTTCTAGCTGGGTAAAAAAATGTCTCGTTTGTTTTTCCTGCCTGTCAGGACCCCTGTCAGGCTCATAAAAAATCGTATTTGACTTTTCGCTGTAAACCATCTTTACCAATGAAATTGGAAGGCAAGTAGCGCGCCAGGAAATGTTATATTTTCAAGGGATCGTGTTTAATGTGCAGAATTGGCTAAAAAGGCTATGAATAGTACACAATACCCGTCGACAATTTGACAAGGGCATGACAAGAGACACAAATGAAGCGCTTCTCTCCTCACGATATCTTCGGGCAACTTGCCAGCCTAAATATCAAAATTGCTGAAAAAGAGAGAAATATACAACCGACAGCGGTACCTCTGGACACTTTGCCGGAGCGTTGTACCATGACGATGCACCACGCGATTTCGGCCCGCGGTTCGCTTATGCCGGCTGGAGATGGTTCCGCGGTGCTTGTCCCCGACAACACAGTGAGGGAGGGAAAAGTCGGCCCCTAGACCATATGAGACAGATTCAGCCACCTATATATATGACAATGTAGTCATTTTGTATTCCATATGGTACGTTTTGAGGTTTGAGCATGCAGACGAGCTAAAACGATATAATGACAGAAGGATGACTCGTGGTCAAACGACCTGTAGTCTTGGAGGCACCGCTAGTCTTGGACTCCTATTACCTTATTTCATTCTTACAATTGTTATTGCCGTTTTCCCGAAAACAATTGCTCCTTCGATGGATTGTTGACATTGTTAAGGGAATCAGGTCGTCACTCGAAGAGCTCTGTGAAAGCCGTTGCTATTTTTCTGTTTTTGGCCATTAAGTCAACACTTATCACTGTGCCATGTAATGAAAATGTGGCACATTTGTTACTACAACAACTCAGATGCTACCTTTCGCCTCTTGATGTCTGGTGATATCAATCCTAACCATGGACCGGTTTCTGCTTCGACAGCTGGTACGATCAATTGCCTCGTGATGAATGTCAGAAGCTTAAAAAGTTATCACAAAGACAGCACAACAAACTGGCAATCCGTGTACATGTGTAACCTCCATCGCTTACAGGACCTGGTGCACGCCGAAAACTCTGACGTTATATGCGTCAATGAGACATGGTTGAACCAAAATATTAGCAACTCTGAAATATTGCATCCTAGCTTTACAATATTTAGGAGAGATCGGTCTGATCGAGGTGGTGGTGGAGTTCTTATCGCAATCAAAACAGCCTCCGGCTTCAAACCTGTCAAAGAATTTAAACCTGAATTGGAAGCCGAGCTGCAACAGCTTGAGATCATTTTTGCCGAAATTACCACGCTTACTGGTCAAAGAATTTTATTCTGTTTTTGCTATAGGCACCCAAGTTGGATGGATGTATTCAATAATTTTCTGCATGAAGTTTGCGACCAGTTCGACAATATGGTAATTTCGGGTGACTCTAATTTGGCAGACATCCTCTGAGACTCCGTTGACAGCTCATCGGGTGTTAACGAACTAGCCTTTATTGAAACCCTTCGTGACCACCTCTTGACATGCACAACTCAATAAAAAACCCACTCGCGGCAAGAACATACTTGGCCTTGTAATCACGAACGTGCCGAACCGTGTCAATGTAAGCGACCAAAAAAAAAAAAAAAATGAAAGAAAAAAGGAAAAAGAAGAGCAGCGTCTTGCAGTGGTTTAGCTCTTACCTGATGGGTCGCTACCAACGTGTAACAGTGCTCTGATCCATTGCCTTTCAGCTCCGGAGTACCGTAGGGCTCCATTTTAGGCCCGATGTTATTTCTCATCTATGTAAATAACTTGCCTGATTTGGTCCTGATGAGCCATGTTGCCATGTTTGCCGATGACACAAAGATATATAAACAAATGAAGTCT
Source organism: Pavona decussata (assembly GCF_977016875.1). NCBI lineage: Eukaryota > Metazoa > Cnidaria > Anthozoa > Scleractinia > Agariciidae > Pavona > Pavona decussata. Next base: position 1,913,790 of record NW_028145755.1, read on the forward strand.
GAGAAAGATACTACGTATCTACAAGCTGACTTGCTTGCTGGCTAGTTCAGTGACAGACATCACACTTACAGCCGGCTGGGATTTTCATTTCTTAAAAGTCTTGCTCGCTGGGAATGAAGGGCCAGTATTTTTTCCAAGGAACTATAAATAATAACCAAGATTGTCGTAGGAACACTGAGCTAGTTTTCAGTGCAACATACGATTAATTTTTCTCTAAAAGGGTCGTTGGTTACTTCTGACATCTCCACTCAGTTTCCCATAAAACCGCAGAACGTTTGGAACTAGTCTGCGAGTAGTCCCTTCATTTTTGTTAGGGAGTAAAGTGAGCAAAACTCGCACGCGCGCGAAAATTTCATCTCGCGAGGAACTTTATTTTACTAATCCTGGTAACGAACAGGACAGAACAGGTTGATAAGCTCAGTTTAAAGCCGCACCGGTATCGAAAAATCATGGCATTAATTCCGTTCAAGCCTTTTTGTATTTTTGGCTTTCTTTATAGATTTGTTTATGTTGCTAACGTCCCTACGAGTCTTCACTCTTTAGAAAATGTTTGATCCGAAGGCATTAACATTCATTAATTTATTTACCCATATTTATGCTATGATCAAATTAACACAGGCGCGTACTCTTTCCCAGCTGGTTGAGAAAAGATAACATCGGCCTAAGGGAGGTGACGTCATCGGGTTATTCTTCGGAGCAGCCACGATCCGAGATCCCATGAGATTATACCGGAAATTGACCTGCATTTACTCTCTTTTAGTAGTATTAAACGGCCGACGACGTCGGTGAAATAAAGACTTCGAACGTTTGTTAGGATTCGTTATGGTAGAATACAGAGTTCTTTCTACGTTCGTTTCTCGGCGCCTGAACACTGATCTCAAAGATTTTACGCTCGATTTGTGGGAGAAACGTGGAACTATGAAAACAGTCAAGATTTGCTCAGGTAACATCGACCTAAGGGAGGTACGTTTTATAGCACCACGTTTGTATCGTATGTGTGATACTGGCACAATCGTACACATGGAAAGCTTATTTGCAACCATTAAAACTTACAATCTTGCAGGGGCTTTTCTAATCGTTGACCTGAGTGTCATTTCATTTATTACCAACTCATAACATCCACCTACAGGAGGTTAACATCTACCTAAGGGAGGTAGATTAGCCTACAGTGTACATTTTATAGTTTATGTTTTATAATAGTCAATTCATACGCATATAAGCTTACACTTTAGCAGGGAAACTTGGGATCATAAGGAGCTTTTCTATCATTCCCTTGAATTTCATAATTTTCATTTTTACCAACTCGATCATAACATCCACCTACAGGTGGTAAACATCTACCTAAGGGAGGTTATAATTTTTAAAGCACCATGCAAGTAGGTATTATAATAAGGAACGATTGACTTGAAGAAAGCTTACGAATCTTAAGGGGCTTTTGCATTTCGTGTACTTGCCGTTTTAGAATAAATTTATTTATAAAGAATTATTATTATTATTATTATTATTATTTTAAAAGCCTTTTAATCTCACTAGAATGAGATAAATGAGAGTTTTTTCTCATTTTTTTGATTTACACTCATAACATGGAATATAATATTATTTTTTGATTATTATTTTAATATTATTATTATTATTATTATTTTTATTATTATTTTAATATTATTTTTTGGCAACACACTGACCTACGCTGGGCCATTTATATTCATCACGTCTATTCAAACCGTGGGGTTCCAAGGTCCCCGCTAAATCTATAAGAAAAGATTCTCTGGCTTTTCTGATTGAATCACGTGAGTAAAAAAAATTTTTTATTTTATTTTATTTTACTTATTTCCTCATCCTTTGGTACCACCTTGTAAACGTCATTTCCGCTGCTCCCATGTATTGCAACATCCTCCATGATATATATTGTAATTTCATTTATATAATTTAGTAACATCTAAACCTGAAGAAGGCTGGTTTGGCCAGCCGAAATATTGTTTTAAAATATATTACGTTGTGTCAGCTTTGCAGTAGTCTTTGGACTTCTCATCGTCTATTTTTCAAGTTTGGCTGATTAGATCTCCTGTGAGATCCAACGTACAAGCAAGCAGGATCTTCGTTCACGGCTTTTGCAGTTTTTAAAAATTTCCATTTATATTCATCTAATGAAACACTTTTACAGCCATAAAGATTTGCTGATAGAGGTGTTATGGGTTTAAATTGAAAAATTGCAGGTGCATTAAAATAGCATAATAGCTGTTATGATGATTAAAGGCAATTGTTTTCTTGTTGTTGTTGTCGTTTTTTCTTGGTTGACCCCATCAACCTGTAATTTCCACATTAAATTTTGCTAGAAGTGACTGTTTATGACTGTTGAAATGATAGATCATTTTTAAAAATATAACCCTTAATATGTCAGAATTTATTTTAATTTAATTTGTGATCACTTACAAGAGGTTTGACTGTTTGACTGCTTACTACAGTACATTAACAATATTGGTTTTATTTTATTTCTTTGCAGTTTCAACTTCATTAGTAAAAAAGAAAATACAATGACAGGAACAGCAAATAGCAACTGTATAATTTGTTTGGATGCTTTAGCTAAAAATTTAAGTCGCAGAAAGTTTTAGGGGGAGGGAGTCTTTTTTTTCGACTCAATTTACGAGCTGTTGACAGGAGAACCAACGACCCTTTTAGAGAAAATTCATCGTATCGGTGCACTAAGCACTAGCTGAGTGTCCCCACATCAATCTTGGTTACTATTTAACGTCCCTGGGAAAAAATACCCGCTCTTCACTGTCAGCGAGCAAGACTCGTGGAAAAAAAAACTCTCAGCCAGCTACAAGTATGATGTCTGTCAACTAGCCAGCAAAATTGAAAATAGCGAAAGGAAGACAATGCCAGCCAGTGCAAGGGAAATGTTTCCAGCTTGCCAGCAAGCGGTAGCGTACACCAGTTTTTAGCCAGCCAGAGAAGTTTTGAATTACACTTGGCTAAAAAACACTTTTTTGGATGCGCCGAGACATCAGTACCACGTCGAATATCTTATCATATTAGTTTGTTCTTCTCTACTTAGGTGTTTTAAGGAAGAAAAAGAATTACAAAAAATAACTTCATACCTCAATCGATCCGGTCAAATTTTCAAGAACTTCATAAGTTTTTTATCGTGAGTAATTGGTGTGTTGCCTAACCTGCTTTTCTGCCCTTATTGAGATGATGACGATGATGAATCGATGCGTCGATCCATAAAGTGGATAAGAACTTGAAACTACAGTTGTTAAGGCTTGTCGTCGGAGGATCTGAGGTGCAGTGAAATAAGGCATGAAATCCCATAATTTTACAGTTTAATTTTTCTATTTGTCTTCATTGAGGTGGGGTTGCCTCGAAAACACTAAACACTAAAATTTTTCCTTCTATAGCATCAAACAGTTAAATTTTCGGCTGTTTAACATCTAACACTAAAAAATTCACTGTAACACTAAATTTGATACAAATGTAAGCGGAAATGGCTTAAAAAAGCGAAAGATACTAATCAAGACAAACGTGGACATTCGATATGGAATAATATCTACAATTAATTTACAGACTGTGTCATTTTCATTACAATTTTGTGTTTGTTCATTGTTTGTGTTTCTATCATGGAAAATCATGGGGGACTTTTTCTCAGCAGAAGGGTACATTATGCTCGACAATGAAAATTTTCCTCTGTCGTTATTACACTTTTGCAATCTTTCATTTCAAATTTTTTTTGTTTCAATGGACGTAACGAGCTTATATACAAACATACCACAGGAGGAGGGAATACAAACAGTATGCAGAGCATACGATGCATTCTATGAAAATAAACCTCCTATCCCTACTCCACTACTTAAAGAAGCGCTCAGGCTTATTTTACAAGAAAATTCATTTCAGTTTAATGGAAAGAATTATCTCCAGACACATGGAACCGACATGGGGACAAAGATGGCAGTCGCCTTTGCCAATATTTTCATGGGCAGAGTGGAAACAGAAATCATGAGCCAAAGCACAATCAAACCGCTTGTTTGGAAACGCTACATAGACAACATATTCTCCCTCTGGAACACAAACAGAGGAAAAATTACACAGTTCGTTGAACAAGCAAACAAACACCACCCTACAATCAAATTCACGGCTGAAGCTTCAGATACTGAAATAACTTTCTTGGACACCATCATCTACAAAGGCGTATTTTTCGAAACAAAATCAGTACTTGATGTGCGAACCCACTTCAAGCCGACGAAGACATTTTAATATACACATTTCTCGTCCTGTCACCCACCCGGTGTCAAAAGGGGATTTGCGAAAGGAGAGGCTTTACGACTTCTGAGGACAAACTCTTCTAAAACATTATTTGAAGAGAAAATTAAAACCTTAAAAACGCACCTTGCGGAGAGAGGTTACCCTAAAGGGTTTATCAAAAAAAAAAAAACCCTCGCACAAGTAAACTTTCAAGACAGATCACAAGCCCTCCAACAAAAGAATAAAGAAAATAAAAGAATCTTGCCGTTTGTAACACAATATCATCCATCAGTGCCAAACTTAAAGGAAATCCTTATGAGCAAATGGCATTTAATAGAGCAACAACCAAAGCTCAGAGAGATTTTTAAGGAACCGCCACTAATCTCATACAAGAGAGGGCGTTCCCTAAAAGACATACTCGTTAGAGAAAAACTATAACTGAACATGGCTAAAAACACGCGAGTGGGGGTCGCGCAGGCCTATCATCATTCCCTTTTACATAAAATGTCTGAACTTATGTGCATAAGTACAAAGTATGCATGCTGACCAGTTTGGTCAATTCCGCGCAGGCTCTTCTCTTTTTGTTTCTAGTTTTGCACGCCTTTATCATAAGAGCCAAGTTTGAAGAACCTTAGTCCTTTTTTTCTAACATTATTGCCTTCTCTATGAAACATTTATTGATCTTTAATGCGTGAAATCACTGTTCTAACACCTTTTAACACTTAACAGTTAACTTTTTTAAAACGCTTAACATCAAAATTTTACAAATTTTAACACTAAACGTTAAAATAAAACGCCAAATAACACTTAACACTAAGCCCCATCCAGACCCTCTTCATTTTCAAAGAACTTCTGTTGCTGTATGAAGCTTATTCGGCCGGATCGATTCCTGCAATAAGACAAGAAGGAATCTATCCGTCGATTTATAGAGTGGATCAGAGATTTAAACTACGGTTGCCGTTAAGGCATGTTGTCCGAGGACCTTCTGTTGAAATAAGGCATGAAATCCCACAATTTTAAGTTTAATTTTTTGCCTTCATTTCCAAAGAACTTCTGTTTAATGGAGCGTATTCAGCCGGATCGATTCCTGCAATAAGAGAAGAACGAATTGATCCGTCGATTTATAGTGGATCAGATCTTTAAACTACAGTTGTTAAGGTATGTTGCCGGTGGATTTTCTATTGAAATAAGGCATCAGTAATCCCATAATTTTACAGATTAATTTTTTGGCTTTCATTTCCAAAGAACTTCTGTTTAATGAGGCTTATTCAGTCGGATCGATTCCTGCAATTGGCGAAGAAGGAATTGTTCTGTCGATCCCGGCATAGAGTGGATAGGAGCTTTAAACTACAGTTGTTAAGCTAGGCATGTTGTCGGAAGATCTTCCCTTGAAATAAGGCATCAGCAATCCCATAATTTTACAGTTTAATTTTTTTGCCTTCATTTCCAAAGAACTTCTGTTTAATGAACCTTATTTAGCCGGATCGATTCCTTCAATTGGCGAAGAAGGAATCGTTCCGTCGATCCATAGAGTGGACCAGAGCTTTAAACTACAGATGTTTTAAAAGGCATGTTATCGGAGGATCTTCCTTTGAAATAAGGCATAAAATCCGATAATTTTACAGTTAAAATTTTTTTGCCTTCATTTCCAATAAACTTCTGTTTAATGAAGCTTATCGAGCCGGATCGATTCCTTCAATTAGCGAAGAAGGAATCGTTCTGTCGATCCCGGCATAGAGTGGATAAGAGCTTTAAACTACAGTTCGCTCGACCCACTCCCTCCTCATTATTCACCTAGCCTAATCTCGTACCCAGATCTCCCACGGTCAGGCGGAGTACACCTAGCCCTCTCCAGTCCCTTAATTGTCTCCCCTCCACCTCCACACTCCACTTTGTTTCACTCTCCTTATTTGTCTCCCTTCGCGCCGGAAAGTGGCCTCTGCGGGGAGGGAAACTCCATGATCAATTCAGAATTGGTTCTTTCTCTGTCCCAAGCCTCTCATTACCAACGGCATACCAACACCGTGGTCCGTGTCTGTGTTTTCGTCGAGCTCAGGGGATACGAGAGGGGAAGGCTTAGTGGTGGTGGGGGAGGGGAGGGTTTGTTAAAATTCTTTTTGCCCAACAAGGCAGTGTTCATGGCTTTACGAAAATGAAACCTGACCTTACTTCGCCTTTTTATAGAGATATTTCCCCCTCCGAACACGAAAGAAATTAGTTTTCTATTGTCCCTAAATTTTGAGCTGAAATTTTGCCGAAGAACACTTTAGATTTCTTTGAAACTAAAATGTGAATTTCTAAGGCGATTTAGTCCATCCGAACCATCCATCAAAATGAACCCGATAAGTGAACAAATTCTCCTATCTGATCCCCATACTTTTCTTATAAACGTACTGGGGAGAGGTTTTTAAAATATCAAGAACATTCACCTTGTGTGATCATATCCTTAATTCTCATGACCTCAGGGGTTGAATAAGCATTGATATTGCAAAGCGAAATTTGATGCTGATCACTGTTAGGGCTTAAAAGGTTAAAGTATCCAAGACAACAAATATTCATATGTGAAAATAATATCTTTTATTCAAAGTATATATAATTAGCTAGAGCGTAGAAAGAGTCGGCACACAGTAAACTGCGTTCTTCCAGGCTGTGTACGGTTGCCATGGCGGACGAGGGATCAAATTCACGTCGTTTGTTTCTGCAAAGATTTGAATGGAACTACGTCTGGTAAACCAAACATTCGTTGACGAAGCACCACAGTTTCTTTATAAACTAACCCCCTATACAGAATTCTGGTAAAATTCATTTAAGATGGGAAAGCAACGTTTCTTTATCCTTGCTCTTTACGGGATTATATTGTTTAACGCCGGATCGGTTCTAAAACGTGAGTACCATGTTTTCAATTCTTGAAAATATCAATATCTAAAAGTACTACCGATTTAAAAACTCACTTTCGATTTTTTTATGTGATCCAACAGGAATAAATTTAGCCGAAAAGAGAACAGCTTTGTTGAGGTAGCATTCAAGACCAGTTTACTGTAGATTTTGACGTTAATTTTTTTAAAATTTCCACTGATGACCCAATTTTAGCCTTATTACAGCCAGTCTTCCTGAAAATAGACTTGTAACTTTTTTACTGAAAACTGAGCTAAAATTCGTGCAGTTATCTTTAAACATAGTACTCGCGTAGACGTAAAAATGTTAAAATTATTCTTGCGCTAAGCGGGAAGGGTGTTGTTTTGTTGCAGAGTACGTCAAGCAAGTAAAATTAATCAGTAACGCAGTGTAGAGCCACTGTTTTGCTCACCAACCCTTTGTCTTTGGACTTTCTCATCGCCTTCGTCGTCTTGCAGTGTTTAGTGCACAAGGTCTATTACAGTAGACCGCCTGCCGAGTAGTCGCTCTTTTCTCGTCAGCTACCACGGCGTGCGGAAATGTATAAATAAAATAATTATGCAAAATCTGTGTTAAAAACCTAATGAATGGAAACCTGATGAATGGAAACATGCAGATATCACACCTCTACATAAGAAAGGTTCTAAATCTTCGAGGGAAAACTACCGTCCAATTTCCCTTACTTCAATGGGACATTTTCACTATGGCGTCATTTTACTACAACTACCAGAATCCTTCTGTTTTTTCTTTTCTCATGCTAATTAGAACTGTTGTTCTTTGCTCTCCACTGGGATTACAAAATTTGCATTTGAAAAGGAAAACGAAATGAATTCTGGTAGTTGTAGTAAAATGACGCCATCATGAAAATGGCCTATTGCTTGTAAGATCGGTGAAAAAAATTGTTTTTGAAAGGATGATTAAGTTTTGGCGCGAAATTGACCTTATCAACAACAACCAATTCGGTTTTTTAAGAGGAAGATCCACTGCGACTCAATCATTATCAACTTTTAATGATTGATCGAAATCTCGAAATTTATCCACTCCTACCGATGTCATCTTTCTTGATCTTGCCAAAGCTTTTGACAGCGTTCCTCACGAGCGGTTGCTTTTAAAATTGAAAAGTAACGGCATTGACGGTTCTCTACTCAACTGGCTCAGACATTTTTTGGTGGGGCGCAAACAACGTGTAGTCGTTAGGGGATCTTGTTCTGACTGGTCGTGTGTTACCTCCGGAACTCCACAAGGGACCATCCTTGGGCCTTTATTGTTCCTCCTATATATCAATGACATAACTGAATGCATATCATCTACCGTTAAACTTTATGCAGACGACACGAAGATCTACAGAGAGATAATTGATCCGATTATTGACTGTCAGATTCTTCAGGATGATCTCAACAACCTTAGCGAGTGGGCTCGCAAATGGCAGCTTCGTTTTAACGCGGATAAATGTGAATCTATGCGAATTACGCATTCCCGAGATAGGTCAGAAACCAATTATTTCTTAGAAAAGCCCCTGAAAGACGTACATAATTTTAAAGATCTCGGTGTTACAAAAACTAAAGATCTTTCATGGGGTAATCACATTGGTATTACTGTGAACAAAGCGAACAAAGTCTTAGGTTCCATTAAACGCTCGGTAGGCACCGCCGATACTAATGTCTTCTCTATGTTGTACAAATCTCTTGTTCGGCCAATACTGGAATACGCGGTACCTGTCTGGTGTCCTTACCTTGTTAAGGACATCCATGCCCTCGAGAATGTACAGCGAAGAGCATCAAGACTTGCTTTAAACCAACGCAAAGGATATATGTCCTATGAAGACCGATGCAAATTACTAAAATGGCCTACTCTTTCCGACCGTAGAACTTATCTATCTTTAATTGAATGTTATAAGATAGTTTTTGGATCTTATCATTTAAAATTTGAAGACTTCAGTTTTTGATTTCGCCACAACTCGGTCTACAAGGGCAAATCATCACTACAAGCTCTATGTCAAACCAGCACGACTCAATTGTTATAAACATTCTTTTTTCGTTAGAACTGTCAAACTATGGAATGCGGAATTACCTGGTGATATAGTGGAAGCTGATAGCTTTCAGCATTTTAAATCTAAGCTCAAAATGTATTTAAATATTTGACTCTAAAGATCTTGATTTATGTATACTTATTTTTGTTTTTCTTTTATTGAGGGAGTTTTCGCATAGGGCTAACCTCTAAACTTCCTTTTCTAGAAGTACTTTTCTTCCTTTTTTTTTTTATTTGTATATATAGTCTGCTTCTGGAATAAATAAAGTATGTATGTATGTATGTATGTATGTATGTAAAAACGAGGAGGCCTCGCTCGATCTATCGAATTTTTCTCGCATTATGCAAAAATTTCGGAGACGAAAGAGGCTGCTTCCAGTCTTTCACCACATTATATCTTTCTGTGTCTTCGACAGATTTATATTTGAGGTACTTTTCAACATCGCTTGTTTGTGGCATGGGGATTCCTGCGTCAGAATGCCCGTGTAAACACTGCAGAAGATTGCTGAGCGATGTGGATACGAGCCAGGGACTTGTGCTTGGTAGCAAAAGGGATGAAGGTATTATAGTCACTCGACTTTTCACCCCCAAAAGGGAAATTTCCGGGCAGAAGTCACTGAAACCCTTTGAATTTGCAATTGACCTAAAGGAGTACAAGTGGCTAGCTTAGATTATTTACTGGGCAACATAGCCCCTTGGGTTTTGTTGTTGTTATTGTCGAAAATTGTGGTTTGCCGCGAAGACTTTGGGACACGCTGCAAAACTCCACACACCGTGGAATATTTTTCACGTGACAAACATTCGATTTTCGTCTTCACTTTTCTCTTCCGGGTTCACATATGGCTGCTGGCAGGATACCATATTTGATCCCGGAAAAAGCGTAGCGAAGAAAAAAAGTCCGTCCGCCATTTTGAATGTCGCGAAGATCCTAAGGACGAGGCACGTGATCAGACGTCGTGCATTCTGCTAAGATGAGTAATGTTGACCCCATCTTATAACACCTTATGTCGTTATACAGTATTCCTAATAAAATGAGCATAACTTGTTCACTAATGTTAAGGCATTTGTTTGATACCATTATTGTTGTATAAAGTAAAATAAAATAAAATAAAATAAAATAAAATAAAATAAAATAAAATAAAATAAAATGAAATAAAATAAAATAAAATAAAATAAAATAAAATAAAGTAAAATAAAAAAAAAAAAATTAAAATAAAATAAATAAATCAATGATTTTGTTTAAGTGTCGAAGTATTTAGCACTGTAGCGCTAATTGGGGACACTAAAATATAAATCAGTGAAATAAATAAACAATCTGAAAATAACATATGTTGGTGTAAAGGCAAACCAGTTGGCTATTTACAAATCGTGGCCTTGGATGCCGTGAAACAACTCCAAGCGGTTGGGGAAGGAGAGGGGGGGGGGGGGGACTTGAACCCGGGGCCTCCCTGATCAAGAGTGGTAGTATTGATCTGTCAAAGTTTAAGTGCTGGGAAGTAGAGGAAACTTGGGCCAACCACCGCATAATTTGGCCTATACCGTTCTTTCTGATCACTAGCTAACTCATGTTTTACTCCACTCTTTACAGTTTTTCTGAGTATTGGTATTTTAAGCACGGAAGATGACGAAGAAAACCTCATACAAGCTCTTCATTCCCTGGCGGAGCACACGAAGTCCACAGATTCTCCTGAAATTGTCATAGTCGTAGCATTGGACAGAGACTCAAACACAGCCACCTTACAGCGCATAGAAAAGGACTTTCAAAGGGAGCTTCAGTTTGGACTTATTCATGTCGTATCACCAACCACTGCATTTTTGAAGGAAGTTAGTGCGGAACGTTTAGGATGGGGCAATGTGTCTTTTACTGACGGTTTCAAAAGCAAGACGGCATATTTTAATAAGAGGTTAACTTTTCTTTTCGAATATTGCTTTCGAATTTCCAAAAACTTCTTACTTTTAACTGATCAAGCGCGCACCAATAGGCATTACTTTCCTATCATCAAAGAGAGGATTAATAATTTCGAAAACGAAAACTTGTCTTCTTATTCATCCAACTTCGGAGCGTATGCTTTTCCCGGGCTAGGAAGGCTTTATTCGAGAAAACTTGCCGGAGATATGGCTGAATTTGGTGCCATGTTTTCAGATGGAAAGCTTCCTATTCAAATGGTAGATATGTACGGGTTTATGAGAGACAGTGTAAAAATGCCACAGCAAAGTAGTGAGGAGATACTGTTCGACATGGAGAAGGAACTCCACGGTATAAAACCTCAAGTAGAGTTTAAGATAGAGGGTGATTTTCACGAGGATCATGGATTGGAAAAGGCTTTTTATGAGAAGAAAGGGTTTGCCTGGCTTAGGGCACCAAAGGCGGATGACAACTTTGTTATGGTGTTCAAGGAACCAATACGAATATCGCGCGTGCGCATACGCACTGGAAGTCCGCTGTACAGGGACACGCTGCATGACAGTGTACTTATGGCGTGTCCAAGTAACACAGAAACCAACAGTTGCGATGAATCACAATGCGTACAAATCGGTGATTTTAGCGACCCGGTTTCGAACGCAATCATGTTGGAAAATGTTATAAGCTTCCCTGTCAAATGCCTCAAAATTGTTTTAAAAGCAGATGCAAAATACTGGGTAGTCTTTCGAGAGATTTCAGTCTGGATAAAAGAATAAAAAATCTCACGTAAATAAAGATTTAATTCCTTTTTATGCTGAGAATGGTGTCGGTATTCAGTGAGTGACACAGGAATACTCGGAGAATGGAAATCCGAGTGCTCCGATTCCCGGACTCGACGTCATGTGTAGGTTGAGTTTGTTGTTGGTTGTCGTCCTTGCTTCGAGAGGTTTAATTTTTTTTCCGGGTACTCCAGTTTTCCTCTCTCCTTGAAAACAAACTATTCCAAATTGCAATTCGATCAGGAGAGTGTCCCCAATGTAGTGCTCTGCACTAAATACATTGACACTTAAATATATTGAATATTTTTATATTCAAGTTTTCCGTTTTGGGCGGAGTCGCAAAGTGATGTTCAATTGTTTTTCATGATCACCAGTTTCTGCATCAGTTGCTCGCTAAATCAGCTACTGTTCCAGGCGTTCACTACTGAAGCCTGTGAGAAACGAAGAAAAATTTGCCCATTTTCCCATGTAATCCTCAACTTTTTGTCGTGGCGAAGAGGTGCGGTAAACATGTTCAACAAGATGCTACCTTCCAGCGGTCTTCAACAATCTTTTATCACGTGACCCGAAAGGATCACGTGGCAAACAAGCCTTCTGACCCTTCACATTTCGCGGCAAAAATAGAAATTCATTTCTCGGTGCACGCCGGGTAATCAAATCATAGAGCATGCCTACATCAGTAAAATGAAATCACGTTTCACGGGGCAGGTAACAATCATTCGTGTCACTGGCTAGAACGTTTCTAAATATCTAGTTTGCTGAGATTTTTTAATAAAACACTGGTTCTAGCTGGGTAAAAAAATGTCTCGTTTGTTTTTGCTGCCTGTCAGGATCCCTGTCAGGCTCGTAAAAAATCGTATTTGACTTTTCGCTCTAAACCATCTTTACCAATGAAATTGGAAGGCAAGTAGCGCGCCAGGAAATGTTATATTTTCAAAGGATCGTGTTTAATGTGCAGAATTGACTAAAAAGGCTATGAATAGTACATAATACCCGTCGACAATTTGACAAGGGCATGACAAGAGACACGAATGAAGCGCTTCTCTCCTCACGATGTCTTCGGGCAACTTGCCAGCCTAAATATCAAAATGCTGAAAAAGAGAGAAAAATACAACCGACAGCGCTACCTCTGGACACTTTGCCGGAGCGTTGTACCATGACGATGCACCACGAGATTTCGGCCCGCGGTTCGCTCATGCCGGCTGGAGATAGTTCCGAGGTGCTTTCCGATACCTTGTCCCCGACAAGACAGTGAGGGAGGGAAAAGTCGGCCCCTAGACCATATGAGACAGATTCAGCCACCTATATATATGACAATGTAGTCATTTTGTATTCCATATGGTACGTTTTGAGGTTTGAGCATGCAGACGAGCTAAAACGATATAATGACAGAACTGGGATGACTCGTGGTCAAACGACCTGTAGTCTTGGAGGCACCGCTAGTCTTGGACTCCTTTTACCTTATTTCATTCTTACAATTTTTATTGCCGTTTTCCCGAAAACGATTGCTCCTTCGATGGATGTTGACATTGTTAAGGGAATCAGGTCGTCACTCAAAGAGCTCTGTGAAAGCCGTTGCTATTTTTCTGTTTTTGGCCATTAAGTCAACACTTATTACTGTGCCATGTAATGAAAATGTGGCACATTTGTTACTACAACAACTCAGATGCTACCTTTCGCCTCGTGATGTCTGGTGATATCAATCCTAACCATGGACCGGTTTCTGCTTCGACAGCTGGTACGATCAATTGCCTCGTGATGAATGCCAGAAGCTTAAAAAGTTATCACAAAGACAGCACAACAAACTGGCAATCCGTGTACATGTGTAACCTCCATCGCTTACAGGACCTGGTGCACGCCGAAAACTCTGACGTTATATGCGTCAATGAGACAAGGTTGAACCAAAATATTAGCAACTCTGAAATATTGCACCCTGGCTTTACAATATTTAGGAGAGATCGGTCTGATCGAGGTGGTGGTGGAGTTCTTATCACAATCAAAACAGCCTCCGGCTTCAAAGCTGTCAAGAATTTAAACCTGAATGCGAATTGGAAGCCGAGCTGCAACAGCCTGAGACCATTTTTGCCGAAATTACTACGCTTACTGCTCAAAGAATTTTATCCTGTTTTTGCTATAGGCCACCCAATGAAGACCCAAGTTGGATGGATGTATTCAATAATTTTCTGCATGAAGTTTGTGACCAGTTCGACAATATGGAAATTTCGGGTGACTTTAATTTGGCAGACATCCCCGCCTCTGAGACTCCATTGACAGCTCATCGGGTGTTAACGAACTAGTCTTTATTGAAACCCTTCATGACCACCCCTTGACATGCACAACTCAATAAAAAACCCACTCGCGGCAAGAACATACTTGGCCTTGTAATCACGAACGTGCCGAACCGTGTCAATGTAAGCGACAAAAAAAAAAAAAAGGGAAGAAAAAAGAAAAAGAAGAGCAGCGTCTTGCAGTGGTTTAGCTCTTACCTGATGGGTCGCTACCAACATGTAACAGTGCTCTGATCCATTGCCTTTCAGCTCCGGAGTACCGAAGGGCTCCATTTTAGGCCCGATGTTATTTCTCATCTATGTAAATAACTTGCCTGATTTGGTCCTGATGAGCCATGTTGCCATGTTTGCCGATGACACAAAGATATATAAACAAATTAAGTCTGAGAAAGATACTACGTATCTACAAGCTGACTTGCTTGCTGGATAGTTCAGTGACAGACATCACACTTACAGCTGGCTGGGATTTTCATTTCTTAAAAGTCTTGCTCGCTGGGAATGAAGAGCCAGTATTTTTTCCCAGCAACTATAAATAATAACCAAGATTGTCGCAGGAACACTCAGCTAGTTTTCAGTGCAACATACGATTAATGTTCTCTAAAAGGGTCGTTGGTTACTTCTGACATCTCCACTCCGTTTCCCATAAAACCGCAGAACGTTTGGAACTAGTCTGCGAGTAGTCCCTTCATTTTTGTTTGGGAGTAAAGTGAGCAAAACTCGCGCGCGCGCGAAAATTTCATCTCGCGAGGAACTTTGTTTTACTAATTCTGGTAACGAACAGGACAGAACAGGTTGATAAGCTCAGTTCAAAGCCGCACCGGTATCGAAAAATCATAGCATTAATTCCGTTCAAGCCTTTTGGTATTTTTGGCTTTCTTTATAGATTTGTTTATGTCGCTAACGTCCCTACGAGTCTTCACTCTTTAGGAAATGTTTGATCCGAAGGCATTAACATTCATTAATTTATTTAGCCGTATTTATACTATGATCAAATTCACACAGGTGCGTACTCCTTCCCAGCTGGTTGAGAAAAGATAACATCGGCCTAAGGGAGGTGACGTCATCGGGTTATTCTTCGGAGCAGCCACGATCCGAGATCCGATTATACCGGAAATTGACCTGCATTCACTCTCTTTTAGTAGTATTAAACGGCGGACGACGTCGGTGAAATAAAGACTTCGAACGTTTGTTAGGATTCGTTATGGTAGAATACAGAGTTCTTTCTACGTTCGTTTCTCGGCGTCTGAACACTGATCTCAAAGATATTACGCTCGATTTGTGGAAGAAACGTGGAACTATGAAAACAGTCAAGATTTGCTCAGGTAACATCGACCTACGGGAGGTTAACATCGACCTAAGGGAGGTACGTTTTATAGCACCACGTTTGTATCGTATGTGTTATACTGGCACAATCGTACACATGGAAAGCTTATTTACAAGCATTAAGACTTACAATCTTGCACGGGCTTTTTTAATCGTTGACCTGAGTGTCATTTCATTTATTACTAACTCATAACATCCACCTACAGGAGGTTAACATCTACCTAAGGGAGGTAGAGTAGCCTACAGTGTACATTTTATAGTTTATGTTTTATAATAGTCAATTCATACGCATATAAGCTTACACTCTAGCAGGAAAACTTGGGATAATAAGGAGCTTTTCTATCATTCCCTTGAATTTCATAATTTTCATTTTTACCAACTCATAACATCCACCTACAGGAGGTAAACATCTACCTAAGGGAGGTTATAATTTTTATAGCACCATGCAAGTAGGTATTATAATAAGGAACGATTAACTTGAAGAAAGCTTACGAATCTTAAGGGGCTTTTGCATTTCGTGTACATGCCGTTTTGGAATAAATTTATTCATAAAGAATTATTATTATTAATATTATTATTATTATTATAATTATTATTATTATTATTATTATTATTATTATTATTATTATTATTATTTGAAAAGCCTTTTAATCTCACTAGAATGAGATAAATGAGAGTTTTCTCATTTTTTTTATTTACACTCATAACATGGAATATAATATATTATTATCAATATTATTTTTTGGCAACACACTGACCTACGCTGGGCCATTTATATTCATCTAATGAAACACTTTTACAGCCATAAAGATTTGCTGTGAGAGGTGTTATGGGTTTAAATAGAAAAATTGCAGGTGCATTAAAATAGTATAATAGCTGTTATGATGATTAAAGGCAATTGTTTTCTTGTTGTTGTTGTCGTTTTTTCTTGGTTGACCCCATCAACCTGTAATTTCCACATTAAATTTTGCTAGAAGTGACTGTTTATGACTGTTGAAATGATAGATCATTTTTAAAAATGTGACCCTTAATATGTTCAGAATTTATTTTAATTTAATTTGTGATCACTTACAAGAGGTTTGACTGTTTGACTGTTTACTACAGTACATTAACAATATTGGTTTTATTTTACTTCTTTGCAGTTTCAACTTCATTAGTAAAAAAGAAAATACAATGACAGCCGACAGCAAATAGCAAACTGTATAATTTGTTTGGATGCTTTAGCTAAAAATTTAAGTCGCAGAAAGTTTTAGAGGGACAGAGTCTTTTTTTTTTCGACTCAATTTACGAGCTGTTGACAGGAGAACCAACGACCCTTTTAGAGAAAATTCATCGTATCGGTGCACTAAGCACTAGCTGAGTGTCCCCACATCAATCTTGGTTACTATTTAACGCCCCTGGGAAAAAATACCCGCTCTTCACTGTCAGCGAGCAAGACTATTGGAAGAAAAAATCTCAGCCAGCGATAGGTATGATGTCTGTCAACTAGCCAGCAAAATTGAAAATAGCGAAAGGAAGACAATGCCAGCCAGTGCAAGGGAAATGTTTCCAGCTTGCCAGCAAGCGGTAGCGTACACTAGTTTTTAGCCAGCCAGAGAAGTTTTGAATTACACTTGGCTAGAAAAGACTTTTTTGGATGCGCCGAGACATCAGTACCACGTCGAATATCTTATAATATTAGTTTGTTCTTCTCTATCTAGGTGTTTTAAGGAAGAAAAAGAATTACAAAAAATAACTTCATACCTCAATCGATCCGGTCAAATTTTCATGAACTTCATAAGTTTTTTATCGTGAGTAATTGGTGTGTTGCCTACCCTGCTTTTCCGACCTTATTGAGATGATGACGACGTTGAATCGATCCGTCGATCCATAAAGTGGTTAAGAACTTGAAACTACAGTTGTTAAGGCTTGCCGTCGGAGGATCTGAGGTGCAGTGAAATAAGGCATGAAATCCCATAATTTTACAGTTTAATTTTTCTATTTGTCTTCATTGACTTCATTTCCAAAGAACTTCTGTTGCTGTATGAAGCTTATTCGGCCGGATCGATTCCTGCAATAAGACAAGAAGGAATCTATCCGTCGATTTATAGAGTGGATCAGAGATTTAAACTACGGTTGCCGTTAAGGCATGTTGTCCGAGGACCTTCTGTTGAAATAAGGCATGAAATCCCACATTTTTAAGTTTAATTTTTTGCCTTCATTTCCAAAGAACTTCTGTTTAATGGAGCGTATTCAGCCGGATCGATTCCTGCAATAAGAGAAGAACGAATTAATCCGTCGATTTATAGTGGATCAGATCTTTAAACTACAGTTGTTATGTTAAGGCATGTTGCCGGTGGATTTTCCATTGAAATAAGGCATCAGTAATCCCATAATTTTACAGTTTAATTTTTTTGCCTTCATTTTCAAAGAACTTCTGTTTAATGAGGCTTATTCAGCCGGATCGATTCTTTCAATTGGCGAAGAAGGAATCGTTCACGCGTCGATACATAGAGTGGACCAGAGCTTTAAACTACAGTTGTTTTAAAAGGCATGTTATCGGAGGATCTTCCTTTGAAATAAGGCATAAAATCCGATAATTTTACAGTTAAAATTTTTTTGCCTTCATTTTCAATAAATTTCTGTTTAATGAAGCTTATCGAGCCGGATCGATTCCTTCAATTGGCGAAAAAGGAATCGTTCCTTCGATCCCGGCACAGAGTCAGTGGATAAGAGCTTTAAACTACAGTTCGCTCGACCCACTCGCTCCTCATTATTTCACCTTCTCCAGTCCCTTCATTGTCTCCCCTCCACCTCCACACTCCACTTTGTTTCACTCTCCTTATTTGTCTCCCTTCGCGCCGGAAAGTGGCTTCTGCGGGGAGGGAAACTCCATGATCAATTCAGAATTGGTTCTTTCTCTGTCCCAAGCCTCTCATTACCAACGACATACCAACACCGTAGTCCGTGTCTGTGTTTTCGTCGAGCTCAGGGGATACCAGAGGGGAAGGCTTAGTGGTGGTGGGGGAGGGGAGGGTTTGTTAAATATCTTTTTGCCCAACAAGGCAGTGTTCATGGCTTTACGAAAATGCTATCTGATCTTACTTCACATTTTATAGAGATATTTCCCCCTCCGAACACGAAAGGAATTAGTTTTCTATTGTCCCTAAATTTTGAGCGGAAATTTTGCCGAAGAACTCTTTAGATTTCTTTGAAACTAAAATGTGAATTTCTAAGGTGATTTAGTCCATACGAACCATCCATCCAAATGAACCCGATAAGTGAACAAATTCTCCTATCTTATCTCCATACTTTTCTTATAAGCATACTGGGGAGAAGTTATTAAAATATCAAGAAAATTCACCTTGGGTGATCACATCCTTAATTCTCGTGACCTCGGGGGTTGAATAAGCATTGATATTAAAAGGAGAAATTTAATGCTGATCACTGTTAGGGCTTAAGGGTTTAAGTATCCAAGACAACAAATGTTGTTCATATGTGAGAATAATATCTTTTATTCAAAGTGTATAAAATTAGCTAGAGCGTAGAAAGAGTCGGCACACAGTAGACCGCGTTCTTCCAGGCTGTGTACGGTTGCCATGGCGGACGAGGGATCAAATTCACGTCGTTTATTTCAAAGATTTGAATGGAACTATTTCTGGTAAAGCAAACATTCGTTGACGCAGCACCGCAGTTTTTTTAGAAACTAACCCCCTGTACAGAATTCTGGTAAAATTCATTTAAGATGGGAAAGCAACGTTTCTTTATCCTTGTTCTTTACGGGATAATATTTTTTAACGCCGGATCGGTTCTAAAACGTGAGTACCATGTTTTCAATTCTTGAAAATTTCTATATCTAAAAGTACCACCGATTGTATCTCTTTCGATATTTTTATGTGATTCAACAGGAATGACTTTAGCCGAAAAGAGAACAGCTTGTAACATTCAAGACCAGTTTACTGTAGATTTCGACTGATGACCCAATTTTAGCCTTATTAGCCAGTCTTCCTGAAAATAGACTTGCAACTCTTTTACTGAAAACTGGGCTAAAAATCGAGCAGTTATCTTTAAACATAGTACTCGCGTAGGCGTAAAAATGTAAAAATTATTCCTGTGCTAAGCGGGAAGGTGTTGTTTTGCGGAGGACGTCAAACAAGTAAAATTTATCCGTAACGCAGTGTACAGCAATTGTTTTGCTCATCAATCCTTTGTCTTTGATCTTTCTCATCGCCTTCGTATTCGTGTTTGCACAAGGTCTATTACATTAGACCGCCTGCCGAGTAGTCGCTCCTTTCTCGTCAGCTACCACGGCGTGGCGCGGAAATGTATAAACAAAATAATTATGAAAAATCTGTGGTAAAAGTGAGGAGGCCTCGCTCGATCCGTCGAATTTTTTCGCACTATGCAAAAATTTCGGAGACGAAAGAGGCTATTTCCAGTCTTTCATTACATTATATCTTTTTGTGTCTTCGACAGATTTATATTTGAGGCACATTTCAACATCACTTACTTGTGGTATGGGGATTCCTGCGTCAGAATGCCCGTGTAAACACTGCAGAAGATTGCTGAGCGATGTGGATACGAGCCAGGGACTTGTGCTTGGTAGCAAAATAGATGAAGGTATTATAGTCACTCGACTTTTCACTCCCAATAGCGAAATTCCCTGACAGAAGTCACTGGAACCCTTTGAATTTACCATTGACCTAAAGGAGTACAAGTGGCTAGCTGAGATTATTTACTGGGCAACGTAGCCCCTTGGGTTTTGTTGTTGTTATTGTCGAAAATTGTGGATTGGGGCGAAGACTTTGGGACACGCTGCAAAATACTACACACATCATGGAATATTTTTCACGTGACAAACATTCGCTTTTTGTCTTCCTTACACTTTTTCGCGCATCAAATATGGCTGCCGGCAGGATACAATATTTGATCCCGGAAAAAACGTGGCGAAGAAGAAAATCAAGTGTGTGTCACGTGCACAAAGTACGCCACGATATTGTGGAGTGTTTTCAGCGTGTCCAGGATATTCGTTGCCGTCCGCCATTTTGAATGTCGCCTTAGGAACGAGGTTGGTTTACTGGGCATGTGATCAGACGTTGTGCATTCTGCTAGGATGAGTAATGTTGACAGCATCTAACGTGGTGTTAAAGAATGAGAGTAGTGGGGCGGCTCGATTACAAATGTACATACATACTTTATTGAACCTCAGTACTGAGACTTGTCTTGAATACGGTATTCCCAATAAAATGAGCATAACTTGTTACCAATGTTAATTAAGAATAAATAAATAAATAAATAAACAAATGACCTTATTTAAGTGTCGAAGTATTTAGCACTGTAGCGCTAATTGGGGAACTAAAAATCGGTGAAATAAATATACGAACTGAAAATAACATATATTAAAAATCCCAACTGGTGGGAGGCAAACCAGTTGGCAAATTACAAAACACAACCTTTGATTTGAAAACAGGGATACCATGAAACAAACCCAAGTGATCAGGGTGGGACTCCCTGATCAAGAGTGGTAATATTGATCCGTCAAAGTTTAAGTGCTGGGAAGTCGAGGAAACTTGTGCCAACCGCTGTATAATTTGGCCCATACCGTTCGCTTACCCTTCTTTCTGTTCACTAACTAACTCATGTTTTACTCCACTCTTTACAGTTTTTCTGAGTATTGGTATTTTAAGCACGGAAGATGACGAAGAAAACCTCATACAAGCTCTTCATTCCATGGCAGAGCACACGAAGTCCACGGATTCTCCTGAAATTGTCATAGTCGTAGCATTGGACAGAGACTCAAACACAGCCACCTTACAGCGCATAGAAAAGGACTTTCAAAGGGAGCTTCAGTTTGGACTTATTCATGTCGTATCACCAACCACTGCATTTTTGAAGGAAGTTAGTGCGGAACGTTTAGGATGGGGCAATGTGTCTTTTACTGACGGTTTCAAAAGCAAGACGGCATATTTTAATAAGAGGTTAACTTTTCTTTTCGAATATTGCTTTCGAATTTCCAAAAACTTCTTACTTTTAACTGATCAGGCGCGCACCAATAGGCCTTACTTTCCTATTATCAAAGAGAGGATTAATAATTTCGAAAAGGAACACTTGTCTTCTTATTCATCCAACTTTGGAGCGCACGCTTTTCCTGGGCTAGGACGGCTTTATTCGAGAAAACTTGCCGGAGATATGGCTGAATTTGGTGCCATGTTTTCAGATGGACAGCTTCCTATTCAAATGGTAGATATGTATGGGTTTATCAGATACAGTGTAAAAATGCCACAACAAAGTAGCGAGGAGGTGCTGTTCGACATGGAGAAGGAACTCCACGGTATAAAACCTCAAGTAGAGTTTAAGATAGAGGGTGATTTTCACGAGGATCATGGATTGGAGAAGGCTTTTTATGAGAAGAAAGGGTTTGCCTGGCTTAGGGCACCAAAGGCAGATGACAACTTTGTTATGGTGTTCAAGGAACCAATACAAATATCGCGCGTGCGCATACGCACTGGAAGTCCGCTGTACAGGGACACGCTACATGACAGTGTACTCATGGCGTGTCCAAGTAACACAGAAACCAACAGTTGCGATGAATCACAATGCGTACAAATCGGTGATTTTAGCGACCCGGTTTCAAACGCAATCATGTTGGAAAATGTTATAAGCTTTCCTGTCAAATGCCTCAAAATTGTTTTAAAAGCAGATGCAAAACACTGGGTAATCTTTCGAGAGATTTCAGTCTGGTTGAAAGAATAAAAAATCTCACGTAAATAAAGATTTAATTCCTTTTATGCTGAGAATGGTGTCGGTATTCAGTGACTGACACAGGAATACTCGGAGAATGGAAATCCGAGTGCTCCGATTCCCGGACTCGACGTCATGTGTAGGTTGAGTTTGTTGTTGGTTGTCGTCCTTGCTTCGAGAGGTTTAGTTTTTTTCCGGGTACTCCAGTTTTCCTCTCTCCTTGAAAACAAACTATTTCAAATTGCAATTCGATCAGGAGAGGGTCCCCAATTGGTGCTTTGCGCTAAATACATTGACACTTAAATATATTGAATTTTTTTTACTCAATATTTTTGGGTGGAGTCGCAAAGCGATGTTAAATTTATTTTTCATGATCACCCGTTTCTGCATCAGTTGCTCGCTAAATCAGCTACTGTTCCAGGCGTACACCACTGAAGACTGTGGGAAACAAAGAAAAAATAGAGCTCGAAGAAAAATTTTCCTATTTTCCCATGTAATCTTCAACTTTTTGTCGAGGAGTATAGAGGCGCGGTAAACATGTTCAACAAGATGCTACCTTCCAGCGGTCTTCAACAATCTTTTATCACGTGATCCGAAAGGATCACGTGGCAAACAAGCCTTCTGACCCTTCACATTTCGCGGCAAAAATAGAAATTCAGTTCTCGGTGCACGCCAGGTAAACAAATCATAGAGCATGCCTGCACCAGTAGCAAATCACGTTTCACGGGGTAGCCGAAACAATCATTCGCGTTGACGCCAAAATAATATCAGATCGCGGTTCATGAAATGCCATATACACTCCACCTTTTTCCTCGCTCACCACCTCTCACTGACCTCTCCACTTCGTTTTCCATAAACCGCAGAACGTTTGGAACTAGTCTGCGAGTAGTCCCTTCATTTTTGTTAGGGAGTAAAGTGAGCAAAACTCGCGCGCGCGCGAAAATTTCATCTCGCGAGGAACTTTATTTTACTAATCCGGGCAACGAACAGGACAGAACAGGTTGATAAGCTCAGTTCAAAGCCGCGCCGGTATCGAAAAATCATGGCATTAATGTGGGGCTCTACCTGAATTTGAGTGAAATTTGAAGAGGTTTTAAGAATGGATAGAAGAAGGAAAATGATTTTTGGAACACTAACAGACAGTCGATAACCACGCAAGAGCACCCCAGGTTGCTAGTGGACTAACTTGGTATCCGTCTATTAATTATTAACTACAAATTCTAATTTTAAAACTTCACTAAATCTCCAACATTTCTTATTTCTTTCAATTTTACCAATCCTTCAAGAAAAATTATTTCCTTCCAAATATACCTAAAAATCACCCAAAAATTCAAAAAACACCCCAAATCATTGATTTGTGTTATGAATGGAGGGTTTTTGTATTATTCCATTTGACCGATTTTAAGGGGCGTGAAAACGGCTTTCAGGTGAACCCCCACCTTAAGACGAACATTTTCAAGAAAATCCTTGATGTAATCGACATCAGCCTAAAAGATGTCAAGAAATCCACGCGTTCAAGACTTCTGTCAGAGTTGTAAACGAAAAAAGTGATTTTATGACGTTATAGGACGAAAACAAGCTTCGCACCAAAACGAGGCCGTGCCTCGTGCACGTCTAAGAAAATGTGTCCCACATGGGAGGGAAAGACGCTGTCGCGTCCTATATATAATGTTTTCAGCAACATCAGGTTTTCGGAGCTCCCTCGGCGGATGGACCGGTGAGGGTGGGACTCTGCAGAGACTCTGCGCCCAGTAACTCTACCCCAATGAGGGGGTAGGGGGGAGCAGAGACGGGGGAGCATTTTGCTCAAATTATTTTTAATTTTTTTTATTGTTATATTAACATGTTAAAAGGCGCGTTTTAACTTGTATCTACTTCAGATGGATGTATCTGCCACTGTAAATTCGATTTAAATGTTAAGAAAGCCATGTTCTTGTCCCCGTTAATTCCGTTTAAGCCTTTTTGTATTTTTGGCTTTCTTTATAGATTTGTTTATGTTGCTAACGTCCCTACGAGTCTTCACTCTTTAGAAAATGTTTGATCCGAAGGCATTAACATTCATTAATTTATTTACCCATCCATACGTATACTATGATCAAATTCACACAGGCGCGTACTCCTTCCTGATCCCAGCTACCCGACTCAGTGCTGCCAGAGTTGAGGGGTATTCTGGGATACATATACGGCGTACCACAAATTATTGACCATACATGAAGTAAAATTTTGTAAATAAATACACCCGCTGATCATAATTATTGTCTAATCAATTTGCAAATGGCGGAAAACATGGCGGGCTAAAAGCTTTCAGTTCAGAGGCGGATATATCTTGATTTGCAATGGAAGATGATGAAGAGAAAGTCGAAGTTGAAGGACAGTTAACAGCAGAAAGTATCAAGCTTATTTCAGAATCCATGGGAATCTCCAACCTCAATGATGAGGCGATAAATCTGTTGATTGATGATGGAACTTATAGATTGAAGCAACTTGCACAGGTATAAAGATTTAAACGGCTTCTTTGTGCTGAACGTGTGTTGTGCGACAAGGTTAAAATAATAACTATTTGAACGTTTGTTAGAATTGAAATGCGTATTGTCCAGGATGTTTTATACATGTAGTTGAAGTGAAGATGTTAAGATGAACATCAACAATGGAAGTTTGTTCACCAGCTGTCATGTAACGATCTTTGAAGGTCTCATAAACTTTTGTTGAATTTGACCAATGTTAGACTCAACGAAATTTTCATTTAACGATCTTCTACTCTTCATCTTGAAAAATTTTGCTTAAAGTTATTTGAACACTGTGTTCAACACGCAGTGAAAGTGACACATTGCAATGAGGTTTCCGTAGACTAAACACCAGTATTATTGTTTAGTTAAGGACGGTGCCTACTATTGGTACTGCGCATACGTTCTGTGCATCGCAAGATACTTGGGTTTCCTATGGGTGGTGCCTACTAATACATTCTGAATATTTTTGCGTGGTTTAAAACTATGCAGAGAAATCAGAACTTAGCAAATGCTTTTGGTACCTCAAAAGAAAATTGGGGGTAACCATGCATTTTTCAGAGATAATTAAGCTTAAGTTTGGGAAAAATCTCATACATTGCTTTATATTTTGGCGCCTTTGAGAGATATTATTCCTTAAGTATCTCTAAAAATGTGTGGTTACCCCCAATATCCTTTTTGGATTCCAATAGCCCTTGCTATGGTCTACTTACCCCACATAGTTATAAGCCGCACAAAAATACTTTGGTATTAGTAGGCACCGTCCTTAAGTACGGTTTAAGATCATCTTTATCTTTTAAATGAATTAACAACAGTTAACTAACCAAATACGTCCATGAAGGAGCAGTTCACACTCAATGGTGGTAACGGCGAATTTAAACACATCAAAAAACAAACAAACAAACAAGAGAAAAATGATAAATAAACCAAAAAAGGTGTCACATTTAACATTGCATCAGTTCCAGAGTTTACGATAACTGTAAAATATTGTACTCATCAATAATATTATTATTTATGAGTATATTGTATTCATAAACAAACTACACTGGGAGCTGATTGCAGTTGTCCACTTTTCATTTTTTACCACTAGGAGTCTGCAAAATTTATGCAGCACTCAAAACGGAGGAAGCTTATCACAGGAGACATTGACAATGCCTTGCATGTGCAAAACATTGAGGTGAGACTGTGGTCATTACAATGGTAAAATTGAGCGTGAAACTAGAAAGTCATTTGATTTTCTTCCCAGCCAGTCAAAGTGTGTTTTCAAAGTGTATACTCTTTGGAAAATTCCTGTTGGAATTTCTTTTTTTATGATCACAATGAAAAATAACATCTCTGGTCTTCATACAACTGGAAAAAGAAGTGAACTGCAAGAACTTTGAAGGAAATCAATACTTGTGTAATTGTTCTTGCGCATATATTGTCAAATGTTTTCTTTTTGTTTGGAAAAGAAATGAGAACTACACCATGTCACTCCTGAAACACCCACCTAATTGTCAACCTTCACTTAACAATTATAATATTATTATTAATATTATATTAATTATATTATTAATAATTATTATTTTAGTCTTCAAAGTCTTCTTTCCTTTTTCTACTCACCATGGTGACCAAAATAGTAAATAAATACAGTAAAAAAATAAATGGGCATTTCAGTGGCACATCCATAGAGTTGTTCAGAGTGGCTCTATTGTTTCCACACAAATTGGAATTTGAAATACCGAAGTACCCAGAGAAAAACCCTCGGAGCAGGGACGAGAACCAGCAACAAACTCAAAGCACATATGGCATCAACACTGGGAATCGAACGCACACCACACTGGTGGAAGGCGAGTGCTCTCACCAATGCTTCATCCCTGACAGCGATAACTTGAATTGCTGACTTAGTTGCTTTTACGACTGCTTGCATTCAAGACAAACTGGCTAAAAGTACTTAAAATCAATCTACCGGTATATTTGAATTTAATTAATGATATAAAGTTCTCAGTTTACATTGTTAAATTCCACACACAGCCTCTTTATGGGTTTAGCTCCAAGGAATTCATTCCATTCCGGTTTGCTAGCGGTGGTGGAAGGGAGTTGCATTATTACAATGATCCTGAGATTGATCTGAATGAAATTGTGAGCTCTCAACTACCTCGTATTCCAGTTGATGTTACCATTAAAGGTTTGTACAGTTTTTGAAGTATTTACAAATCCGAATAGGTTTTTGTTAAGTAATCCATATGAATTTGTAGTAATGAAAATGTCAATCTTGTTTTGTAGCTCACTGGTTGAGTATAGAAGGTTTACAGCCAGCCATTCCAGAGAATCCTCCTCCAGGTATTTAACCATATAGGATCTAAGAGACTGGAAAGTGACTCTGATTGCTGTTTTGGCAGAAAAATTTCTTCTATAGTTTGTTTTGAGAGACGCCATCGAGATACAGTGTCAGGGGACCACTCTTAATCAAGACAATGGTTACAAACTACCAGCAGTCTTTTTGGACCCATGACTCACACCATCTCAACTTACGTGACATAAATTAACCTCTCACTTAAGATTCTGTGAAGGAATTGAAAGCTTATAACACTTTAATTTTTTTGGATCCTGAAAGATAATTATTTTTATTTTCCAATCTCTAAAATAATGACAGAATCAGGACACAATTTATTTTCTCAAATATTCTTAAATGATTGTTGTGATTGGCTTGTTGGTGACACAAAACACTCTAAAGGGCGATTTGGATGGTACGATTTTGCCTACGATTTGTCGCATGCGACACGCTTACGCCATGCCTACAACACGAATCGCGTCGTGTAAATCAACCTACAACATCCTTACGACAGGCGCACACAACACGAAAAATGTCGTAGGATTTTAAAACATGTTTTAAAATCCTACGACAATCGTAGGTAAAGGCAATGTTGAGTGGCAAGAGTTGTGTACGATTTTTACATGAGGCAAGCAACGCGCGCTCTAGAAATCGCATGCGACAGTCGTAAGAGAAAATCATACCGTCTAAATCGCTCTTAAGAAGGGATTTTAAGTTACATTGTCTAGAATGATTTTATTTAATGAGTTGCTGTTCTAATTTACTGTATTTTAGTGCCAATCCAAGTACAGGCAAAGGATAGTAAACCTGTATTACCCACAGGAATACCAACTGGTCCAAAAGCTTCTAAACCACAAACAGTGAAAACAAGCGGTAAGAGTACAAAGAAACAAGATGGTGTAAAAAAGAACATTGGGAGCAGTACTACAGGAGACAGTGGAGACAAGAATGATAAAACAAAACCACAAGTCACCCATGAATTATCTATGGTATGTTGGTCTTAACCAGAAGGCCTTTCTACTTATGGGGAAAATTCAGTAAAAATTCACCTAATGTTGGACAAGTTTAATTGGACACCGGTCTTTTCGATACCCAGAAAATTACTTTCCCCTCTAAATGCCTGATGGTGTATGCCTTTGTGTCAAGATGAGTGATATTTTACCCAATTGCAATGAGCTGGTTCTTTTAGCAGGATGGGGCTAAATTTCAATGTAAAGATTATGCTTGCTGTTGGAAAAATAATAAGGTGATACAGTTCTTTTTATTTTCCTGTTTCTCAGTGCTTAATATATAATCTGTTGGTGATCTGTTGGCTAACTGTCCATGAACTGTTGGCTGACAGGTTTACAGGGGAGCTATTCTTCCATTTTAAATTGACTTCATACAAACTTTATCTGTGGCTCTGAGTGCAAATGCAGTGGATGAAAGGGAAATTGGTATTGAAACAGTGGTTGGGTGGTTGCTTTCAATAGTCAGGGGGTTGACGTGTAGTGTGAAAAGCTTTAAGTGGCATGGGATGTAATCTTTAGTATTTACAGTTTTCAAAAATTCAGCTAGATATATATGTCTAACAAACAGCCACCATGACATCGCTAAATGCCTGCTCTTTCTTTGCTAAAACAAATGTTTAAATTCTTGCCAGGAACAACAGCTGTATTACAAAGAAATCACAGAGGCCTGTGTGGGATCCTGTGAATCTAGAAGGGCTGTAAGTTAATTCCTCATACTTGTCATCTTTCTATGTACACAGTTCTATTTTCCTCGGCCAGCAATCAAAATTGAAAGAGTGGTTGCAGAACCATCTACAAGTACAACTACAAGTCATTCAGTCCATTCTTGTTGTTGAAGCCATTTTTCAGACAACAACATCTAAATTGAGTCAGCGGCAGGTTGAAACCTGATTTCAAAACTTTCTCACATTCTGCCTTTTTTGCTCTGTTCACTCCAAAGCTTAGGTTTTCTCTTTTGATGTAGGAAAATTTTACTGCTTTTAGTGTACTTGAGTGTGCTTTTTTCTTTTTTCCTTTCTTTTTGTTTTTCACTTTTTTATCCTAATCTAATGATTATTTGCGTATATTAGAAATATTTATATGTTAAGATAGATAGTCCTGCCAAGGACAGACTTATCAACTGAAGTTATTTTTAACATTTATCCAAGGTAGTCCGTTATATAAGGCTTATTGGCTTCCTCGGCTACCTTGGCTTGTTAATGTTTAATTTGTTAATGTCGTATTTGTGTGTGTGAGGCAAATCAATAAAGTGAACTGAACTGAAACTTTTAAAGAGAGCCCATCCTACTCCATGCCAAACTCTTACCTGTGGCGGAGCATCAGTTTGTACTGCAGAAAATGCAGGTCACTGCTAGTAATAGTATGTTGAATGTGCCTAATGTCTTTAATAACATACAACCCTTTTTTAGGAAGCACTTCAGAGTCTGTCAACTGACCCTGGTCTCTACCAGATGTTACCACGGTTTAGTACTTTCATTGCAGAAGGGGTAAGTTATTATCAAGAGTCAAATGGTTTGGTCAGACCATTGCTCATCTTCAGCTGCTCTTTCTTTGCACTGAGCTACTACAGTCGCAGTACAGTTAACTGCAACATTAGTCATTCACTTATTATTCAACTCCACTTAGAACTGTTCAAATATTGCATGACTGAGCTACTGTACAGTAAAAACCTAGTTTGGTCGTTATTTGTACTAACAGTAAATGCTGTAGAGAACTGGTTTCTTAATGTGGGTATTCTCATCCCATTTACCTTTTTCTCATAGTTCTCTTTGTTCCTTGTTGTAAAAGGTTTTTGAAGTTTGAAGTTTCTTTGCCTTTCTTTCTAATATATTTACAATTAATTGAGTGGTTAATGTATGGCGAGGTGACCTCTAGAAACCACCAGGCTTATAGTTGAGGCCACCTCGTACCTAAAAGGTTGCTTTGGATAATAAATCTCCGATTAGATGTTAAATTGGCATGTAGTATTACTGTCTATTTTTATTCAGTCAAAAGACAGCACATTTGTAAAAATACACAGTGATACTACACACCGAAACGTCTTATGAGATGTATATAACTATTCACTACATTATGTAGAGGGTGGGGGTCTGCTTCCCCCTTTGTACCAGTTGATGAGAATAAAAGAATGTCATTGAGTACTGTATGTTGTCTGATGTAACACCAAATTCTCAGAACTAACATTGAAAGGAGTGTATGGCAGTCAGTAAGGAGAATTAACTCTAAAATCATGGGAGTGATGATGACAATGTCATGCCAGTGTCATGATCATGTTTGTGGTTTATTTGGTGAGAAAAAAATAGTTGACTGATATTGCTTTTAGAGATGTAACCAACATCTGATCTCATTCTCGCAAGTTTATGGAAAGCACCACAAAATATATGACATGTTGTGAGCAATTTCATAATAAGTTTGTGTTTCAACTTTTGTAGGTAAGAGTGAATGTAGCCCAGAATAACCTGGTTCTACTTATCTACTTGATGCGTATGGTCAAAGCACTCTTGGATAATCCAACTCTCTACTTAGAAAAATATGTAAGTTGGCATTCCATTTGTGGATTCGGAAGTAATGCTTGTGGTACATGTAGTTTTAATTCATCTAAAGCACAGGGGTGGGTTGTTCAAAGGCCAATTCATGCTGATCCAATATTGGAAGCTAAGCTGTTGTAGGTTTCTCATTCAAAAGAGCGTTCTTTGCATACCTATCATAAAAAGTACTGTTTCAACTAGGGACTGAGATGATTTGCAAGAATATAATATAGTACAAATTTGAAATTTATAAAGTTGATGCTTGTCCTGATCAGGTCTGGAAATCGTGTAACACAAAGGTGTCAATATATAACAGTTATAGTGATGTTAATCTATCTTCATAATTTTGTTTACTTTTTCTGTCAACAGTTGCATGAGTTAATTCCTGCAGTGATCACCTGTATTGTGAGTAAACAACTGAGTCCCAAGCCAGACACTGATAACCACTGGGCACTACGAGACTTTGGATCCAGACTTATCGCACAGATCTGCAGGTCTGTTACTTAAAAACTCCACACTCTTGTCATATCAATCTTGTGGTTCAAAGGATAAGTTTGAGCAATTTCTTAAATAGGAAGTTTAGTGAATTCCTATCTATTTTTGTCTATCAGGTCTTTTAATTCAACCACCAATAATGTCCAAACACGAGTCACAAAAACCTACTGCAAGGTATGTAAGTCTTGGAGTAATTTAAGCCTACTCAATCTGATAATATGATCATATAAACAGAAGGGGAAGTTTGTATGAAGTCGAGGTAAATTGAACAATAGCTCCCCCAAAAACCTGTTGGCCAACAGTTCACCGATAGTTAGCTGATGGATTATATATTAAGCATTTTGAAACAGGAAAATAATTAATGAATTGAATCACCTTGTTATTTTTCAAAAAACATGCATAATCTTTGCATTGAAATTTCTGTTCAGTTTCTGTTGCCCTTTTGGTTCAATAGGTCTTTTTGCAACTGATTGAAATACTAAAATCTACCCTTTTGCACTCTTTAAGGGTGAAAAAGGGACCCCTTTTGGATGGAACCTTCCCATAAAGAACCCAAGTAAACAGTCTCTGGGAGTGACCCTGCAATGGATTGCCATCAAGTTAATAATTATGAACCTTTTTTATGATCAGAGTGCAACTTACATTTTACGTACTAAAACCTCTTTACCATTGGAAATCATTTGTACAGGCTTTACACCAGGAGAAGGCATCACTTTCCACTCATTATGGAGCTATTACTGGGCTTGCAGAGCTAGGGCAGGAGGTAAAAATTTCAGTTTCAACCTCTTGAGCTTTGATCATGATGGTGGAATTTTTGTTTTAGATTTTACAATCTCACAATAATTTATTGACAGGTCGTCAAAGTTCTTATCCTTTCAAGACTCAAACTTGAAAGTGCTCTGATTAAACAAGCACAAGAAAGAGTGGATCCAGTGGAGAAAAATGCTGCTGAGAATCTTAAAAATCTGCTACTGGTAAGCAGTCTTTTGCATCATCATTAAAGGAAACCTCCACTCTCGGCATAAACAGACGTTGAAAAATTGTTGAAAATAGTCTAATTTCAAATTTCGTTGGAAAATATGGAAATAATATTATTGCCTATTTTAATTGGCTTTTAAAATTAATTTCCCAGACGGCTCCATTTTAGATTTCATGACATCATGCAGTTGCCAAATTGTTTCACACAAAAGAGCCTCTGCTTACTTACAATGGCGGCAAATGTCTGATGTCATAAAATCCAAAATGGTGGTACGCTAGAAATTTAAAAGCGAAAATAGGCAGTCATGATACGTAATTCTTAGCACACTTGAATGTTATTCCACTTTTCAAAATCAAATTTTAAATTTTAGACATTATTTCCAATGTTTAACATCAATTTGTCATTAGAGTGGAGGTTCCCTTTAATTTATTACACTGACAGCAACTGACTTGACCATTTGAAAGACTGAAAGCTATAAAAGGATTGTAAATTCTGATTTTCCTTTCACTGCAGAAACACTGCCCTGGCGTATTACTCAGAATTCGCCTGCCGCCAGATTCTCCTGAACAGTATGAAAAAGAATTTGGAGGAATAGGGCGACTTCTATGTACTAAAGTCTCGCAGATGCGACAGACCATCAATGCCATGAAAAAGCCATCTACACTGACAGTACATGCAGTAACTGGGGTGCTAACATCAGGGTTGACAACTCTGACCACACCCACCACCCCAGGGGCAAGTCCAATAAAAGTGGCTACTCCCACCACCCCTGGTACATTTACTATAAGCTTCCCCTCTAGGGGTACAACCCCAACTACTCCAACACCAGGGGGGATGGTGTCAGTGGTGGGTTTATTGCCAACTGGACTGACAAGTTCAAGCACAGGACAACAGAGAATAGCCAGTCCAGGAACACCAAAGATTGCTGCACCTGGCGTGACATCACCAAGTAACACAACACCTGGTGGTTCCGGTACATGACATTGTATATTTATTCATGTAAAATATATTTTTAATAACTGTGAAAAACAAAAACAAAAGGAAACGAATGAAGTACACTGTGCAAGTTATTCGATTGTTTCACAGAAACCAAGTTCGATATCTATGCTTTTCTACTAAAACACTTCTGCATAAATTTACATTACAGTCGAACCAGGTCAAGCGTACCCCCCTAGACTCTATTAATGGATCGATTATTTGAAAATTGAACCGATTAGTCGTTTCAAAGAATGCATTCATTTAGTCATTGTTTGCGCGGATCGATGTTCAAATTAAAATTCGTATAACATAGATCCGCGCTAACAGTAAAAGCAATAGCCTGTAAAATTCAAACTACAGTACATAATTGAAACAGCTCGTTCGTTAAAACTGTTCCTGCGTGTTGTTGACACATTCATATAATTCATTATGCAAATTTGGTCATGGCAAGAGCACAAAGTCAAGCGCTTGCAAATGAGTCGGGTTGAAAAATTCCAATTTATCTTTCATGTATAGCTAGCATCACACACCTTGTAGCATGAAAAAGTTTGGTATGTATTATTATTTCACCAGACTGTCCATTATACCGCGATGAATAGCGCAACACATGTGCTGCCATTGTCGAAGGTCAACTGAAATGAACATCTTTCATTGTGAGTTCGCATACTTTTCGCCAAATTAATTTGCATATACCTCAAAAAGAGAACCGTTTATTATAATAAAACGCTTCCAGTCCTTTTTCATTTTTGTTTTTGAATAACTAACGGAAAAACGCAAGTGTACAAACGTAAAATGTCCATTTAGTGATCATTAGCGAGTTTAAACTTACGCGACAGGACCACCGTGCCCGGTTTAAAATGGCGAATTTTTTTTCTGATAGTACGCGTTGACTGCTGTAAATCAAGAAAAATCTGCTTTTTGGAAAATCCATTGTTATATAAGTCAAGAAATTGCCGCTCTGAATATATTAAGAGAGGTTTTTCCCGCGGGCTTTCTGGCTTTCTGGTTTCATGTATTGTTCGTATAATCCAATCAGAAATCTAATTTTGATTTGAATACTTGAAACGACTAACGGGTTCAATTTTCAAATAATAGATTCATTAATAGAATCTAGGGGGGTACACTTGACCTGGTTCGACTGTAATCTCCTGTCAGAACACAGGCAGCCCAAGCTCAAGCTGTGAGCAATGATTATCTGTGTAATAGGGGTCACAGTGAAAATATAAGAGTGTGTACGGGAATATTTACAATTGGGTTTAGGAAGTAGAAATACTGGAAAGTTCTCAATAAGAGGACGTACCTTGTTTCTATGCCATAGAAACAAGGTATGTCATTTTTATCATAATAAGAACTTTCCAGTATTTCTACCTCCTAAACCTGACCATAAATATTTTCGCCGTGACCACTATTACACAGGATGATCACTGCCCACAGCTTGAGCTTGGGTTACGCGTGGTCAGAATAACACAAAAACGTGAAAACAATGATGTCTGGATTTCATCTTACGAGTGATAACTTGAAAGTACAGGTTTTCTGTTCAAAACTGAACATTAAATAATAATAATCTAAAAAAACTATTGCTTAGCCAGTTTTTAATGGAAACTAAGTAGACTGTTCTTATTTTTGTATGCAACCTTCATTTAACAGTTTTTATGTAAACACAGCTTCCACGTTGGTCAAAACCGCATTAATTAAAACACAGGAAACAAATCTATGCCTAAAACAAATTGAATGTTGGTGGAACTAAAACAAACAACTGTGGAACCGTTAGCTGTTTGTTCATTCAGTGAAATTTCTACATTAAAATTTAATTAGTTACGAACTGAAGAGCTGAGTGCGTAACTACTTGATGTCAAGTTTTAAAATCTTTTTGGGGGCTCAGATTGAATTTTGCAGTAAAACAGTTTTGTGTGGTCTAATCTGGCCTTGGTTACTGGTGTGCCACAAAATTGGGCTCAAATTCATCCAAGAGACTCTTTAGGGATAATTTTTTGGGGGAGAACTTGTTTCTGGGGAGCTTAATATTGGAGGGGATTTTGTGATCCTCATGCCAAGTCCTTTAATTGTAAGGAACAACAAAGTGGCATTTTGACAAATTTCATCAGTTGAAGTGCTGAGTGCATAACTGTATCATGTCAAATTTAAGGCTGATTTTTTTGTTTTGCTCAAAAGTGTGAATTTCTGCATATTGCTTTCAATTTTTCAGAGAACATTGCTGTTTTTTTTTCTATTGATTTATGCTTAATTTTGAGCAAAACAAGGTATCAAGTTGGCAAAATTTGAGATAAGATGGTTACGCACTCGGCCTTCAGTTGTTGCTTAGGACAGACTGGAATACCTTGGTATGGTCGTACCAAAGTATTCCATTCTTAACATGCGCTTAAGAATTGGCTGTGGCACATGAATGTTAGGAATAGAGGAAGGAGAAATAAATGGTTTGTTCCAGCTGTAGTCAGCCTCCTGATGCAGTGCCATTGCTGACTGGCTCCTGGTCGCAGGCAGGATATGTGCTCCAACTGAATGGCTTTTGTTGAATCTTGTTTTTCCCTTGGTCCAATCATCTTCACCTGTTAAAAATTAGGTCACATTACTTTGTGTTGAAAATAATTATACACTAACAGTTTGATGGTTGATCTGACATTACTTTTGATTATGATTTTGGTAAAAGTTTTGTTCCACTTGTTTATATTAATATTATCATGTAAAAAACAAACAAACAAACAAACAAAGAGTAAATAATGACCTTGAATTAATGTTTTCACTCTGTTGAGGTACTTAGAAGATATGACCTCAGGATCAGGGTAGCTTTTCACTGGAGTGGCTGTTGAGAAAGAAAAAATTCATCACAGTTAATGATATAATAACTGTTTAAAAATAAAATATATAAAATCTAAGAACATACACCACAAGACATGTTTGGAACATTAACATTTATTTAAACACAAATAAAAAATTTAATGGCTTCCACACTTGGACTTGTACCTTCAGTTTTTGCAAAAAGGGTCTCGTCTATGAACGATGTCTTGGACACTGGCTTGTACGGATCATGTAACCTGAAGTGAACAAGTGTTAACATCAAAAGTTTATAAATTTATATAATGACAAAGTTGTAATCCAATAATCATGCTGGCATCTGGGTTAACATGGGAGGAAAAATTACGTGATGAGCCAAAAGAGTGTCTGCAAAGGAGGCTAGGTTAACAACATCTTACGTTCTTTTGCTGGGAAGAAATCTAACGTTTCTTGCATGTGTGAAGATACCGTGTCCTTCTTGGCAGTGGAAGTACTGGATACCCTTGTAAAGACCACTTGTGTTGCCAACTTCAAATTAAAGAGAAAATTCAATGTTAGTTTTCATACTGACAAAAGTTTGGTATGAAGCCCATTGGCTCATATGGGGTAAAAACAGAGTCCCGTTACAGGTATTTTAGGTTTAGTCTCACTACAACTTCACCATTGAAGTAGTCAGCATAATCAGGCAGGGAGGGGGGGGGGGGGGGGGAGGAAGAGCTAAGATGACAGGCTGCCGTTGAAGGTTATTTCATGAAATAAGTTGACAATCATCAATTTGAACAATTTTTTTTGAGAGCTTGTCGATATATGGTTACCGAAAACGAAGAAAGAACGGGAAGAGTAGATGAATTTTTTTGTTGCTCCCCCCAAATTAAGTAAACAATTGCTTCAGAAACCAGAGAAAGCTGTTTTGAATTGTAAAGGTTATAGAAAGAAACGTCTTCTTGTTGCTTTAGGAGAAGCCAAAGATCTATGTTAAGATAACAATCAAACACGAGGCACTTTATAAAGACAACAATACACTCGAGCTTACAAACGTAGCTAAACGTGCGTGTTAAAGTTTATCTTAAGTGTAAAACACTATATATTAGCTTAATGTTAACATTACTTTGTCTAAATTTGTTCTTGAGGTATGGATATTATTATTAACTTATTCTAACACGTTCAAACTCTCTTTTTAAAGCGTGAAGCACCATCATTTACACTACCTCTATTGTCTAGCTCGATGCCAACCCAATCGCCATCTTTAGCCACCAAGCTTCCCGCGTACCGAATGGTTCCGTTTTCAATCTCCCCTCGCCATTTTACTTGGACACGTGCCCCAGGGTTGATGTTATGAAAGAAAACCATTGAACTTTCCTCTACATTTTCTTTTACACGTAAAATCTTGACACACTACGTGTAGCAAAAATGCAAGAATTGGCAAGTTCTTGCAAACAAACACAGTTGGCGGGAGAATTATCATATTCTATTCAGAACTCTGATTGGTTTAATTTTCAAATTGATTGAATCGAACCAATCACAAGTGACGTAAGATTTGAATGCTGTTGCTATGGTAAACCCACAAATCATAGCGACGGGCCGTATATAGCAACAAGGCGGACATCTTGGATTCAGAAAAGAACTTTCAGAGAGCAGGAACAGTAATTCAGTTCGTTCAGCAACCATGGCCCTTCCTTTTCTTCCAGGACAAGTTTTCGATCGAAAGGTATGATTTTAATGCTAAGAAAGACATCTGACTTAACTCGATTTTAGAGCAGTATGCTAAAATTGCGCTTGAATCTATTTTCTCCGCATAGATTGGAAAAACTAAATTTCACAAGACACATCAATTTGATTATCGGAATGATGTTTCAGTTTATGTTGGAGAGGACAAATGTGGCATTGGTAAGCTGTATATAGTTTTTATTATATTCCTGTGGTGTTTTAATCATTAACAGCTTTGATGAAAATCAAAATGACCCTTGGTGAAACAAATCACATCTGATGTAAGCTTTATTTACTGATGTGAGGTTATAATTACTGTTTAGGTGGTGAACCTTTACCAGGACAAAAGTTAAAACCAAGACACAGTGCTTATCCAAAGGGAATTG
Source organism: Pavona decussata (assembly GCF_977016875.1). Taxonomy (NCBI): domain Eukaryota; kingdom Metazoa; phylum Cnidaria; class Anthozoa; order Scleractinia; family Agariciidae; genus Pavona; species Pavona decussata. The sequence goes on from NW_028145755.1 coordinate 1,951,659, forward strand.
GTGGAGAGGCACCCGCTTGGGTTGCATTTGATAGACAGGTAAGGTGAAATACAGCGATGTAGACGATTCCATTCCTCCCCCACCCCTCCCCACTGAAAGGGGGAGGTAAGGCAAAATTTACCTCCTGAAAAAAAAAAAATTAAGTGTTGGCATTACTCCTTCACTAAAAACAACCTAATGTTTCTCTAACCCTTACGAAAATAAGCCATTATGAGGCTGGCCCCCACGGAAATGACGTTTGTTGACAGAATCCCCTTCAGAAAACCTCATCAACAGGGGAATGGAGTGGCCCTATTGGAAACTGATTGTCAAAGAATTAGAGAAAGAAATGGGTCAAGTATGATGCCTAACAGTTCTGCCTGACAGTGTACTGTGAAGCAGCATTTTAACAACATGTATAATTTTTTTATTTATAGCTAAAATATTTGTTCATTTGTGAAATGCAGGTTTTGTGTTTTGATGCTTACTTCCAAGAAGCGGTGCATGAAAAACGAGAGGAGCAGTACAGGATTAGAAGGTATCTGACAGCTCGTTTTTTTGTCGTAGGCCAAGACAAGACAGATTATCTCTCTTCCTTGAGATCCTGAAAAACATAAACATTGGTGCAAAAATTGTGACAGACATTTTCTCCAGTCACATTCACATTTAATTAATGGGTATTGAGGTGGGGGGGGGGGGGGTGGAGGGGCTGGAGCAACACTGTTTTTTTTTTGAAGCTCCTTTGAGTTGCGTTCCTGTACTGAGTGGCAGCTCCTGCATCTTTGCCCTTCTTTTATCATGCAATGTTAATTCAGCAAATCTTTCGGCTGCTTTCCCTTGCCTCACACCTCACACCTCTTCTTTTAAGTTTTCTTGTTCCCTTCCCAGCCCACCCCACCCCACACATTCTGCCTCTTTCTCTCCCCTCCTCTACTCATCTTCATGACTCAACTGAAAGGGCTACTGTTTTCTGTTAAAGGTATAAAGAAGGACCTTGGGCAGGAGCCTTCCCTGGGATTATTAACTGGCTTTCAAATCTCTAAAGAGTAGAGTGTACTTACTGACTGATAATTTTGTTATTTTGTGTTTCCCATCAGATGTAAAATCTACTTTTATCTGGAAGATGATAGCATCCAGGTGATTGAACCCAAAGTTGAAAACAGTGGAATTCCTCAAGGTTTGTACATATGCCAGTCTGCTTTGCATGGAAAGAATGTCAAATATGTTACTTAATGATGTTGAATTCTTTGTTACCAACAGGAACCCTGATTCGCCGTCATCGTATTCCACTTCCTCCACCAAATGATGAACAGTTTTACACAGTGGAGAACTTTAACATTGGTCAAGAAATCGCACTGTACTCCCGCACATTTAAGATCACTGTAAGTAAACATGCTCTTTAGAGATGTCGTTGTGCTTGCTTAAATTATGGCAAATATTTGAAGATCCCAAAATTGAAATTAATTTGTTTTTGTTTGATATGTTTTCAGGGATGTGATGATTTCACTCACAATTTTCTCCGCAAACTTGGAGTTCGAATAAATAATGGTGAAAACATTCCCTCTGATCCATACACAGGTCATCGTAGAAAGGTTTGTTCTTTGACATGTGGAACCTTTTAAATCCCAGTATGATCAATAATAACATGTTTTTCTAACTGGTTTTCTAAGAACTCTGTATAATTTTTTTATTTTCTTATTTTTTAGCAAGTTGAGAGTATGCAGCCATTGCGACCATATGAAAAAGAGGACACCCTTAAACAGTTCCTGCAGTTTGATCGGAATGTGTTGAGGTTCTACTGTCTGTGGGATGACTCAGACAGGTCAGTGTTAATTTCATTTCACTGACAAGCCCCTTTGGTTATCGCTGGTCTCCACTGTAATTGTGCAGTTCCAGAAAATATTCATACTCCCCCCATGGAATGTTTTTTGTTTTGCACCCCCATCCTCCCAGGAAATTCCAGTTTAGCTTCATGCTTTGCTGCTACACTAAGTGTAAAAATCTGAAATGCAAATGTAATGTTCGTGGGATTGTTCCAAAACATAGGGGTTAAGGGGTACTTTCTGATCTGGAGTGTATCAAGTTTTGGGGCGAAAATAATGCCTCTATGGGCAGCAAATATCTAAGCTGTAAGATTTAAGTTCATTGAGTTAACTGCTGTTCATTTTTTAGCATGTTTGGTGATGCCCGTGAAATGGAGTTGCATTATTTCCTTGCCGATGATACAGTGGAGATTTGTGAGAGGATCCCCAACAACAGTGGCCGAGACGCTGTTCCCATGTTCCTGAGTCGACAGAGATTACCAAAGGTTACAAAAGCTTTTGATCTGCTTCCATTGTATTTTGAGCTGTTTTTCTGTTAGTTTTCTGCGTGTTTCTTTGTCGTGTCAACTTAAAATTAATAATTTGTTGCCTCTCTTTTTTTTTTTTGTCCAGGAACCTACGTCATTGAGACAACCAGGAGAGATCACTGGCAGAACAGTTCTGAACGTGTTTGGACCCATGGGCCATGGGGGAAGGTGGATTCTTGACAGCTTGAAGGTATGTTTTAAAATCATTTTACATATTTAGTAATGGTTGTCAGAATTATTTAGGAAAAAAGTCTAAAAGATATAAATTTTTTTAATCGATTTTATTAACAAATTATTGTGATAATGATAATGATAATGATGATAATAATAATAATAATTTTCTTGTCTCCCAGACTGGTGCTGTCCATACTGATTATTACAACGACAGTGACCTAACTCTAGGCTCAGTTATCAATGTGTGGGGTCGAAAATTCCTCATCTGTGACTGTGATGACTTTACAAAAGAGTTCTACAAGTCGAAATATGGAGTTCGTAAGTGATCTAATTTTTTTACTTGATTGTACTAATGCATGCAGAGTTTAGAATTGATGAAAATCATAGAAATTGGTTGACCGGATTTCAACAAGTACAACTTAAATTTATGAATGTGACAAATTACTGGCAAAAGCTGAAAAACTACAAACAAGTTTTAAGGGTTTTATGGTCACTAACACCTTTACCGGTAATTAACAATGAGCAAAAATGGGTGTGACTCATTACACAAGGAAGCAAGCACACATACAAGAGGAAAAATGCTAATAATTGCCGCACATGCTCAAGAGCCAAAATACTAATAAGTGCCACACAAACAAAAGAGCAAAAATACTAATAAACGCTGCACATGCACAAGAACAAAAATGCTAATAATCGCCGCACAAACACAAAAGCAAAATGCATAAGTGCCGCATGCACGCAAGAGACAAAAGGTGATATGTGCCGCACATACACAAAAGCAAATGCTAATAAGTGCAACACTTGCACAAGAGCAAAAATGCTACTAAGCACAGCACACATGCACACACAAGAGCAAAAAAGCTAATAAGCGTCGCAACCGAACAAGTCCTTCACAACTCAGCAAGAACATGACCTTATGTGACCCTAGTGCATCTGGCGTTCATTGAATTTGCTAATCTGAGAGCCTGAAACAGATTAGGTAACTATAACATTTACTCCACTGTCCAGGGCTTGCTTATATTGTTATGATGGCTTGCTTGATATGCAATTTAATTGAGGTCAAACTTGTAAGCAAGTAGGTGCAGGAAGGTTTCCACATGCCGCCCAATGAAGCTGTTACAAGTTGGTCCCAGTATAGTTATAGTGTGTATGGATGCTGCGTATGCCGTAGCAGTAAACTTGATCCATCTCAGCTCTGTGTAGACACGTTTGCATCTTGTGACTCTGCTTGATCATTGCAAATTTTGTTACTATGAACACAAATAAAAACAACGTTCGCATGATTTTAATGCCCACAGAGGATTTTGAAAATCTCAACTACAAAGCTGATCCAGAGGCCCTGCCACCCCGAGAGATCCCCCCTTACAATGGATTTGGCTCTGAAGAAGACTCTCTTGCCACGTGTCTCAGCCTCAGACCTAAGCCTACTCGGCGAGATTTCAAGAAGTTTATGGAGAAAGACAGGTGTGTTTGGAAGGGCCTGGGGCAGAACCAAACTATATTGAATTTTAGCTCGTTCTTTGTTGTTGTTGCTTATACTTGTCGGAGTTTTTGCACGTAGTCTTCACTCCCTTCAGGAAGCGTTGCCCCAATATTTTTGCTTGTTTTCAATTACTGGTGATAGATACTACATCTGCCTGATCTCGACTTGTTTTTTTTTTGACACAGGAAAGGGCTGGAGAGCAATGTTCTTCGGTTTGTGGCCCGCCTGGACACCACACGTCCAATTGACGTTGACAGAAGGTAAGAAATACATTTCCTTTATTCTCAAAAATGTTGAATGGTGTTGAAGCGCTTGAACACTCCATTCAACATTTGTCCAACATTTGCCCAACATCCATTCAACTATTGTTGAACAAATGTTAATTGAAACCGTTTATGCGGGCCTTAAGAATGTTGGAACTGTCAGGTGGTCTCTATAAACAGGATGTGTTTACTGGTTTTGGGATTTCATTGTGTACTGAAGGTAACATTGAATTTTGTTTACAGGTTTATCGTCTCATACTTCCTATCCGATGACACCATTCTGGTGTTTGAACCACCCCAGAGGAATTCTGGGATACTGGGCGGGAAGTTTTTGGAGCGAGGACGTATCAAGAAACCTGATGGAGTCAATTACTTTGTCGCTCCAGTAAGTACAGTTTATTTAGTTTTATTTCCAGTGTGTTAATGATGTAACGAAAACTAGTAATAATCAGAGATTAGGGAGTGCATTGGATGTTCTTGATCCCAGGCTCTCTCTCTCCTTTGCCACGTTGGTGATGATGTCATCCGCCCCTGCAAAATCTGCGGGGGATGCCAGATACGCGACCCCAAGATCCATTCATTCGGTGATCGCCCCGTACAATCTCGACTTCAAACCCAGTTAGGAGTGTGTTCTTCTATGTCGAACACAAAAAATAAAAGCTTTCCTTTATAATATAGGTACCCTTTATTATGTAACCAACTTATCCACAGACAAGTTTTGCTTTCTGATCGGTTCACTGAGCGGTGCAAATTTTGTGGCTGTACCGGCCAAGAATCGAAGTAATAACACGATGACTTGCGAAGGTAAACGAAGAACTTTTCACTTTTCACTTGAATGGCATGCCTCCGAGGTTGGCCCAAAGATTTCCGGAGATATACCCTGAAGAAAAACATTTCAAATCCCGTCCGCACGGATGCGTTTTCAGCAGGTTGAAGTATAAAAAGTCTGCATTTTCATCGAAAACGGAACGTAAGTTCTACGTCCAAGCGGCCATTTTTAGAACGTTTCCCTGTTCATACGGCACTCGACAATTCGTGTGTAAGGAATATGAAAATGTGTTAGAGCGGTTTTCAATTGAGTGTCGTAAAACCAAAACCAAAGTAATTACTCGATCTGGCCAATTGCAACAGATGTAAACAGCAGAACGAGCCAATCAGAATTCGAAGCAATACATGTAACTGGCGCCAAACGCGGGAAAACGCGTGCGGCCAAAACACGATTACTTTTGGTTTGGATTCCCATTGGTTTTCAAAGAAGCGCGAGTTTTGTTAACCAATGACAGAGCGTAGTAATGCAAAACGCGAAATTACTTTCGACACTCAGTTGAAAACCGCTCTAAGAAAAGTTTGCATTTTTTTCAAATTAGAAGGCACTCAAGGCATTAATCTGGACGGAGCCTTACTCTGGCCAAGAACGCTCCGGTCGTCGTACGCATTTTGCCTGTGTCATGGCAACTATAATCTAAAGTCGTATGACTCCAGAGTTCGGCCCCAGAACTCTGGAACAAACTACCTGTCGACATCCGTTCTTGTGACAATTTAAATCTTTTTAAACGTAAACTTAAGACTCATCTTTTTTCGAATTATTTTAAACAGATATGATTTTTTAAAACTTTGTAAAGCGCTTAGAACAGATCTGGATAAGCGCTATATAAGTAGTTATTATTATTATTATTTAATATTAGAATTTACATAGATCTTATTTCTGTCTCCTTTCCCCCACAGGATCTGTACATTGGTGCAAATGTCGAGTTCCACAAGAGCAAGTTTATTTTGATAGATGTCGATGAATACGCTGTGATTTACATGGAGAAACATGCAATGGAATTCCCTCAGGCCAATATTCGCTTTATTCTTCCCAAACTCAAGAAAATCCTGGAACAAAAATACGAAGAAATCAAATCAGAGTTCCAGAAATATGATCAAGATAACAGTGGAAGGATACCGCCCAAAAGTTTCAGGTGAATACAAATCTTTTGCGGTTTAACTTTTGTTTTAAAAACTCTTACTCCTGTAACATAAGAAATGCATTTGTTACTAGGTATTTCCCGCGACTATGAAAGAGGAGAATCAGTCGCACGCGCTCTCCTCGCGCGCTCCCCTCGCGTCACGTGTGATTGATTTCCCTCGCACGCGGTCCCCTCGCTTCGCGTGCGACTGTTTTCCATCGCACGTTCTCCCCTCGCTTCGCGTGCCCAGATGTCCCATGAGGCTTTCCCTTCGCCTCGCGTGTGGCTGATTTCCCTTGCATGTCTTCCCCTTGCTTCGCGTGCGACTGATTTCCCTCGCACGCTTTCCCTTCGTCTCGCGTGTGACTTATTTCCCTTGTATGTCTTCCCCTTGCTTCGCATGCGACTGATTTCCCTCGCACGCTTTCCCTTCGTCTCGCGTGTGACTTATTTCCCTTGTATGTCTTCCCCTTGCTTCGCGTGCGACTGATTTCCCTCGCACGCTTTCCCTTCGTCTCGCGTGTGACTTATTTCCCTTGTATGTCTTCCCTTTGCTTCGCGTGCGACTGATTTCTCTCGCACGCGGGGTTTTCTGTTCAAAGAGTGAGGTCACATTTGATTGCACGTCAAGGACGCAAAGCTGTGCTTCTAGTCTATTTGTTAAAAAATAAAAAATCACGCGCTGTTTCTTTGAGAAGTAAAATCCATCTTCTCGGTTGTAAATATTGAAAAGTAGTTGTTGTTTTAAGCTATTATCATTTTTTGGTATATTAATGAAAATAAAGAGACAAGCTGTCGTGATCCAACTCGCCTAAACGCTCTAACGAAAGTTGTCTGAAGTTTTGTTAGTAATTACAGTGTAGCCTGGGTGTGTTTTATTTCGTCCCCGTATCCTGTCGTCGCTATGAGCTGCTTCTCTAAGCCGTTTATGTTGTTTTCTTTGCAGAGAAATTATGGAGAGGTTTGGTCAAGGTTTGTTGACTGTTCATGAACAACTAACTGTGTCCAGACACTATGGAGATGCCAAGGTGAGACAAACAAGTGCTTTCTCGACTCGCTTTTTGTTTTCAGATTACAAAACTGTCGGAAGATGATTTGCAAACTCCCCATATTTGTCAAAACGTTTTCTTGATATGGCAATGTTTCATTTGCTGTTTATTGCGGTGTATCATACCATGTTGAATGTTGAGTCATACGTCTTCATTGATGTGCTGAACAGCATACGGGCTCAATTTCGTTCAGCAATGTTAATAACAATAATCTTTATTGAGGAAATCAATGTCACTAATAAGTGATTTACAAAAGAGTCCTCGAAAATTAAAAAGAACAAAAAAAAAAAAATAAAGAAAAATAAAGACTAATATATGAATATATAAAAATTAGACTAAAGACTATTTACATTTCTTAACACTCTTTTAAAACTAGCTAATGGTGGGCTTTGTCTGATTGAAAGGTCTATAATTTATTCCAATCGTTTGAGGCAAAATTTGTCGATGTCCAATGCCCCCAGTTCCTACTAGATGCACTCTTACGGATATTATTTTATTCAAGGCCTCACTAGCAGATGATCCAATAGGCAAATCTAAAATTATTTTTGCAGCTTTATTGTGTAAAGATTGAAGTTGCAACATTAAAGTGGAATTACCCCTATCCCCCCATACGTTAAACAATACAATGTTGAACGAGCGAAGAAAACATTCATCATTTTATCATGGCCTCATTTGAGAGATTTAAAATTGCATTTACGGCAAACGGCAAATGTGAGATTCGCGTTTATGTTTTCTTGCAACACATGAGTGTATAGATGAGAATAGTGCAAACCAATTCTGGCCTTTGATGATTAGGAAAACTGCTCAATTTTACTGAGAAACTAAAAACAGCGAGCGGCAAATGAAGGATAAACATGGTCACGTGGTCATTTCTGTCATTTGCCATTAATGTTATTCTAAATCTCTCTCGTCTTGAATCATTCAAGACGCCACATTTAACATTTGTTGAGTAACAAAGTTAAACTTTGTTACTCAACGAATGTTGAATGACGATGTTGAACTAATAGTAATTTATTTTTTAGGTAGAGGAGGATGATCTTCAGATTTTAGTTGCGGCAATTCAGGAACAGCTAAGGAAAGCTAACTTTGAGGATTTCTCGAACATGATGGATTCCTGTAGACACGAGGACGTGCTTGGGTGAGAAAACACTTTCTTTTGTAAAATATCGATGTAACTGCGCGTAATATATTGCTTCACGAGTTCTCCGCATAGTAGCACTTTAGCAAGGCGCAAATTCTTCATGTTTCTTGTAAGCGTCTTTGATCGTGGACGAAATTTCTGTCTCAAAGGTGGAATTTTTTAACGGACCTGTTAGTGATATATCGAGCCATTCTATGGCACAAAGAAATTAGTGATACTACTCTCCCCCCCCCCCCACCAACCCCACCTGCTCTCCCCTCCCCTCTGCCAATCACAAGGTTACCGTGAGCAGCATTCTTTGGTAACAACCTTAATTGTTGTCTCTGTTCTTTTTGACAGTACTGGGTTCCTTCCGCTGCAAGAACTCCACAACACTTGCAAACGCTTCAATGTGCCTGCCAAACACGACATGCTGCAGGCTCTCTTGGAAAAAGTTGAACGAAACGACAGAAATGACGCGAATTATGAACAGTTCCTGAAGCTACTGAATTGGAGAGACTCTCCTGGTAAGAAGCTTAACTTGGGTAGTGTTTTAGCAGGGTGGGGAAGGAAGGAGTTGTCACATTTTGAGGGAATACGGAATCAAAGGGCTGTGAACTGTTTCTAGTAGAGTGGTTGGGTTGCGTTTTATGCTAGAGAAGAGTTACAATTGGTCTTCATACGCTGTAACCAATTGCAGTCCGAATGAAGTTGAACTAAATTCGGTGTGGCTTGGCTTACGCGACTTTTCCCGCGCTTAGCGGTGGTTGCATGTTTCCCGCGCTCGACTCCTGTAACATCCTTCCTCGCGTTAGGCATTGGTTGTATGTTTTCCCGCGCTTGGCACCGGTCACGTGTTTCTGCTCGGCAATTCTGATTGGCTTATTTCGCAAGTTGCGGCCGCAATGATTGACTCCATCACTGTATTAGATAAACGTACAGTTGCGAACTCCAGTCAACCTAAAGAAATTGTTAATATTTATAGATCGTTCGAATATCCTGAGTTCATTAGTAATGAGTTAATGACGACTATTTTCTCTTTTTTTCTTCAGTATCTTCTCAGAAATTCGTTCCTGCCGCCGCTCCTGACCCGAAAGCTACGGTAGGTTGAAAGTTGAAAACTGAGAACTCCTTAAACTTCTGCTTCAATTTAGTGGCTCATTGCTGTCAACTGATTTTTTTAATCGCTCGTTCTTTTTGTTATAGCAACGGATTGGTCCCCAGGATTTGCCTTTCTTGGTATGCTACAAGGATCTTTTACAAAGTCTTCTTGAAGTGGAATAAACATGGACTACAGACAATTCACTTGAGTTTATACGGCGGAAAGTTTACATAGGAATGGTCCCACGTCTTTGAAAAATCTGCAAAAAGGAGACCCCTTTTTCGAGTTCTGCAATTGTAAACCACTTTTTTATTTGACAAAAATGTAGAGAAGCAAAGGCATTTGCAAGACTGGTAGAGATTTATTGTAAATATCTGGGTGCATATTGTTAAGACATTGCCCTTTGTATGTAATTAAAACAAATAAACAAACATTTACCATAGTGGTGTTCGTGGGTGATCGTTCAACTGTTACTTGTAAACAAAAGGAACAACAACAAGATGTTCTTAGCACTAACGTACTGGGTGTCTCTCATGCGTCCTTCGTCATATTATTTACTGATTTGGGGAGAAGCGATGGTGCAGTGGTGAGAGCGCTCGCCTCCCACCAATGTGGCCTGGGTTCGATTTCCGGAGTTGACGTCACGTGTGGGTTGAGTTTGTTGGTTCTCGTCCCAGCTGCGATAATTTCTCTCTCCGGGTTCTCGGATTCCCTCCCTCCACAAAAACCAACACTTCCAAATTACAATTCGACCCGCTGGAACGCACGGACACCTTTGAACAAGCTCCGGAGTTCACTGGTGCTCCATTGTTAAACAAATCACATCTACGTTTACGTATTTTCTGTGACACGCATCCTAATACTGCTGAGATCAGTAAACGTTGAAAGCGTCCCATCTAATTGAGTTTATTGATATAGAAAAAAATTGCTTCGCAGCCCGAGCGCTGAATTGCGTCCAGCCTGGCGTCAAAAGAAGGAAATGAAGATGGCAAATTTTAAGTTGATCTTGGCCGACATTAAAATTAAGGATGAGCAAAGACAGCAAGACATTTATGGGCCTGTCATTTTCCTTGCTGCTCGCGTGAGATCAAGAACATGCTGCCAGAAGTTACAACAGGGCAACGATACACTTACTTTTCTGCAATTAGCAAATTATTCAAATATGGTCTTTGATTTCACAATGTCGAGATTGATAATAGCCTAATAAACATTACGGACAATTCAATAAACAACGTCCCCATTACTTCAAGGGAAGACTGATTGTTGTGGATAGTGCACTGTAGAGTGCTCTACCCACTATGTCGTCAGGCATGTGAGAGGTAAACAAACATATCCGCAGCTTGTGCACAGCACTAGCCACATGCACGCAATGGGTATCTATTTTTAATAGTGACTAGAATTTTCATTTATCTTTCCCATTATTCCTTTCACGCTCGATACTCTCAGGCCCTGAGGTTGTTACACCATAAAACGGCATTATGAGTTTCAGTTTATCTCCATTTATTCTAAACCACACAGTTTTTCTTTTTAGTTATATACAACTAGTACAAAAACATTTGAAAATCTTAATAATGTTGAAGATCCACGGAATTCTTTTCATGGAGGCGGCGAACTGTATAATTAACAAATATGACATTGCCGCTGAGCCAATCAAATCCTTGGAATTGCATTATACAATGATCCTGTTTTTAATAATAAAAACTTTTTTAGTGGAATAAATCAATTTACTTCTATCTTTATTACAGGTCAAAATGTCCAGCAATTAACGATTAAAATGCTGCTGTCATGCAATACCACACAGGATAAACTTTGTTGGAATACGTAAAATTCCTAATATAAAGTTCCAAGGACTTTTCATACAGTTAATGTCGGAGGAGGGTAGGGGTGGGGGCCTATCATTGGATGGGGTATTTTGTTTCAAATTTGGTTGCGTTTGTTAATAAAAACAGCTAAACCTAAGGGGCTTATATTCGGGGTGGGAAGGTTGGGTATTATTTACGTTCGAAACTTCACGGTAAAAGAGAAAAATACATTTTAAAAGTTACGATAACTGTGATAGGCTGCAGTTACAAAGTCTAGCCAATCGTTAGTCGCATTCCTCTGATAATTCTTTTTAAAAGTAATTAGAACCTGACTTCAGTCCGCGTTTTTTTCCAATCTCGTATTCAGTGTCCTCAGGCTCTTTGACCAGCGCTTGATCGTCAGGAGAGACTCTGGGGTACTGGAATTCTATAACCGCAGAATTTCTGCGGTAAAACAATGCAAGCCGTTTATGGGCAGCCAATCAAAAAATTTAAATTTTTTCAAATTCTCCAGACTCTCTCCTGGCGAGCGACCGCTGGCCACGAGATTGCGTTTTCTCGGTCTCGGGGCAGCCAATTAAAAAATCTGCAGAGTCAAGCCTGGTGACCAGCCGCTGGCCAACGAGCCTGAGGGCCCTTGCCTTGGCGTTTCCTTGACCAGCAGGGTCTACTCGCTGGTCAAACTGAATGTGGGCTCTGTGAACGATATTGGCAGAATTCTTGTCTCCTGTCTACTATACGAAGTTATTTTCAACCGTCTCTCAAAAGGAACAAAATAGCCCTGGGTGATAGATAAGAATGCCATTCGAAATATTTAAGATTTACAACAGTTCTTTACTAATATGAGTCATCACATGACTCTTTTGAGCGGAGGACTGGGTAAAGCGTTTGCCACAGTACTTGCACTGATATGGCTTTTCACCGGTGTGTATCCGCTCATGCGCAGCAAGGTTCCCGGATTGAGCAAACGTCTTGGGGCAAAATTGGCACTGAAATGGCTTCTCTCCGTTGTGAATTCGCATGTGAACCTAAAATAGAATGCAACAGGATATTTGAACGTTTACATTCAAAATGTATACGATAGGGCACAAAATACATGAGAAAATATTCAAAATTCTGACTTTTCAGCGAAAGGTAACGTTGCTTGACACATTTGTATTTAAATATACCCATTATTTGATGACAAATTCTTAAGGTAAGTTGACTTTGGGTAAAATTTTCTGACATGTAGGAAGCCCGAAATTATTCACAGCATATTTTTTTATCAACTTGAGAAGTTTGAGTGACTTACTGTAAGAATACTTTCCTTATACGAAATACAGAATTATTTGAAATGTTTCTGTCAAATTCAGTCTAAGTGACCTTAAGTATGATGTAATTATGACTTTAAGACAAGGGATACCCGACATATAAGGATACAAGATTTTGATTTTGTTATTTCTCAGGGAGATTTTGGGCTGTATGCGAGGCTAGTGCATCTACACGTTTCCTCTGGTTTTGCTTCACTACGCTCTGTGATTGATTAGAAAACCAATAGTGACTTCACGCTCGCATGTGTTTTCCCGCGCTTGGCGTCCCGTTTACTTATGTTTGCTTTGAGTTCTGATTGGTTTACTAGCGTTGTTTATGTCTTTTTGATTGGTTAACGTGATTACTCTAGTTTTATTTGGTTTACGATACTCAAATGAAAACCGCTCTAATTGAAATAAATTCTCAAACACAAATTTGCGAATTGCGAGAATTATTCTTTTAAAACAGCCTCAAACCAAAAGTCGAGTAATCTTAAAACAAAACAAACAAACAAAACAAAAAATCTGAACAATACCCTTAAGGTTCCTGACCGCGAAAACGTTTTCAAACAAACGGAACACTGGGGCCGATAAATAAGTTGTCTTCTTGTGCTGTTTGGTTTGGTGTCATCATCATTATTCTGGGGAAGGTAACCAAGCCGTGTCATGCTCTCCTCAGGTGGGGGACTGGGGAGATCCTCCGTCTGTAGGGGTGGAGTCGGTGGTGGAGTTTCTGCTTTTTCTTTTTTCACTTGCACTGGTGACGAGAGGGTACTTGGTGTTGCTATGGAGACGCGTGACGATACTGCGTTGGTAACTGCTGTACTTGCTCTTGCAGGATGGCTGAGGGAATGTCCGGCGAGAGAAAACTGGGGCCTGACAATAGTGGAATAATAGCAACAACAACAGCAATTTATTTAAGTGTTCCCAAATGTTTGTTAAACAATTTTCCACTAGCTCATGTTGGATATGAGATGTCATAGTGCCGAATAGGCTATTTTCATCCCATTTCCCACAGGTGAGAGCGGGTGTAGTTTTATTAAAAACAATCTATAAATTATTTTAAAAACTGCAAAAGCCGTGAACGAAGATCCTGCTTGCTTGTACGTTGGATCTCACAGGAGATCTAATCAGCCAAACTTGAAAAATAGACGATGAGAAGTCCAAAGACTACTGCAAAGCTGACACAACGTAATATATTTTAAAACAATATTTCGGCTGGCCAAACCAGCCTTCTTCAGGTTTAGATGTTACTAAATTATATAAATGAAATTACAATATATATCATGGAGGATGTTGCAATACATGGGAGCAGCGGAAATGACGTTTACAAGGTGGAACCAAAGGATGAGGAAATAAGTAAAATAAAATAAAAAAATTACAATTCATCACGTCTATTCAAACCGTGGGGTTCCAAGGTCCCCGCTAAATCTATAAGAAAAGATTCTCTGGCTTTTCTGATTGAATCACGTGAGGAGTGGATAACTTCAAGTGGTATTAGTAACAATGTAACCGCTGCCATTTACAATACATAGGTGAAACTAAGCGACGTCTCAAAGACAGATTCAACGAACATAGACGCCCAGTTGACAAAACAAACATTTCATCCAAACCAACCACTGTTTCTGAACATTTTCTTTCTCAACCTAACCACTGCCACACTGACATGCAACTAATACCACTTGAAGTTATCCACTCCTCACGTGATTCAATCAAAAAAGCCAGAGAATCTTTTCTTATAGATTTAGCGGGGACCTTGGAACCCCACGGTTTGAATAGACGTGATGAATTGTAATTTTTTTTATTTTATTTTACTTGTTTCCTCATCCTTTGGTACCACCTTGTAAACGTCATTTCCGCTGCTCCCATGTATTGCAACATCCTCCATGATATATATTGTAATTTCATTTATATAATTTAGTAACATCTAAACCTGAAGAAGGCTGGTTTGGCCAGCCGAAATATTGTTTTAAAATATATTACGTTGTGTCAGCTTTGCAGTAGCCTTTGGACTTCTCATCGTCTATAAATTATTGATTTCATTTTCCGAGAAAAACGGCCACGCAGTCAATGATGATAGATAAGTCCTTTTGGGATTCAAAAAGACGAGGTTACCCACGTTTCGAGGACTTGTTTTCGCCACAACGCCGTCCTCACAACAACTCGTAGCAAAATGACGAAGGTTAACTCGTACAGTTTCCTGTCAAAATGACACTGGTTCACGCATGCGCACTCTTTCTCCATGTATCCCAACGATTTCAGCTGTCCCGACGACTAATGCACAGCTGAAGTAACGGCTGTTGAATTTTCCATTTGCGATATTTTCGGCTGGCCAGACCAAATACGATAATGGTTATTATTAAAAACTGAATCATTGTTTAATGCGGTTCCAGGGATTTGATTGGTTTACCGGCCATGGTATATGAGCCATGATAGTATACCATGCCCGAGAAATAGCGACCATAAAATTGTCCTGTAGTTGTTCTTGCAAAGCGAAACAGGCAGGATCTAGCAATATTTCTGGTTATTTTTAATAAAACAATTGTTATACTCGTGCTTCTTGGAAATGAGGTGATTATAGCCAACTCGGCGGTACGCACCTCGTTTGGATATCTATCATCTCAAACTCATTAATAATTCATCAAGAGAAAACAAAGAAAATCATTACTGTGAGCGTGGTTTGGATATGTGTTCCTAATTACCGTAAAATTTTGCCAACTTTAGCCTTGAATTTCTCCAAGAATAATTGATCATTTGAGAAGTAATATATCAAACGCGAGAAGGTGTGTTTCATCAGATATCCAAACACTGAGAAGTAGGTTGAAAAAACGAGGCACATGGTAGAAATGATACAGAAATACAAAACAAAAAACAAAACAAAATAAGAAAGAAAGAAAGAAAGAAACAAACAAACAAACAAACAAAAGGAAGAATATGCGGATTGCATGTAATCACGTTTGCTTAAGCTATGAGGTTCAAGAGTTCTAGCTTAAGATGCGTTTCTGCCATCTTTAAATTTTATGAATTCCCAGGGAAGATTAAAAGGAAACCTGTTATGGAATACATACCGTTGGGAATGGGGGATATAGTAATCCGAAGTGCATCGGTAGCATGGGAAGTACATCCTAGGGGTATTCCAGCCGCACAGGGGGTAGGGTTGTGGCACTCCAAACGCGGATGAGGAACTGGGATGAGGCATCATCAAAAGTGGATAGTCCGGATATAGTTCATGATTGATTGGGTAATAAGGATAGTAATGGCCTCCATTCGGACAGTACGAGCGTTCACTCTCGTCAACGGCATTTCTGACTAAAAATAAAAGACATAATACTTTAAAATATTATAATGTGCACAACAGTCGTTTTTTAATTTAGCCGAGCGCGTTCGGCTAAATAAACACCTTTTGAATACCCTCAAACAATTGGAACAAGGCAGACGAGGGGCTAACCTTCAAAACGTTAGCACTCAAATCTCTTTACACTGGCCAAATTACCTTACCAACTCTGTTGATATAACCAAACACTTTGAACAATTTGCAAGACAAATGCTAAGTGTAACAGCTCCTTGAGAGAGAGTGCCATACTCTTTAATTTCTTCGAAATTTATTGTCAAGAGACATCTTCGTTTCCAAATAGCCATTTAATTTACATAAACAGATATTCACGGATTCAACAGAATTAACGTCTCATAAAATTAAGAGCTGTATAAGCAGTAGCTTGCGTAGCTGGCGGTATTGTAGGCGCGCGCGAAGTTTGTCCCCGTCCCCATTCTCCTCGCGGCTCCGCCGCCAAAACTTTATTTCGCGCACGCCTACAATGCCGCCAGCTACACAAGCTATATAAGCAGGGGAGACAATTGTCTACACATGCTACAGATTGCCCGAGTTCTGCAACTGACAATCGTCGAAAAATGTCGATTTCATTATTTTCAGGAAGCTAGGGAGCCGATTGGTCAACCCTTTTAATACTGTACACCTGTCTGCAGAAAATTTTGAATATTTTTTTCGTTGGTTCAAATGTTTAGCGAAGTTAGAAAGAAGAAAAACAGTCTATGTTTTGGTCTAAAAATACGATAAAATTCCAAACGTCGAGGCAGACAAAAAAGAGACAATAATATAAACAAAATTATCATTTTCTTGTGCCCAGTGTTTACACGAAAGAAATCAGAGAAAAATATTTATCAAGACTATATATTTAACCTAAAAAACACAGTGGCCTCGCAAGTTACCGCGATAAATTTGCTTTGCAGTTTATTCATACCTTAATGGCAATATTCAGAGATTACACGAGTACGTTCGACACCTTATTAAAAGTGTACAAATTCAGCTATATGATGCTTTTAAGTTTATTTGTTTTTCTTTGTCTTTTTTCGAGTAGATGAAAAGAAACGGGTGTTATTACCGCAGGATTTCTGCGGTAAAATAATTTACGGGCAGCCAATCAAAAAAAAAAAAATTATATTTTGTAATTCTCCAGAGTCTCTCCTGGCGACTTTAACCGCTGAGCCGGTCAAAAAGCCTGGGGACTCTGGGTACGAGATTGTTGTAAACTCCCAGAGAACTTGAACCGCTAACTTATTGATAACTGACAGCAGGCTCCAATGAACACGAAGGTGTCCGACTCACTCACGAAATTATAACTTGTTTTAGTGTATGTTTTACTGGTAGGTGTGGAAGCTTCAAGAGCTCGATAGCGTCCTTTTTTATAAATTATGAGCTCACACTCTATTCGTTGGTTAGTGAGTTTGTTTTACTGGTGTGTGTGGTAGCCTTAATGGCGATAATTTTAACTGATATATATACATTATCACTGATATGGCGTCCGCATCGAAGAGAACGTGAGTCGTTAATAATGATCCAGAAAAGCTTCTTAACATGATTTTAGAAGGCGATAATGATCCGGATGGAATGTACAGTGGACAGAGTGATTTGGATCATCAGCTTCAAACTGAGAGCAAAGAATCAAGGTAAGCGAGCAATAAATTTTCCCCGCACACGACCCTTCGCGGCTGCTACGCAATCGAGCAAATAGTCTTGAAATGCGGCGAAATACTATTTAGATCGGCTTGTCACTTTCGAAAGATATCAACTAGTTGCAACCGTTTTTTGATTTTGATAACCAACCACAAAACAAAATCTATGACTTCTCACAATGATCTTTTTCTGTATAACAATGCAGTTGTAACAAGAAATAAGTACAACTAAACATATTTCGCCCAAATGCAACGATCACAGTTATGTAATATATCCTCTGTATACAGCCTTTGATTATTTTTATTTTTATGGGGATTTTCTTTATTACTTGATCTAAATGCTATCTTAACTATCTTAAGGGAATGTTTGAAAATTCCTTCCCAATTTAATCAGGGGCACCCAAAGGATCGTTTCGGTAAATTATCTGTTCGGAAGGCCCTTAATCCCTTGCAATTGTCTGAAGGGAATTTTAACCTCGAAATTTCGTGATATGGGAAATTTAAGGCCTAGTGTTTTCGGATTGATAAAAATGTCGTGTCGGGTCCCGAAAAAAGGTCAGCTAAGATTTTCGGAAAGGAAATAAGGCCTAAGGATTTCGGGAAATGGACAAAGATGCCCTAGTAATTTCGAAAAGACTAAGGTTGCCCTAGAATGACCGAACAGATAAAAATATTATAGCGCGGCCTAAAATGAACCTTCAGAGTTTTAAAGGCACTCCAGATAGCCTAAAATAGCATTTCAAAGGATCTGAGAGAAAACTGTCGTTGGGTGCCCCTGTTTAATGACTGCATTTCTAGTCCAAGTATATCGCGATGCAATTTTTTTTCGTACATTTCATTTTCTTCGGAACTGTAGTTTCAAGTTTCAAGTTAAGACCAAAATGAGGAGAGAAATTATTAGACCAAACTGAGGAAAGAAATTATCTCAAGTTTGAGCGACAAGATAACAGGGATTAGTGTCCTTTCTCCCGTTGAGGATTAAATGCGGTCAGGTATGGACTGTGGCGTGGCACTGTTGAGCTTAAAAATAATACAAAACATTTTCGGTAAAACGTTTTAAATTTGAGGAAAACGGAACATAGAAGCCGGTATACTATTTTGGTCTTCTAATCAAAATACCTTGAAAAATTAAATATATTCTTCTTCCAAACATGAATAAGAAGTCACTTCTTTTACTTTGGCCATTTGGATATGTTTTCGTTACGAGGAAACAGATACAACGTAGATTTTTAGCGCACTCCTTTTTTGAACACGTTGTGGAGAGGAAACTGGCTTTTACAATTTCTACACTCGACTCGCATTCGGAGGTTATGTTTTCAGCTTATGCACCTTCGATGAAGGAGAGCCATTTTGTCACGATAAATCAGGCGAAACAAGCACTGAACTTGATCGAACAGAACGCGGCACAGCAAAGAGACTTCGGGCGTGTGTGACACGACTGGCGAAGCACGTGACACTTTGCACAATTTATCATAATTATGATTCTACATAAAAGTGAGGCAAATATAGATACCAAATCGTTGCCGTTCATGCCCTGGCAAAAATCAAGCGAGAGGCTTTTTTGATGTCCTCACATGAATTCTGGAATTGCAGTGCATAAGATACGCGAAAGTAGAATGTGAACAGTGGGGTACAGAGCGAAGAGCTTGGTCTTGGAAAGTTGAGCGAGGCTCTAGACATTCTTTTGATGTGACCGTTCCCAGCGCTCCCTTGTAACACCGGTCATATCCCGCTCGATTGAGTCGAATGTCAATAAACATTCGTTAATAACATTATTTATTCGGGATATGCAGCGAGAACGAGAGCGAATTTGTCGTTTCCGCGAAAAATTAGTGAGTTCGCCTGAACGTAGTTCCGTTTTCAACTCATTCTTTAAGAAACAAGGAATTACTAGTTACTCCTGGACAACAGTGTTGTTTTAGCTTACGAAAGTTTAAGAGTAGGACATTCTTTACACAATGGAAATTATTATTATTATTCGTAACAGTCTTGCCTTTCTCGAACTCGACAATATGTACCCTTGGGACACTCGTATTTAGTGCTTAGTGAGTCATTGCTTCTTAGCCTTGTAACGAACCTTTGGAAAAGTTGGAAGATTCGGCAAGTTTTACGCACAGCCCCATACATTAATTATGTATACACTTTGCGACTCTAACACTATTCATGCTCGTTCTTTATGTAAAGACAGTGAATATGGTAGTGATGCAAGTATATAATTAATGTATGGGGCTGTGCGAAAATCTTTCCAAAGATCCTCCTCAATTTTCAACGCATACAAACTTCAAAAGATCCGCAGCAGTACTAGGCTCGATTTCCAGCCGCTGTTCGGGAAACGAGCCCGGGGAGGAACAAAGACCGGACTCGAGAGAGCGGCGGAAATCGAGCCTACAGCAGTACAATCGCCAACTGATGTACCTTCAGCGAGGGCTCGTCTCCAGCGCTGATGGCGAACGCTCTAAGGCCTAAGTTCGATAGCTTCTCAACCTGGTCCTTCATTATTGACAGCAACGGCGTGAATATTACAACCGTGGAACTTTCTATAAAGTTCCCCATTTCTTTTAATATCTGGCATCAAAACAATCTCCACAAGCTCCTTCCCTTTCTCTCTGAACCTCTGACCGATCTCGGTTCTCTCCGCTCGCCGGATTTTTCTCTTCGCCCTATGGCCCATGTGGAAATCCGTACGCAGGCTAACTCGAAAGCCACAGGAAAACAAATACAAGATTAGGTTTGCGTTCGCCTTCGTTAACCCTTGATCCAAAGAAAATAAAAAAAGGGTTTCTTTTACCACAAGTTAATTTTAATTTGTCGAAAGCTCGAAGCTCTTGCTTGAAAATTCGCGACATCCGAATCACAAGCTTGAAAATGGCGAGCCACAGACTGCGGTTTGAAAACGAGGCCCTGAGAGCCCATCTACGGGCCAGTCACAAATGATTTTCTGATGTCGTTTTAAGGGGGATGTCAAACCACTCGTATGATTTCGCCAAGATTTCACCGCGATTTCATTGCAGTTTTGTTGCGATAACAGCATAAAACCTGATTTTCGGGACCGAGGATAAAGGACTATAGGATCTTTGACTGTTGCATGTTCACCTTTATCACATGTGCTGGACCCTAGTCGAAAAAAAGTTACAACACAATAACCAGTAATCGCTTTTAAATCGGCGAACACATCGCTGCTAAATCCCATAAATAAATTGCCCGAGTATTTGGCCAGTCTAACAGCGCAAATGTTCATGTGGGAAAGTGCCAGTTATGTAGCAGACGTAACTAAGCGAAGATTTCTTACCAATACAGGAGGAGACCGAGATTCTGAAATGCTGTAAGTGGAAAAGGACTCAATATACTTTGCCGAGACACATTATGATACCTTACGTCTTATGGCAGAATAGTATGGCTCGTTCATGTTTGTTTTCTGGGATGCAATATATTGGAATGTAATCTGTACGTTAAACTTCACAACGGAATTTAGTTTTGTTCCCCCTAAATGACGGATTGACAGCAAAAGAACTAAAATAGAATGCAACAAAGTTGGTCTGTAGATGTTTTGCGCTTCGTTTTCTCGAGCGACTATTATTTTTCAAACCTTATTTTTTAAATGTTATTGTTATTACTTGCAACCAAGGCAGTCAGTCGCCAAACGTTTTTCGCTTCTTGACCTCGAGAACATGTTATCAAAAAAAAAAAAAAAAAAAAAAAATTTAAACGAATAACGCAAACTCTTCAAAGTTTCTGGATCTTTCATCATCAGGTGGTTTCCTTTTTATCATATCAAAATACCACACTGAGTCCTTCTCACTGTGGTTAGAATTGAAGTATGCATACCATTACTTGGGGTCAACATCAACTCTCACTGAGTCGAGGTTGGTCTTTATCCCGCCCAAAGCTTTAAGATATCAAAGAATAGTATGGTTCGTTCATTTTTGTTTTCTGGGATGCAATATATTGGAATGTAATCTTTACGCTAAACTTCCCAACCGAATTTACTTTTGTTCCCCCTAAATGAGGGATTGACAGTAAAAGAACTAAAAAAATTGCAAGAGACGGTGTGGAGATGTTTTGCTCTTCGTTTTTGTCGAGCAACTATTATTTTTCAAACCTTATTTCGAGCAATGTTTTTTTTTTAATGTTACTGTTATTACTTGCGACCAAGGCAGTCAGCCACCAAATGTTTTTCGCTTCTTGACCGCGAGAACATGTTATTAAAAAAAATGAAACAAATAACGCAAACTCTTCAAAGTTTCTGGATCTTTCATCATCAGGTGGTTTCCTTTTTATCATATCAAAAGACCACACTGAGTCCTTCTCACTGTGGTTAGAATTAAAATTTGCATACCATTACTTGGGATCAAGCTCAACCCTTACTGAGGTTTGTTTTTATCCCGCCCAAAGCTTTAAGATATCAAATTTAACTAATGCTAGTAACTGTATATTTTCAAGCAAAAGTTTTGGGTCATGTGGACCAGAATATACATACCTTGCCCACGTTCTCCAAACGGCCGAAAACCAGTGGTCTGGTTTGTCTCGTGATTCATATTTCGCTCAGCTAAACCTCTTACGGACTCTATCAATGTTGTCCATTCACTGAACAGTCGGTTGGAAAAATGTAGTTTAAAGCGAGTGTTAGGGCGATGTCCCTGTTACCATGAATACGAAATAACACGAGGAAAACAGCGACCATCTTAGCCAATGAAAAGCATGCGGTGAGTGAGTCAAACAAAACAGGTGTCTAAGGATTGTCTTGGGTGGTTCCCAGCTACTTCTTGAAAAACACTGTTGCTATGGTGATTTAAACCACTCCCAAACCTGGGCAGAAAAACAAGATTATGGTCTTTTGTTGTTAAATGTTACAGTCGTGAAACGCCAGGTTTTTCTCAATTTTTGAAGAGCAAATGCTAGCGCTAAATAGCAGTAAACATTTAGCAAACAAAATCCTTCTGGAAATGTAAAAAAAAGAAAGGCAATTATATGGTCGTTGTTTCTATAGTGATAATAAGTAAACATGAAAACAAACACAGAGACTCATGGTAATGTTGCTATTTATATCTCACGTTATCCACAGAAAGGAGTCAGTCTTTAACTAAGAGAAGTATTGAAATTCTTTTCGTCCCATCTCTTTTGCTTTTAAAAATGGTGATAAGTTATAAAAATGAAGAGTAACGAAGAAGATATTTAAATTTGGAAATTTCAACGGAACACTCAATGGGACGTGAAGGTCCCGACTGAGAGCGTATGTGTGCGTCTGAAAAAACATATATTTTAAAAGTTTACTAACCACCTCCCCGCCATGTTTATTTACTCCTCAACCTCCCCCCCCCCCCCTCACAAAGAGAATTTAAAATGACAGTTGTTTCTTCATTTTATACATTTTAGGTTCATGAGGCAACGTACGTAGTAAAGATCCCAGAAATATTCACGGAAACAGCAAGATAACGTCTGCTTCTTCCGAATAAAAAAAAAAAAAAAAACAGGTGACGCCAGTTGTTAATAAAACTGAAAACTTTCCAGCATCATAGTTTAAGGTGGCTAGCGCCGGTGTCCATTACTTCCCAGCACTTACATTTTAACGGATCGATACTACCACTCTTTATTAGTTGATACAACAATAATCATACCAAAAAAAGGATTAATATTGCTGAACAAGTTAAGGTCATTTTTTTTTCCACTTAATGGGTTACCATAGCAACAGTTTAGTCCTGTACTCATTTTTCTGCAAGGCTGATCGGACTGCGTAGAAGACATGACACGACAGCGACATGATAGACACCAACTTTACCTTTAAGTGGTTTTATCTCAAAAACGAGCTCGGTGATTCCCATTTTTTTTATTGTGGAACTGTTATCAGCATGTTTAGATATAGTGTTTTGCAAAGTTTAAAACATTCTACCCCAAGGGTTCAGCGCTACGTTAAATTTTCTAAAATTTAAGGTTCAAAACGTCAAGATTAAGAAATAAATTTGGTTCGTTTGCACGAACAACAACAACAACAACAACAACCAGCCAATAGAAAATGGAATTGAAAATTACTTTCGGGAAGGAAACTTTTTCGGTCTTTTGAGAAACCGATCTCTGATTCTTTGTTATGCCGCGGAGCCGACTGAAGAAAATTGCGGCAAGTACAAAACAACTTTCATACTCAAACCACTCATTCCCAGTTAAAATGGGCAGTAAGGGTTGAAGAGATCGGAAAAATACAATGTCATCTAATGAAGTTTTAAATGCTCTTATCAAAACCGCATGCGTCGCCACATTCTTATGTGGTAAAAAATTGTTTAATTTATTTTGAAAAGTTGAAGTAGCGATTGAGCATGGAGGCCAAGTTAACCATCCAATTTTCTAGTTGGCCTCCATATTGCGTAGTGATGTTCAGAAATTAATGACAGGTGAGGAACCAAAAAATGAAGAGATTTATTTACTTATTAAACCATTGGAGGGATTCATCACATAATTTTTGGAAGGATTGACATTCTAGGAATGCATGTTCAATAGAGTCGTTCTCGCCTCACATAACACACTTCACACAATCAGTTATCCCAAAGTATTTGAGTTCCTTATCAGTAACTAGTATCCTGTCCAGCAATTTGAAATAAAATTGTCTTGGCTTATTATCTCGAGTGATTATATAGTTGTTTTGGATGCAGTGTACCCAATTTTCAGCAACTTCAGGAGAGTGTTTCCGCCATGATTTAATCGCACTTGCTTCTGTATTAATTTTCTCTACAAAAAGATTATAAAACTGCTTGCAGAACGTTTTTTTAAGTTAGAGTAACATCATTTGATTGTTGGAAATCGAGGTTTTCACAAACTGAGTTCAGGTACCCAAGATCCGTATGAACTGATGCGTAGCTTTTGAGATAGGCGGGAATGGCCGAAGTTATTTGGTAATACTGCAGAAAGTTAACCTTGAAGCGGCACGCTTGCATTCTCTTTCCCGCTTCAAGAATGCTTACTACTCCAATTGTAAGTCAGCCCTTGTTTTTCAGGTTTTGTTTTGGTGACACCTTCGCTCAGCAACTTTCTCTCTCTCTTCTCTCTCTATACGCCCTTTGAATTTCCTGACGCGTTTGCGGAGCCTTCTGCAAGGAACGGATCCAAATGTCACTGAACAGAGAGCTAAATAACACTTTTTAAAAGACACATTTCAAGATATGTGAATGTAAGTATATTAAAGATATTACCCACTGTCATTGTACACAGTTTTATTCCAGATATCTCTTATTTTATCATCGAAAAGATGAGTTAAAGACTAAATAACCTCCGTTACCTAAAATCATTACATGTCATAGCTCTAATTCGTTTACGTTTTTCTGTTTTACTCGTCAAGTAATCTACGATGAAATTTTCCCGGATTTATTACATTTAGGGCGTTCTCATACGCAGGCGTTTATACTAAAGGGTATTCGGATTCCAAACCGTTTACACGCATCGATGAATCCGGGGATATTCACGAAGGAACGGTTACCATTCACTTTGCCGGTTGGCTCATCCTCTGCGGACATCACAAAACGCCGCCCAAAAGAGGTCCAGAATGGATTCAGATGCTACAGAAAGCGTTGATTGGACAGATGATGAAGTAGAACTACTTCTAGGAGTGGTCCGTTCGTATTCTTTCCAAAAGGATTAGGAAGGGTTAGAATGGGAGAGCGTTAAAAACCAGTGCGAGGTTATCAGAAAAGAGTTTTATAAGCTTGGATGGACAAGGACATGGAGAAAAGACACTGCCACACGATGTCAGCCTAAGACCCTGGATTTATGGGAAGAATTGTTTACACTACAAAACAATCCAGATTTAACAATAATCGGACAAAAACTATTCACTCTAGATTTCGGATTGATTTCAGATTCAAAATCTCCAGAGACGCCACCAAACCATAAACGGTAAGACGAACACGGTACCAAAAAGTTTCCGATTCGTCAACAAAGCGGAAACATCCACCCTAAGGTAAATGTTATCTAAATAGAAAGGGTGACTGACCCTTTGCTTTTTATCTAACGGATCAAAAAACGTAAAAGAAGACATTTTTAACAACACGGTAGGGGGATACAGGGGACGTTTTCAGATTTACTGATTCGACTGGAAGCTTTTAAAAGAATATTTGTTTTTCGTCCAAAAATCGACTTTTTGCCAAAGGGTAAGCCCACGGTTTTGGGTCAAAAATGACCAAATTTTCAAGTCGGCCATTTTCACTCCCTTATGTCCCTAGGGATCTCGGCATGTCGTAAGACTCCCTTAGGAATCATTTTGAAGTGCAAATAACACTCTTGCAAATAATTGAAAGAATTTTCTTTTTTGCCCTTATCCTGACTCCATCTTTTCTGGGCTATTTCTTTGTCCCTGGTCTCTTGAAAGACCTAAAACTTTTCTCAGGGGACGTTTTCGGATCTACTGATTCGATTGGAAGCCTTTAAAAGAATATTTATTTTTCATCCAAAAATCGACTTTTTGCCAGGGGGTAAGTAAGCCCACGGTTTTGGGTCAAAAATGACCAAATTTTCAAATCGGCATTGTTCACTCTTTTTTGTCCCTAGGGATCTCGGCGTGTCGTAAAACACCCTAAGGAATCATTTTAAAGTGCAAATAAATCCGAGACATAGAATTGAAACAATTTTCTTTTTTCTCTTATCCTGACTCCATCTTTTCTGGGATATTTCTTTGTCCCTCGTCCCTTCGGAGACCTAAAACGTGTCTCAGGGGACGTTTTCGGATCTACTGATTCGATTGGACGCTTTTAAAAGAATATTTGTTTTTCGTCCAAAAATCGACTGGTTTTGGGTGAAAAATGACAAAATTTTCAAGTCGTAATTTTTCACTCCTTTATGCCCTGGCAAAGAATTTAAAGAAAAACAAATATTCTTTTAAAGCTTCCAATCGAATCAGTAGATCCGAAAACGTCCCCTGAGACACGTTTTAGATCTTCCAAGGGACCAGGGACAAAGAAATAGCCCAGAAAAGATGGAGTCACAATAAGGGGAAAAAAGAAAATTCTTTCAATACTTTTCCAGGGCGTTATTTGCACTTCAAAGTAATTCCTTATAGAGTTTTACGACTCGCCGAGATCCCTAGGGACAGAAAGGAGTGGAAAATCATGATTTGAAAATTTGGTCATTTTTGACCCAAAACCGTGGGCTTACCCCTTGGCAAAAAGTCGATTTTTGGCGAAAAACAAATATTCTTTTAAAAGCTTCCATTCGAATCAGTAGATCCGAAAACGTCCCCTGAGACACGTTTCAGGTCTCCCAAGGGACCAAGGACAAGGAAATAGCCCAGAAAAGATAGAGTCAGGATAAGGTCAAAAAAGAAAATTCTTTGAATTCTTTGCCAGGGCGTTATTTGCACTTCAAAATGATGCCTAAGGGAGTTTTACGACACGCCGAGATCATTAGGGACATAAAAGGAGTGAACAATGCCGACTTGAAAATTTCGTCATTTTTGACCCAAAACCGTGGGCTTACCCCTTAGCAAAAAGTCGATTTTTGGACAAAAAACAAATATTCTTTTAAAAGCTTCTAATCCAACCCGTAGATCCGAAAACGTACCCTGAGACACATTTTAGGTCTGCCAAGGGACCAGGGAAAAAGAAATATCCCAGAAAAGATAGAGTTAGGATAAGGGCAAAATAGAAAATTCTTTGAAATCTTTGCGAGGGCGTCATTTGCACTTCAAAATGATTCTTAAGGGAGTTTTACGACACGACGAGATCCCTAGCGACACAAAAGGGTGAAAAATGCCGACTTGAAAATTTGGTCATTTTTGACCCAAACCGTGGGCCTTTGGAAATAGTCCATTTTTGGACGAAAAACAAATATTCAGTATCTCCGAAAACGTCTTCTGAGATATGTTTGAAGTCATCCAAGAGACCAGGGGAAAAAAAGCCCAGAAAAGATGGAATCAGGATAAGGGCAAAAAAGGGAATTCTTTGAATTTTTTGACAGGGAGTTATTTGCAGTTGCAAATGATTCGTAAGGGAGTTTTAGGAGATGCCGAAATCTCTAGGGACATAAAGGAGTGAAAAATGCCGACTTCAAAATTTGGTCATTTTTGACCCAAAACCGTGGACTTACACCTTGGCATAAAGTCGATTTTTGGACGAAAAACAAATATTCTTTTTAAAGCTTCCAATTGAATCAGCAGATCCGAGAGCGTCCCCACGTTTTAGGTCTTCCAAGGGACCAGGGAGAAAGAAATAGCCCAGTAAAGATGAAGCCAGGTTGTTATTTGTATTTCAAAATGATTGCTAATGGAGTTTCAGCACACGCCGAGATCCCCAGGCACATAAAGAAGTAAAAAATGCCGACTTGAAAATTTGGTCATTTTTGACCCAAATTGTGGGCTTACCCCTTGGGAAAAAGTCGATTTTTGGACAAAAAACAAATATTCTTTTAAAAGCTTTTAATTGAATCAGTAGATCCGAGAACGTCCCTGAGATACGTTTTAGGTCTCCCAAGGGACCACGGACAAAGAAATAGCCCAGAAAAGATGGATTCAGGAAAAGGGCAAAAAAGAAAATTCTTTCAATTCGTTACGAGGGCGTTATTTCTAGTTCAAAATGATTTAAGGGAGTTTAACGACACGCCGAGATCCCTAGGGACGTCAAGGAGTGAAAAATGCCGTCTTGAAAATTTGGTCGTTTTTGATCCAAAAGCATGGGCTTACCCCTTGGCAAAAAGTCGATTTATCCAATCGAATGAGTAAATCCAAAAACGCCCCCTGAGAAACGTTTTAGGTCTCCCAAGGGACCAGGGACAAAGAAATAGCCCAGAAAAGATGGAGTAATGGTAAGGGAAAAAAGAAAATTCTTTGAATTCTTTGCCAGGGCGTTATTTGCACTTTAAAATGATTCCTAAGGGAGTTTTACGACACACCGAGATCCCTAGCGACATAATGGAGTGAAAAATGAAAACGATAGATATGTTTTAGTTCACCCAAGGGACCAGGGACAAAGAAATAGCCTAACAAAGATGGAGTCAGGAGAAGGGTAAAAACGAAAATTTATTGAACTCTTTGCCAGGGCGTTATTTGCACTTCAAAATGAATCCTAAGAAAGTTTTACGACGCACCGAGATCCCTAGAGACATAAAGGAGTGAAAAATGCCGACTTGAAAATTTGGTCATTTTTGACCCTAAACCGCGGGCTTACCCCTTGGCAAAAAGTCTATGCTGCCAATGCTTGGAACTCCTTGCCGCTTCAAATAAAGAAGTCTGAGACATTGAACTCTTTTAAATCTTCAGTTAAGACATATTATTATTATTATTATTTCGTAAATTTTATCAATTAGAGTAGGTTTTTTAATTTGACTATGAAGTTTCTTGTATATATATATGTATTTTTCTCACATTTGTAATTGGCATTTTTATAGAGTTGTAAAGCATTGAGACTTAGTGTAATGCTTAATTATATATTATTATTATTATTATTATTATTATTATTAAGTCTATTCTTAGATGAAAAACAAATATTCTTTTAAAAGCTTCCAATCGAATAAGTAGATCCGGGAACGTCCCCTGAGACACGTGTTAGGTCTCCCAAGGGACCAGGTCATTTTGGTCATTTTTGACCCCAAACCGTGGACTTACACCTTGGCATGAAGTCGATTTTTGGACGAAAAACAAATATTCTTTCAGGATAAGGGCAAAAAAGGGAATTCTTTGAATTTTTTGACAGGGAGTTATTTGCAGTTGCAAATGATTCGTAAGGGAGTTTTAGGAGATGCCGAAATCTCTAGGGACATAAAGGAGTGAAAAATGCCGACTTCAAAATTTGGTCATTTTTGACCCAAAACCGTGGACTTACACCTTGGCATAAAGTCGATTTTTGGACGAAAAACAAATATTCTTTTAAAAGCTTCCAATCGAATCAGTAGATCCGAAAACGTCCCCTGAGACACGTTTTAGGTCTCCCAAGGGACCAGGGAGAAATAAATAGCCCAGAAAAGATGGAGCCAGGATAAGGGCAAAAAAGAGAATTCTTTCAATTCTTTGCCAGGGTGTTATTTGCACTTGCAAATGATTCCTAATGGAGTTTTACGACACGCCGAGATTCCTAGGAAGGTAAAGGAGCTAAAAATGCCGACTTGCCGACTTGAAATGTTTGAAGTCATCCAAGAGACCAGGGGAAAAAAAGCCCAGAAAAGATGGAATCAGGATAAGGGCAAAAAAGGAAATTCTTTGAATTTTTTGACAGGGAGTTATTTGCAGTTGCAAATGATTCGTAAGGGAGTTTTAGGAGATGCCGAAATCTCTAGGGACATAAAGGAGTGAAAAATGCCGACTTCAAAATTTGGTCATTTTCTGACCCAAAACCGTGGGCTTACCCCTTGGCAATAGGTCGATTTTTGGACGAAAAACAAATATTCTTTTAAAAGCTTCCAATCGAATAAGTAAATCCGGGAACGTCCTATGAGACACGTTTTAGGTCTCCCAAGGGACCAGGTACAAAGAAATAGCCCAGAAAAGATGGAGTCAGGATAAGGGGAAAAGTAAAAATTATTTGAATTCTTTGCCAGGGTGTTGTTTGCACTTCAGAATGAATCCTAAGGAAGTTTTACGACACGCCGAGGTCCTTACGGATATAAAGGAGTGATTCGTCCAATAATCGATTTTTTGCCGAGGGTAAGACCATTGTTTTTGGCCAAAAATGACCAAATTTTGAAGTCGGCACTTCTTACTTTTTTATGTCCCTATGGATCTCGGGATGTCGTTAAACTCCCTTTGGAATCATTTTTAAGTGCAAATAACACCCTGATAAAGGATAGACTGCAAGCAGTCCCTTTCTGGATAGTCGAGAGGTCGCGCGAAATAGCCCAGCACGAAAAAACTGGAGCAAACGAGCGGAGGGGAGCTTGGGGAGAGGCGTGAAAGAGGGGAAAGGAACTGCGCTGTTAGCTGTAACAGATGCGTTCAGGGTATTAACTCCGCCCACAATTCGTTAAACCCATTAAAAATCCAATTTACTGAATGACAGCTAATAAATAACAACTCAACATTGTTATTCAATCACCAGAATATAGGAGCGAAGAGGAAGAATCACCGAGCTTGGGCATTGATCCAAGCTTCTCTGAGAAGCCAAAATCTCTCGAAGTTGTGGTGCATTTAAATTTTTTTTTGAGGCCCAGAGTAAAAGAAATCGACGACACAAACGCCCGAAGTGTAATTAAGAACGTGGTACAGGACAACTGGAAAGCTGTTGTTAATATCATGTTTAAGCATCCTGCGGTGAATTCTGCCGACAAAGCTTGTTCCGCGGATGCGAAAATTACATTGTACTAGTTGACACCAATGTCTTTTAATAATTTTGGGATCTTGTCGAAGGCAACTGCTTTTAAACCAAAGTCATTTGACTGCAACTGGTCTTCGATAATACTGCGAAGCGGAACAACAACCACGATCGAAGCCGTGATGGCAAAGTTTTTCGCTATTTAATACAAAGCTTTGATATATAATGGATTTCCCAAAACCAGTGGGAAGAACGGCCATTACATCTTTTCCCGACAAGAGCGCTTCTACAGCTAGCCTCTGTCCCTCTTTGAGAACTAAGCCGCCGACTTGATCGCTTAAATTTACGAACACATCGCTGCTACTCTCTTTCACGCCTGAAACCATTTTCCTAGTGATCTGAAGTGTTGACATCAAACGTGTGAAGAAGTTAATTACACATCAAAATTGTTTGACAGCAGCTATTGTTTATGGACCAATCGGAATTTTCCGTTGCTGGAGCGACGGGAAATTCGAACGCGTTTGTTACAGTTAGCAGCGCAGTCCCTTTCTTTTCCTTCTCTCCCCCAGTCTCTTCTCGTTTATTTCTTCTCGCTCCAGTCTCGCTGCGCTGTGAGCTGACCAGAAAGGGACTGCTTGCAGTCTAGATAAAGGATTGGGTTTTGAACTTTCACCCTGACTTGATATTTTGTGGGCTATTTCTTTGTCCCTGGTCCCTTTGGAGGCGTTAAAAGTGTCTCCGGGGACGTTTTCGGACACACTGATTCGATGGGAAGCTTTTAAAAGAATATTAGTATTTCATCCCAAAATCGACTTTTTTGCGAGCGGTAAGTCCATGGTTTTTGGCCAAAAATGATCAATTTAGAAGTCGGCATTTTTTATTTGATTATGTCCCTAGGGATCTCGTTTGTGTCGTAAAACTCCCTTAGGAATCATTTTTTAAGTGCAACTAACACCATGACAAAGAATTTTCTTTTTAACTCTCACCGTGACTTCATCTTCTGTTGGCTATTTCTTTGTCCCTGGTCGCTTAAAAGGCTCCCAGGGGACGTTTTCGGACACACTGATTCGATTGGAAGCTTTTAATAGAATATTTGTATTTCGTCCAAAAATTGACTTTTTTAAAATGGGTAAGTCCAAGGTTTTTGGCCAAATATGACCAACTTTTGAAGTCAGGATTTTTTACTTGATTATGACCGTAGGGATTTCGGCGTTTCGTAAAACTTCCTTGGGAATCATTTTTAAGTGCAAACAAGATGCCCCTCTAATGGCATTACTCGGAATGCTTAATGTAGCCCCAATTATTCCCCATTGTATGTTTCGCAGATATTTAAAAAATATCCTCCCTTGGCCATTGAAATAATTGTCTGAATGGTTTTATTCAGATATATTGCGTGATACTTATCGTTGTGTTACTAGGAATCATACCAGAAATAACTATGCAATAACGTCATGACCCCGCTGAACTGGTCTGGCCTCCTCTAGCTCTAATCCTTCGCGTTGATCATTCGATCTGTTTTTTAAAGCGGATTTTCTTTGCTGTGAACTCTCCCAATTTCCGCCGTTTCAACTGTCGAGTACTACCTAGAAGTTATTATTTCGATTTACTGCTTGAAAAAGGTTGGTTTCTCTCTGAAAACGGCAGATCCGGAGTCTTAAATTCAGACATGTGGCCGCCATTGAACGAAAACAACTTTTCCAAATGATGATTTGCTTTGACGTCACACAAGTAGAGATGAGTGGGTCCCCTCCCTCGTGATATACGCGCAGATAATGGAGTTTGATTGGGCCGCTTTTGTTCAAGACAATCAAAACAATAGATCCCTTCTGGGAGAGGGAAGAATTTAATCTAGTTTTAATGAATAAATCAAATGATGATTTGACGTCACACAGAAGTGATGAGTGGGTCCCCTCTCTCGTGATATGTGCCTGAAAAATAGATTTTGATTGGGCCGCTTCTGTTGAAGACAATCAGAACAATATATCCTTACTAGGGGAGGACAGAGTTTAATGCATAAATTAATGTGCACATTTATGACACCGATGAAGAAAAAAAAGATACCCGACCGAAACCTAGACACGTCATGCCCTGCGGGCATTCTGTGTAATAACACCATGACAAAGAATTTTCTGTTTTACTCTCACCCTAACCTCATCTTTTGTGGGCTATTTCTTTGTCCCTGGTCGCCTGGTAGGCCTAAAAAATGTCTCAAGGGACGTTTTCGGATACACTGATTCGTTTGGAAGCTTTTAATAGAATATTTGTATTTCGTCCAAAAATCGACATTTTTCCAAGGGGTAAGTCCATGGTTTTTGGCCAAAAATGACCAAAAATTCAAAAATCGGCTTTTTTCCAAGGCAGTTTCTATGTTTCCCTAACGACATAAACTAGTGAGAATGCCGACTTCAAAAATAGGTCATTTTCGACCAAAAACCCTTGACATACCCCTTGAAAAAAGTCGATTTTTGAACGCAAGACAAATATTAGCATGGTTTTTGGCCAAAAATGACCAAATCACTTCTCACTTGTTTATGTTCCTAGGGATCTCGGCGTGTCGTAAAACTCCCTTGGGAATCATTTTAAGTGCAAATAAGAAGACCCTGACAAAGAACTTTCTGTTTAAGCCTTACCCTGACTTCATCATTTGTGGCCTATTTCTTTGTTCCTGGTCCCTTGGGATGTCTAAAATGTGTCTCAGGGGACGTTTTTGGACACACTGTTGCTATTGGAAGCTAATATTCGTCTTACGTTCAAAAATCGACTTTTTTCAAGGGGTATGTCTAGGGTTTTTGGGCGAAAATTATCTATTTTTGAAGTCGGCATTTTTCACTAGTTTATGTCGTTAGAGAAACCTAAAAATTGTCTCTGGGGACGTGTTTGGATACACGGATTCTATTTTAAGCTTTTCAAAGAATATTTGTCGGGGGTCCAAGGGGTGTGTTCAGGGTTTTGGGTCAAAAATGTCCAAATTTTCAAGTCGCCATTTTTGACTTTTTTATGTCCCTAGGTATGTCGGCGTGTCGTGAAACCCCCATGGGAATTATTTTTAAGTGCAAATAACGCCCCGACAAAGAATTTTTCGTTTAACCCTAACCCTATGTCTATGTACATATACTGCATATGTTTAAGTAGAGTTGTAATAAGCGGCGTAAGGCGCCAGAAAATACCGCCTGCCAGAAAACTAGTGTTTTTTGAGCGTCACACTCACTGATCTAATTGAACCAGCCAAGCTGAGAGAACATTGTAATTGGTAACTTGATTTTTTGTGCGCAAATGGCGACAAGGAGTGACCACGAATGACCACGAGTGACCACGAATGACCACGAGTGCCACGAGTGAGCACGAGTGAGCACGAGTGACCACGAATGACTACGAGTAATCACGGGTGACTATGCACTAAAATATTTCACTCACGCTATTATGAAATCACGATGACGTTGTTATGACGTCATTAAGGGACAGTATAGTAAACAGGTTATTGAAAGGTAAATTTAGAGGGAACACCTCCGAATATCCATCGAAATTTTGAACAATTTCCTTGTCGCTGTGCTTTGAATTTTTCCTCCTCTCATAATTTTTTCCCGTTTTTGGCTGTTGGCAGCGAAATGGTCACTCGTATGTAGTTACACTATCGCTCTCAGTGAGGCGGCAATAATTTTTTATCATTTTGTTTATCACACAAACAGAGAAATGCAAGAGAGCGGAGAGATCTCGTAAAATTTGATTGACGTGTTTCCAGCTCTCAGCCAATCCGAATTTTCCCGTGTACTGCTACACGGACTCTTCAAAAACCCATGGTTTTCCTGCCGGCCGGATCTTAATCCCCCCTCTCACGGCCTCTGTGCTTGTTCGCCCAACATCCCGACAGCTAATTCTAAGGCTAATTCTATGCCTAATAACAAGTCCTGTACGGTTTGGAGGTCAGGTTGATTGGGGTTAATTAAGAATAATTTTCATCACACTGTACTATCATACTATACACTCTAATTCTCAAGGGTTTTCTCCCCTATTGGCCATACGGACCGCCAAGAATCCTAATTCTATTCCTAATATTAATTTCTGAAAGACAGGTTTGTGTTGCGGTCAGTTTAGCGTAATTTTGACCTTAATACCATACGCTTTAATTCTTTGGCTTACTTTTCACTATTAGGGATGTGGACCACTCAGGAAACCTAACGCTATGCTAATAACAAATTCTGGAGGGTTTGGGGTCAGCTTGGTGTTTGAATTAGCTTAACGTAATAGTCGCCGTAGCTTGGTGTTTGGTTTAGTTGAGACTAATTTTGATCCTAAGTACTATACAGTCTAATTTACATTTTCTATTCGCCAGTAGGGATCGGTACCTCCAAGGAATGTTTATGTTATGCCTAATAACAAATTCAGGAGGTCAGGTTGCTGTTGGGGTTAGTTTAGTTTAATTTCCACTCTAATACCATCAGTACACACCAATAAGTTTCGTCTACGTCTTGCCAATGGAGATACGCACCACCAGGGAAACAAAATTCTGTGCTTTATTATGCATAGGCCAAATCCATAGTCTATAGTATAAGGATTAAAATTAGCCGAAACTTCATAGTGTATAGTATTAGGATGAGAATTGGGCCAAAATCCATAGTCTATAGTATTAGCATCAAATTAGGCCAAAATCGATAGTCTATAGTATTAAGCCCCGTCTACACGAGCAATTTTTATGTGACAACTGTATGTGGCAATTTTTATTTGCCCGTGTAGATGGCTCGACAAATATTATTTGTTAATTTGCGTCAGTAATAATTTCGCACAGCGGAGATCACCATGGAAAGGCAAAAAGCAAGATGGCGCCATGCTGGATGTGCAAATGTTAGGGACTGTAGGGACTGGGTTCTACAGGATGACGTTGAAAAAATTGTCACATTTTATGTGGCTTCTCGTCTACACGGACAATATTTTTATGTGGCAATTTTTATTTGCCACATAAAAACTAACACGCCAGCTTTTCAGCAAATGCAAAATTAGGCCAAAATCCATAGTCTATGGTATTATGGTTCAAATTATGACGAAATCCATAGTCTATAGTATTAGGGTGAAAATTAGACCAAAATCCATAGTCTATAGTGTTAGGGTGAAAATTTGGGCAAAATCCATTGTGTATAGAGTAAGGATAAAAATTAGGCCGAAAACAAGAGTGTATAATATTAGCATGAAAATTAGGGCAAGAACCAGAGACTATACTATTAGTATAAGGTTTGCTGGCTAGGTTGGTTTTGGCCTTAATTTTTCCAGAATTTTCATGGTAATACTACTATACACTATAATTGTAAACAAATTTGGAGGGTTTCAGTAGCCAGGTTAGTTTTTGCCTTATTTGTCTAATTTTAACTCTAATACTTTACACACTAATTTTGGACAATTTCGGTGTGTCTCGTGGCCAGGTTAGTTTTGCTCCCATGCTAATACTATACACTATAGCTTTAAACAAATTTGGAGGGTTTTGGTTGCCAGGTTGGTTTTTGCCTTATTTTAGTCCAATTTTCACTCTAATTTTCGACAATTCTTGATGGTTTGGTGGCTAGGTTGGTTTGGCCTTATATTCCCCCTAATACTAGGCAGTCTAATTTTCGACAATTTTGGAGGGTTTTGTGGTCATTTTTATTTTTTACTTATTTTAGTCTAATTTTCACACTAATACTATACACTTAATGTTCGACAATTCTAGGCCTAGTTGTTCAAAGCCCGATTAATCTAATCCCGGATTAACGTGAACTTTGATGCGAGTTTAATTAATAATTACTAAAGATTCTCCCACAAGATTTTTGTCCCTCATTTCTGCTTTAGACTTTTCTTAACCTTTGGCTTGAAATTAGCCTTTTAAACCATTTTCAAGGAGCGAGATAAAAACTTCGACTAACTTTTAATCGTGGATTAGCGTATATCGGCTTTCGAACAACCGGGCACTGGACTATTTTGTGGCCAGGTTGGTTTTGGCTGAGTTTCACCCTAATACTATGCACTCCAAATTTCGACAATTGTGTAAGGTTTGGTGGTTCTGATGTCACTTTAGCCTAATTTTTATCCTAATTCTACACATTGTGGAGGGTTTAGTGGCCAGGTTTATTTTGATGTTAGTTTTTACCCTCATACTTGAGCTTAATCATTTACATTTTAAAATCTCGTTTTTTGCGCTATTGGCGATGCGCACCGCCGAGCAAACATGATCCTATGGAACGTAAAGGAACGTGAAATGGATGCCACTTTTATCAACGTTTCAACTTCAAGTCTCAGCGCTGTCTAATAACAATAGTTTAGAAACATACCTTAATGTTGAGCTGACGAGTAGGTGCATTGCCATAGTCACTTCAACTTGTCCACTGGTAAAATCGTCTTTTTGCATCCCACTTTTATAGCAAGAGATTTTAATTGCTCTTTTATATTCTCACGCGGTCTTTTGTTTCTCAGCTGACAACATAGTCCTACGAAAGAGCTGACCACAAGTAAAGGGAAAGTGGCAAAAATATACTGTTTATTGCCAGTTGGTTAAATTGTTGATGCGCATCCCAAGATCCATTCATTGTCCCATACGATCTCTACTCCAAATCCAATTAGGAGTGTGTTCTTTCTACGTCAAACGCAATCGCTGCGCGCTCAGGAGCACTAAGAACAAGACTGCATTGCAGTCTTCCTATGGGCCGCGAGTATGCCCCGAGTGTGTAAAGCAGTGCACTAGGAAACGCCTTTTGAAAACGGCTGGTGACAATTCTGACTATGTGACCATTTCATAAGCGCAACTTGTGTTCACATGTGAACACAGATAGAAGTGGCTTTTTTGACACAAAACATTAAGAATCGTTTCATTTTGTTGTGTCGTCTCTGTGTCCTGTCTTTCTTCTTGACGAGGAAGATTAATCGCATTAAACGTAAATTGCGCTGTCAATAAATAAACTAACAGTAAAGCGCTACGACATCAACACTTAACATTGTTTTATTATAAAATATGATTGCAAATCAGAATCTTTCTTACAACCATCGCTTGCTATCATTAAAAGCCATTGCATTTCGTCTAAGAAAAATTATTTAAACCAAGCCCCCAGTAACGTTAATAACTGGTAATTACACATAATGTTCAAAAGGAGTCTCAAAATTATCCCGTGACTGCTCACGTTTTTAACGATCGCGTGACAGTTAATATAATGTGAATGTCGAAAGAAGAAAGAAACTGAACCGTGCAACACTTTACAGCGATAACAAGCAAACAAAACTGACAATTACACATAATAACGATCAAACGGGGTTTCAAAAATTACCGTTTTTTTATGACCGCGTGACAGTTAATGAAGAATTAAGAGTGAAACTGTCTGGAACTTATTTACAGCGATAAAGTAAACTTTACATAACCTTTGTTAAAGTATTATTTCTCAGTCAGAAATCATCATTTTTCAGCATGTTTCCAGGCGAAAACATGTTCTGAAAAACCACAATTTTTGCGAGAGGTTTTCGGTACCATTTTTTTGGACCTGTGGCAAATCTCTAACATATACGCTTAAAATAACAATTGAAAAACTTTTCGCTATAACTCCGTTACTAAAACGTAACCGATAACTTCATATCCTATTCAAATAATCTCAACTTGTCAAAATCATCTAGAAACCTAGATTGTGTTACCGGCTCACTAGTCTATTCTCAGGTATGCAATATCCTTGGGATCAACCTCCAGGCTTAAATCCCTGGGGTAATAACTCAAAGACATAGATCACAGCGCAATAATCCGAGGGAAACATCCCATTATTACAATTACCTAGGGGCAAAAGCTCGTGAAAAACAACCCGACGGGAATATCGCAAAGAAAAATACCCCACGGAACAATAGCCCCGCTCCTAACAAAATGTATGGATGCCCATTTTCAAACCAAGTTATCCAGTTTCCTTCCTTTCCGTTCTTCTGTCATCACAGTAGAGACTTTGCTCTCTAATCAGTACCCAAAGTTCTTGAAGGTTTTACTGAGCGTCATGAAGTATATCTGGCCGCTTGAGCTCGACCGCGAGGCAAAGAAAACCTACCATGAAACAACAAACAAAAAATTCAAGTTGCCTTACATTTCCATGATTGCTAGTTGCTGCGCAAGTTTGTTTTGAAAGATGTTTGTAACAGGTTATACATCAAGGAACAAATTTTTTTATATTGGAGACATCCATCCAATAGGCCATTTCCGAGTTGCTTTGAACCTCATTATGAAAGCGAGGCTAAGTGCAAAGTTTTTATTGTGAAAATTAGTTCATTCATATGCAAAAACTAATTTTCATCTGAAAAGCATTGCACTTAGCCTCGCTTTCATAATGAGGTTCACAGCAACTCGGAAATGGCCTATTTTGAAGCGAGTAAAGGATGAATGAAAAAAACAAAAACAAACAAACAAAAAAACAACAACAACAACAACAAACAAAAAATAAAAAAAACAAAATTGAAATTATTCCGTGAGCTTGTTCTTGTGTTTGTGATCAACAGCATCCATAGTTCGACTGTACTTTATTTTAACAATTAAACTTCATGCAGGTACTCCAAATGACAAAAATAAAACAGTTTTAGTCATATTCAATTTTAAAGATTCCTATCATTGCACAACTTCCATTACTCTTGAAGCAACCTTGCGTGACAAAACGACCTCCTCACCGCAACGAGTGTTGTAACACAGCCCACCTTTCTATTGTAATCACACCTTTCTCTTGTGGTAAATTGGCCGAAGGAAATACCGCTTATCTTCATCACCTTACTTTACTCATGATGGCAAGTGTAAGAACTAACCTTTTCGTTTCTTTCACAGAGGAATCTAAATGTCTGTGCTCGTTTATGCATGAACACTCCGTCCAACAGACCTGTCTCCACGGACCGAACCTCGATGGCTTTCTCGCCCCAGCCCATGATCTGTCCGGAACCTATGTGAGCTGCCGTGATAGTAACGATAAACAATTTAGCGTACAGTGGGTTTTAAACTGACTGTCGCAAAACAAAAACTAAAGTGATTACTTTGACCAATCACAGTCAACCTAAAAACGCAATGAACCAATCAGCAATCGGAGTGAATACAAGTGAATGGTGCCAAGCGCGGGAAAAAGCGGGTCGGGTTTCACTGATAATCCATGAGAAAGTGGCGGAGTGTCACTGGTAACAAGCTCGGGAAAACTCAAGAAGACACCTCATTTTTGCTCTTCTCTGATTGTTTAAAAAGTACGTTTACTGTGATTGGATGTAGCATGAGGTTTTTGTACCAAACATAATACAAAGCTTAGTAACAGCAAAAAATTAATACATAGTAAATGCATATTTACTCTGGACAGTTGTCAATAACAAACAAAGGTCAACACGCTCACTGTGACCTTCATGTTCACTACATCGAGCTACGTCAGGAAAAAACGTACTTCAGAGTCTAATTTGCTAGTGAGCCATTTGCAATAACAGAATGGGAGTATTTATCGATTCTCAAACTTACCAATAGCGTAAGGCGTTTCTCCCCACTGTAGCATGGCGTGTCTCACAAGATCACCATTCGTATTAACATACACGCCTTCATCTAAACAAAACAGCAAACGTTAACACTAACTGAGATGTGAAAGAGTTACTGTTGTCTTTCTAACGGAATGCGCGTGAAAGAAGGCATTAATTACACGGTAAATAACAGTTGACATGAATCTCCCAAGCGTGCTATGCAATGCGAACGGAAAACAATAGAAAAAACTTGAAAAACAATAAATGAAATTAAGGGCGCTTACCACTCGTCAGAGCTGGAATGCCAGTTCAAACATTCCACAAACGGTTTGAACAACATCTTATCTGTCGCTTTGTGGAATTGCTTCAAAATAGCGCACACTACTCATAGAGTGTGCCATTTTGAAGAATTCGAAGAATCAGTTCTTCAAATTAAAGGGAGGGTTTCACGGTTCTGCGCATGTCCATGAATCAAAATACTTTTTCGCCTTCCTCGCTATGACCCAAGCCTGTTTAATTGAATTCATTGTTTATGAACCATTCGGAAGGGAATAGGTAACTTGGGTGGTAATTTTTTCATATGATTGCGTTATTTCGAATGCAAATAACTGTAAACACATCAACCGTGGAATAAATCCTACGGGTCAACACTAAATTCAACATCGACAATATGAGTACAATCCACTAGCATTTTCTGTGAATTTGGGTCATCAGTCATTTTGCTTGGACTAATTATGGAATGTGATTACTGAAGTACATGTGAGTGGGATTTTTAAGGCCATAAAGTTGACAAGAAAGAGAAAATCGCATTTAGATCCATGAACATGCGCTGAAATGTTAACTCCTCCCTTTAATATACTCCATTTACGAACCGAACGGTCTGGCTGGCCAGTTCTGACAAATGTTAAGCATCCTAAGTTATATGGAAGAAGGCTAGACTTACTGTTGAAACAGAGAAGAAGTTCCAAACCGCTCGAACCTATAACAAAATAAAACATCGAGCTAAGTCAAGACAAGGGCAATAAAAAATAATAAGGTCAAACTGGATTGTGCGCGCCGTAGTTTTTATTTTTTTTAGGTGCCTCGATATTCAATTCATTGCCTTTAAGTTTGAGAAACATTAATTCTAGAGTATTATTTAGGGAAGCCTTGGACAATTATTACCTGTACCGTTTTACTGTAGTTCTAACTTAGTGCATATTTTGCTCTTACATATTTTAGTTATTCTTATTTGTAAGTTTTTAATTCTTAGTCAACAGGACCACGTTGATAACAGTACTTTATACTGAGGGGTTATCCTGTATAAATATTATTATTATTATTATTATTATTATTATTATTATTATTATTATTTCCGCTTATACTTTAAATAAGACTTTATTTTTCGTCATTAAGGACCATAATTTAACGTCCGAATATATTTTTAGCGATCATAGATCATATGATTTTTTTATTACGAATGAGAATACTATTTTAACTTGATTAGCTCTTTTTTCCCTTTTTCTTCCAAAAAAAATTGTGCTTGAAAATAGCCATTTTTTTTTAAATCGACGAGAATTGTAAATGGGCTGTAATAGCTCTTTTTTCTACTTTTTACTTGTAAATAGCAATTTGCTTGGAATATTTTAATAAAGGGATTATTATTATTATTATTATTATTATTATTATTATTATTATTATTATATTTATTAATAATGATAATAATTTATTAAAATATTCCACACAAATTGCTATTTACAAGTTAAAAGTATATATAAAAAAAAGAGCTATTAAAAAACCTATTCACATTTCTTTTCGATTAAAAAAAAAAAGATAATATTTTTAAGCAACAATGTTTTTGTAAAGAAAAAGAAAAAAAGAACAAATGTCATGAAGTTTTTTTAAAAAAAATCAAATTCGGCATTTTAAAATCGGTCTACTTGATAAAAAGAAAAAATAATAAATAAATAAACAAAATACGCATCTCTCAAATGGCCCCTTCTGCAGTTTCAATGTCAATATCCGCGTTCTTGATGTCACGTTGCATTCTTCGTAGTGTCCTAGAGCCTCTAAGACAGACGAGCGCAGATCTTAACAGTGCAAATGATATTCGGCTCCTGATCCATGACATGGTTTTAGCATATTGCTCCCCTTTCTTGATAGCAATCAGCTCCGCTAATCGACTATGGTATCTCAAGCATTCATTGCCCATCCCGCCGGTTGTAGTGAAGACCAAAGGTGTAAATGTTCCATGCTCAATGTCGAGAACTCTCCTTGAGTACAGGCGCTTTTTCTCATTCTCATGCATACGATAGATCTGTTGCGGCTCCAGGTCCTTATAAGATTCAGCATTGGGGTGGCAAACCCTTACATCAAAGAATGCCGATCGTCGTTGCTCCCAGAACCCGCGTGCATGGATATCCAATCTTGCATCTTGTGCTTTGTTGGATCCTCTACTTAACTGTTCTCCAGAGATGTCTAGGAGAACTGGCTCAGTCTCAACGTCACTGCAAACTGTACTCAGGAGTTCAGCCTCCAGATCTCTGAGCTCATTGTGACGCTGAATGACGAAACCTCCTAGTTTACAGATCATAGAGTGGTCAACTGTAAAAACTTCCCCACATGCACATGTGGAAGGGATGTCATCTATTGGCCAGTCATAGCGTAGTTTAACAGCGTCGCGGAACTGCCTTTTATTGAGGTTAAAACCCAGATCTTTAAGAGGGAGGACTGTAAGCCACGCCGATGATCCTTTTTCCGCCGCCAGATTCAGTGCTCGCTTAGTCTTACATGGTGCCATCTCCTTAATACGCTCTGTTCTGTCTACGAGTTCCTTTGATCTTTCCCTTGTTACTGCCTGTTGTGCTGATTTTACGAGGGAATCTTCTGGTAGCTCATGTGACTGAGATACGATTTGTTCAACGAGGGGTGTTGTTACTTTGACTGACGAAGCGTACTCGCGGCTTGCTTCAAGGCATGGGTTTCCAAAACCAAGACCACCTAGGCGGACTGGCAGTGCTAGAATGGTCCTATCTAGCTGATTACACTTACGCTCAGTAATCGCAGGAATGAGCACTTGAGATATTGCATTCTCTAGTGGCTCTAGTAGATCCTGAATGTCGGGGAGAGTTCTTAAAAAATACGTCCACCGATGTTTCAAGCCAAAGGTGTAGGCTGCGTAGCACGCTTGTGGTTGAGATAGAGCAAATTCTGCTAACGTCGCTATTTCATTGACCCAATTGGACACCTTTTCGCTGACATATTCCTCTAAATACCCTCGGGAACCTATCACCGCCCCCAGATGTTTCTGCCCTTGCA
Source organism: Pavona decussata (assembly GCF_977016875.1). NCBI lineage: Eukaryota > Metazoa > Cnidaria > Anthozoa > Scleractinia > Agariciidae > Pavona > Pavona decussata. Next base: position 1,995,157 of record NW_028145755.1, read on the forward strand.
CTGTGACATTAATAGACGTTTCCTTGAAGGCTTCTCTGACACTTTCTTCCTTGGCTGGTTTTGCGATAATCCAGCATTTCTTGTCGTTTGGAAAGTACCCAAAATCTGGACCAAGGGTGCTAAGAACATCCCACCACTTCTTAATTTCTGTTGTAGAGCCCGCTCCACTGGCATCATCTGCAAACCAGCATTGCTTCACACTGGACGCTACTTGTAGGCTTGTAATTAGGGGCTGAATGCTCAAGGCATACAGACCCATAGCAAGGGGATCACCCTGTGTTGTTCCTTCTGCTGACACGATCTCTTTACCGCCAGTGATAAATAGCCGAGCTGGCTGTCTGTAGGTATTAATGGCGTAGGCTGCGATTACAGGGCATAGAACGCGGATGTTATGCAGTGCAGCTGCTCTGTTATTATTATTATTATTATTATTATTATTATTATTATTATTATTATTATTATTATTAAACACAGCGAGATAAGGACGCCACCGATGGTTTGGATGGTTTATATACAGCAAAACCAGCTGCGAAGTTAACCTTCTTATTCTACCCTGAAAGCAGAGGTGTCTTTCAGGCAAGTCTTTTAGCATGAAAGGACTTGCCACAAAGAAACCTCTTCCAGCAGGGTGTCTAATTCCGGAGTGAAATTGCGATAACGTTAACGTCATTCTTCATAACTAAGCACTACAATAATGAATGCACCAAGATCATCACAAAAAATTCTCATCTTTAACAAGGAGTTTAAATTTCTTACTTGGTAAAGGAATAATGGCGTGAGGCTGTAACTTCTCTTGAAGCTGTTGAACAGGGACAACAATAAACGTTAATGACACAAGAAACTGCTCTGAAACAGTGAAATATCTCCCAACTGACTACACGTTACGTTCTACTGCAGCGCCAACTACAGTCAACTTCCTTTATTGAGGACTCGAGGGCGCGAGCGAGAGTCCGTAATCGAGCGGGAATTTATTTCAGTCAAACGTCTGTAATGTATTTTTGCCGGGGATTTAGCTACTGTCCGTATTATCGGGGTGTCAGTTATAGCGAGGTGTCCGCAAGGTGAGAGTTGACTGTAATTGCTGAAAAGGTTCTTGTTTGCAGTTTGACGTTTCTGTGTGAAGTTAATGCAAACAGGAATTAAACTACGTTCACTGACCTGACTGGGTATAAACAAATCATTAACTGAGGCCGAATCCAAATCCACGGCATGAAAACCTGGAAAAACATGACATAGTAAAACATATTTTTTGGGAAATTCATCCCTGTACTAACAACATTGTGCATGCTAGGTTTGAAATTTTAGAACTTTTCTGTGCGTTTTTATGAGCGTTTTTAGGGTTTTTGTACGCTTAGAATTATGGGTAAATGTACCAGTGGCCATCTTGTTCGGTAGGGTGGATTGAAAGGTTCAACTCGTACTCAAATCTAACGGACCCTAATATCCCTTGCTGGTGTTTTAGGGACGATGCCTACTTTTGTTACTGCGCATACGTTCTGCGCATCTCCAGATACTCGGCTTTCCTATGGGTGGTGCCTACTAATACATGGATATTTTTGCGCGGTTTAAAACCCTCTCACTCCCAAGAGTGCCATATGGCACAAAAAGTCCTTACGTGTCCAATATTGGGTCAATTTGTATCAAATTTGGACACCAAACAGATCTTGGAGAGATCTGCACAATGGAAGCATAAAATCTTACCCCCCTCCTGCATAAGACATGATTAACCACCCCTCCATTTTTTGTAACTTTTTCCTCTTAAACTTTTAAGAGTAAGTCACCATTTGACAGGAAACTATGTACTGAGATCTGCAAATTAAGCTATAGTTTAGGGATATACCCAGTGTATACGAGAAGTGAGATGTATTTTAAGGCTTTTATTATTCGCACTCTAAACACTTTTCATTCCTTTCTGTTACGTCCTTTGTTTTAGCTGGAATGATTTCTACAATGCCCCAGATAAAACCTTTTAATGGGTGTATTACAGTTGGTGTAGGGGTTCACAGTTGCCGTTTTACAAAATACGACAGTTCCCATGAGAGTGAAAGGGTTAAAACTATGCGGAGAAAGAAGAACTTACTAAGTGCTCTTGGTATCCAAAAAGAAAATAAATTGGGGGTAACCATGCATTTTTCAGAGAAAAAAAAGCTTCAACATGGAAAAAAACGCCATTCATTGCTTTGTATTTTACTGTTTTTTTTTTTGAATTATTGGTGCTTAATTATCTCTGAAAAATGCGTGGTTACCCTTAATTTTCTTTTTTGCTACCACTAGCCCTTGCTAAAATCTGCTTTTCTCGCATAGTCATAAACCACGCAAAAATACTTCGGTGTTAGTAGGCACTGATCCTTAAGCTGTTCATGAGATGGAGGAAGGGTTTTCTCACCTATTTCAGAGGAGTAACAGACTTTCAGTCTGCTGTTTTCTGCCTCTATCGTCACATTAAGCATCAGTGGCCTGTGCACCAGGTCTGGAAAGGACTGTGAAAAATAAAATCGTGTTAGCTCCTTCCACAGGCCTCACCAACTTCTCAGCAAACAATCTCGTGGTTGGTCAAACCATGGCTACAGTAGACCCCTTCTATCTCAACTGATCTCTATCTCCAACAGAAACTCGTTTCTCTTTGATGTCTTTATTTCGTTCTGGCTATTTTATCTCAGTGGAAAACTGTTAGCTCAAATCTACAGCTATCTATCAGATGTTTTTGTTGGAGATTCTGTTATCTAAACGTACTGTCCGACACGAGTGCAGCTGCCATATTGAATTTGAATAACAAAAAAGACGCAAAGGATTTGGCGCTTGGTTACCAGTCCTTGATGCCTGAATAATTTGTAAGGAATTGTTTATAGTTGCTGTGGTTATTCATCGACAAGAGATGACAATGTTCCCAGTAGTTGCGCGGCCGCGTTCGTCTGTGGCTTATAAGTGTTATGCGGGCGTGGCATGCTTGACCAAAGACGTCACAAGTGTAGCTCCTGCTTCTTCAAAATAATTTTTTATTTTTCCCAAGTGTAAAGGATGGTGCAAATTTACTGCAATTGCACTCCTGAGGTCACATTACTGAAGCTCTACTGTCAATAAGCTATTGTATCTCAGCAGCACTTACACCATATGGTATCCTAATTGGTTTCATGAATACACTCTCCTTCACAGCTGTAATTTGAATCGTCACGCAAGCTTTGTCTGTTATTTCTGTTGACTTGTCACGCAACGCTTCCCAAGCCTTACATTACGACCGTGAATACGGCCCTGCCCTAAAAACGAACGGTACATCACTAACCTTAAACGCCATAAACTTGTGATAAGGTTTTGGCGCCCACGCATAAACTTCAATCTTGTTTTCCGTCGCAATGGCCAGAAATTTAATGCGATGAAAATTTACTGAAAGGAGGAAAAAACATGTCAATTTTCCCTTGCAATCGCCCTTAAAATCTTGTAAAATTAGCAAAGGTTCAAATGAACTTACCAACTTTATAGTGAACACATCCTTCAAGATCACCAACTGTTGTGTAACCTCGCTGCCTTCGGTGATTGTCAGCCTAAAAATTTTAAAACAGTTAATGGCACAAGAATGTAACGAATTCATCAGTAGCTCTTTAGTCTTAGCACAATGAGACGCATAACAGGAAAATGCTGCTAAAATATTTTCCTTTTAATAATCAAGCAAAGCAAGTTGTAATTACATGTTATGTTACACGTATTCATTGGTTCGTTTGTTCGTCCGTTGACGTTCGTTCATTCGTTCGTTCATTCATTGCGTTCGTTCGTTCATTCATTCATTCGTTCGTCCGAGCTTCATTCATTCGTTGGTTGGTTGGTTCCCTCCCTCCCTCCCTCCCTCCCTCCCTCCATCACTCACTCACTCACTCACTCACTCACTCACTCACTCACTCACTCACTCACTCACTCACTCACTCACTCACTCACTCACTCACTCACTCACTCACTCACTCACTCACTTACCTCTTCTCCTTTAAGAATTTTTGCTTTTAGCCATGACAAATAATACACACGGAGCTTGTTCTGTTTACCTAGAGAAAAAAGGAAAACAGCATTAAACATTTTGAAAAACCCCTAAACCTTTACACATGTTAAACATTGAAACAATCTCAAAGCAAAACAAAGGGGAAAGTTTCTTACCGCTAATGGAAATAAGCACGTTTATTCCCTCTAGAACATCAATTTGCTGAAACCTGCGTCTAGAAATCAGTTGGAAAACTGAAAAAAAAAAAGGAAGGTAACGTAGATAAGTTTGGGTAGATAGGCTGTAAAACTGAATTATGTTTACATGAAGAGTTTGAAAGAAGAACGTTCGAGATCAACAAAAGAAGGGAAAGCTCACAACAACTCTTTACTGACAAGCTTCATCGGTTTCACTGAACGCAAGAAGCTAACATTTTAGCATGTCAATAAGTATTTCAAATTTCGTTACCTTTTCCATATCCACTGCGGTCCAACAAATACAAACCGGTTTCTGTACCAACAATGAGATTAACACCTAGAAAAGATAAAAGGATGAGTAAAGAGTGGAACTGCCATGTTTAAGTTCAGTTAAATGTCGTTTCTGTAAGGTCCTACAATACTAATAGCAGTCACAGAAGTAACAATAATATTATGATCAAGCGAACGTAATGCAGTGTTCCTATAAAGAGACCCACTGTGCGTCATCGGTCGCTACATGTATAGACTGCGAGCAGTCGTACTTTTTTCCCCTCAAATCACGTTAGCAAAGTGACGCTAAAATTATGCAAATTAGAAAAGTGAACGAGGAGGGATTGGGGAGAGGGAGGAAAAAGTACTCTTTCTTCTTTCTTGCCTCCGTGTCCACATTTCTTGCGGCTAGC